>NC_132927.1:57431272-57748058 GCF_047675955.1 Chlorocebus sabaeus
CTGCTCTATTCTTGGTGAAATACCCGTCTTTGGTAATTTCTTCAACTAGGACAGCCATTTAAACCAAAATCAAAATAAACTGAACCAAAAGCAGACTTTGAACAGCCATAGCCAAAAGTGTTAAAGAGAATTTTCAAAACTAATTAAGCATATTTGATAACATTGCTTTTGCTTTTGTGAAACTTTTAAAAATATGTATTACTTATCCTCATTGCATTATTTTAAAATGTATGTTCAGTGTGTTATGGTATATATAATATAGTATTACAAAAATATATGTATAGGGTTCATGACTCTTTGTATGTCAGTAGTATATACTCAGATATTTTTTACTTATTAATATGTGAGATTGAAAGAATTTGAAGACCAATAGTGTAGACCAGAACCACTCGAAGTGAGTTCATTACAAGGTAAGTGGCTGTCCAGGATGTACAGCAAAGCACAGCTTCTTTTTTGGAGAAAGTCTTGTCATGAAAATGAAGTCAACCAAACTCAACAGTGTGTTTAGTTGAAGTAGCTGGGTTACATCCAGCATACGCTTCTTATACTTGGATTGGCGAGAAGCTATTGGCCAATGGGCACCATACTTTGAGTAGCAGTAGTCTAGATGATTAGCGTCTCCAAATCTGACTCCTGCCTTTATTTAGTCTTGGTTCCTCTCAAATCCACCCTCCCCAAACTTCTTTGGATTCACATGCAAATAGAATCTTAAACCCAATACTGGCCTCCCATTCCCCCTAGGACAGAGGTCTTGGTGTGGTATGCAAGGCATTGCCAAAATCTTCAGCTTTGTCTTTTACACTACTTTACGCCTCTGACCAATGGTCCATCCATATCAAACCTCTTAGCTCCCTTAATTCTCCAACCTACTTGTACTGTTATGCTTATGCTTATACAATATACTTATATAATATACTTATGCTTATGCTTATACAATATAGTTATACAATTCTGGTTCATATTATAATGCCTGAAACACAGTATGAGCTTAATAAATATTTGTGACATTAATATGGTACTCAAAAAAATAATTAAAGCACTCTTCTGTAAATACTATAGCATTTAAAGAGCAATCATATTTTGAAGATATTTTAGTCTGTTGTCCTCAAGCAAATGTATCCATTTCTACTTCTTTGGAAGTGGTCAAACTATCTGCTTGTACTGCCTAGAGGTTGTTTTTTATATTTATGGCAAGATATTCTACAAGACTCTCCCACTAAGTTAAGAGCATTTGTGCAACTGCTTGAAAATGCTTTCCCTGCCTCTTGGTGGCATTCCAGGTTGTGGAAAGTGACAAAGATGAGGAGTTATACCTGGAGTTGACTCCTAGCCCCATCACTTACCAACTGTAAGACCCAAGTCTTAGTTTTCTCATCTGTCAAAACAGGATAAAGTAAACTAATAAAGTTTAAATAAGATAATAAAGGAACTAAATATATCCTCAATAATGTTAGACATTATTATGATTATTTTCACTTCTTTCTGAACTTTGACACTTCATTCTTCTGATCTGTTCTAACCTCTCTGATCACTCCTTCCCCATTTCTCTCTTTAGCTCACTGCATCATTCCTCAAAATGGGGTTCCATCCTGGGTCCTGGCTCTTTCTCCTCTGTATCTTCTCCTTTGGCTAAATCATCTGTTCACAAGTATCCTGAGAATGTGAATGATTTCTAAGTTTGGGGTCTCATATCTTAGTTCTTATTTGGCCATTCACCCAGCTGGAATTCTCTCCTTGCTCCCCCTCATTCCTATCCATTCCCATCAATCTGGTTAAACTCTCCCTAGCTAACCTTTGAAAATGTACAATAAGCATTTACTGATGAGGACTTGCTAAGCTTGGGATTCTTCACTGGGTGCTGTCAATAGGGGAGGGTCACTACGTTAAAGAACAGTGAGCAAAAAGCCTCATCAAGAAGGTGACAATTCAGAAATTATCTGAAAGAAACAAAGGAGCAAACCTGGGGACAATCTGAAAAAAGCATTTTAGACAAGTGCAAAGATCCCCAGGTGAGCATATACCTGGCGCATTTGAGGAATAGCAAGGAGTCCATTGCCGCTCAAACAGTGAAGTAAACAGGGATGAAAAAAGTAAAAGTTGTGATCAAAAAGATGATAGGGTTCGGGAGCAACTTGCGGATGGTCTTAGAGGCCGTCATCAGGTGTTTTGATTTGCTCTTTAGATAGAGGGGAAGCCATAGGAGCATTTTGAGCATAGGTGTGTCACAATCTGACTCAAAGTTTCACAGGAATATGCAGGCTGTCGTGTTGAAAATAAACTGTAGGGGACCAAGTATGGAAGCAAGAAGACAACTTAGGAATATGCCAAAATAATATAGGCATGAGATGAAAGTAGCTTGCACTAAGGCAGTAGCAGTGGAGATGATGAGAAACAATCTGATCCTTACTTAGTAAAGCCAACAGGACATGCTGATGGATTGAATATGGTGGATGAGAGAAAGGAAGGAATCAAGGAGAACTGTAACAATTTTTGACTGAGCAGTTAGGAGAATGAAATCACCATTTCCTGAGTTAGGGAAAGTTAGTTTGAGGTCCCATGATGCATGCAAGCAGGCAGTGATATATGGGGGTTCAAAAGTCACAATAGAGGTCAGGGCTAGAGATATATTTGAGATTCTTTGGAATGTAGCTGGTGATGAGGGGATACAGGTATAGAGGAAATCTCAAAAAATGAATAGAATTGAGACTTCTGAACTCTCCCCACCAATGTGATTTTCCCTGATCCGTTTTTAAACAACATTAAAATGACAGTACTTCTGAGAAAATATAAATAAATTAAAAAGCATGTATTTTTAATGACAAAGAGTAGGAAAGGTGATCATGTGAGTAAGTGATGAGTGTCTTCAAAAACCAAGAGAGAGCTGCACGCTAAGTACTTGCATGGGTGAAATCAATAAAATGCAAGCTAATTCAAATCACAAAATCTAGGAAATATTTTATTAATTAAAGCTTAAGTGTTCTGCAAATGAGAATATAGGTGACATTGAAGCTGGTTGGTCTCATTCTGCACACTCAAACACTACTTCTTACTCATCCCAGAAAAAGATTAGAATTTTTTTTTTGTTAAAATGTCATCACCAAGACTCAAGGAGAAAAAGCACAGTTGGGGTTAGAAGGCAGGTACTGTTCTGAAAACAGGATTATATGAAAATTTACATTCCAAAATGTAAGAACAACAAACCTCTTATCCACTCAATTCATAGAATATTGGCATCAGAATGTATACCCTCCAAGTAAGAGATGAGAGTACTGAGGAAGCTGACAGGCCCAAGGAAAAGAAAAAAAAAAAACCTACAAAAAGAATCACTGATAGTCTCCTAAAGTCACCATAGTAATGCCCACCAGCCAATAAGCTTCCACACACAGAGCTTCCCATAGGCCTCCCTTACAAACAAGAACAGACATCCAAGAACCAGCAGACCTTTGAGGAAATCCATTGACATGAAAAATGTCAATGTCTTATAGTTTTCAGTGTACAGATATTTCACCTCTTTGGTTTAAATTTATTCCATTTTTTGTTTTGTTTTGATGCCATTATAAATGGGATTGTTTATTTCTTTTTCTCATAGCTTATTATTTGTTTATAGAAACACAACTGATTTTTGTAGGTTGACTTTGTATCCTGTAACTTTACTGAATTCATTTCTTAGTTCTAACAGTTTTTTGGTGGAGGCTTTAGGGTTTTCTGTATAAGATAATGTCATCTGCACTCAGAGACAGTTTTCCCTCTTTCTTTAGGATTTGGATGCCTTTTATTTGTATTGCCTAATTGTTCTAACTAGGACTTCCAGTACTATGTTGAATAGAAGTGGTGACATGAAAAACAAGGACTAGAATAAACAGAAAAAGGAACTTGGAAGGAACAGAGACAATGCAAGAACCAGAAGAAAACTTTCACAAAAGTTATGACAAATATCCTCAGAGAGACAATGTTCTACATGTACAAAATAATTCCTTATACAGGAATATTCGGAAAATAATAAAAGAGCTTTTGAAAATTAAAAACATGAAAGCCAAAACCAAAAAAGTAAGCAGAAGTTGTTAAAGATAAAGGGAAAAACAGCACTCAGTAGAGATGGCAAAAAAATATATGAAATAGAGGAAAGAAAAAATACGAAAATTAGAAATTCAAGCCAGGAGGTCCACAACCCAGCTAACAAAAGTTTTAGGAAGAAAATACAAAAACTAAAAAAGAAAATAGTGTAGCAGATTTCCCATTAATAAAGAAAATGAATTTTCAGAATAAAAAGACCCACAGATAACCCATATGGCAGAAAAAAAAAAGTGGGAAAGCATGAAGGTACATCATAACACATGAAATCAATGGGATAAAAATAATAAATTAAAGGCGTCTAGACAGAGAAATCATGTGACCTGTGCAGGCTGGAGAATCGGAATGCCATCAACTTTCTCAATGGTAACATTGAAGAAGACCATAGATAGAATACACCTTTTGAATTCTGAAGGGAAAGTCATTTCCAAACTACCAATCAAGTATGGTTGACAAAATAAAGACATTTTCTCACATGCAAACTCTCAAAACCTTGATTTCCTATTCGTCTTTTCTTGGAGCATAAACCAGGAAAGAGAAAAATGAGGATTTTGTTAAAACAGTGATCAACACAGGAAAGAAGCAAATAGAAATCCCAGATGACCACAAAGGGAGGTCCTAGGAGTCTTGAGAACATGACATCTACATCAGAGCTGAAGAATGAAAACTCTAAGAGGAAGGTCTTCTAGAAATAAAAGAGGGTTGGCTGGGCACAGTGGCTCATGCCTGTAATCACAACACTTTGGAAGACGGAGACAGGCGGATCACTTGAGGTTGGGAGTTTGAGACCAGCCTGGCCAACATGGTGAAACTCCGTCTCTACTAAAAATACAAAAATTAGCCAGGCATGTTGGCACATGACTGTAGTCCCAGGTACTCAGGAGGCTGAGATAGGAGAATTGCTTGAACCCAGGAGGCAGAAGCTGCAAGTGAGCCGAGATCGCACCACTGCACTCCAACCTGGGCGACAGAGCAAAACTCCGTCCCCCCAGAAAAAAAAAAAAAAGGTTGATAGATTATTTGATGGAATTCATTGTGTGAAAAACTGATTTGAAACAGGTTTTCTTTTCCTTTTTTTTTTTTTTTTTTTTTTGAGATGAAGTCTCGCTTTGTCACCCAGGGTGGAATGCAATGCTGTGATCTCCGCTCACTGCAACCTCCACCTCCTGGGTTCAAGCAATTCTCCTGCCTCAGCCTCCCAAGTAGCTGGGATTACAGGCGCCCAGCACCATGCCCGGCTAATTTTTATACTTTTAGTAGAGATGGGGTTTCACCATGTTGGCCAGGCTGGTCTCAAACTCCTGACCTCAGGCAATCCGCCTGCCTAGGCCTCCCAAAGTGCTGGGTTTACAGGCGTGAGCCACCGCTCCCAGCCTTCAGAGGTGTTTTAAAGAACACTGGAGCATGTAGAAAACTTAGCAAGAGGTTTGTTCAAACCAAGACACCCTAATAAAAAGAGAGAGACAGATGGACATCTTATGAAAAAATAAAAAATAAAAATAAAACAGTTACATGACAAAGGAAATGAAAGCACAATATGCAAAGTTGCAAAAACCAAAGTACTGAATATGGGTTTAACCAAATATGTCACAAAACTATTTCAGGAGAGTAGAGGAGTGTGTCACGAGAGGAAATGTGTGGGGGTGAGGGATGATAAAAGAAAGCCAAATCCTCACCTTCTATAGTAGAGAGTCAGTGGATAAAATCTAAAACCAATAAATCAAGAAATAATTATACTTATGGAAGGAAATACCAGAAGTTAAAAGGGGTTACTTCTGGGACATCAGACACCAGACTGCAGGGAAGGGCTGCCTCTTGTATTATCAAGATTCCAGTATAATTTGCTTTTTAAAAATAGGTCCATGCATTATTTTAATAAAAATTAGGCCGGGCATGGTGGCTTATGCCTGTAATCCCAACACTTTGGGAGGCTGAGGCGGGTGGATCACCTGTGGTCAGGAGCTCAAGACCAGCCTGGCCAACATGGTGAAACCCTGTCTCTAATGAAAAATACAAAAATTAGCTGGGAGCGGTGGCAGGCACCTGTAATCCCAGCTGCTCAGGAGACTGAGGCACGAGAATCGCTTGAACCCCGGAGGGGGAGGTTGCAGTGAGCTGAGATTGCACCATTGCACTGTAGCCTGGGAGACAGAGCAAGACTCCATCTGAGAAAAAAAAAACCACTTAATTTAATAACAAAGCCACAAAGCATAGGAAGAGAAGATAATGGAGATGTCAGCATGTGAGAGGTCAATAGGAGAAAAGTAAGAAATGAACAAAGAAGAGTCCAGTCTCATTCCTGAACTTCCAAGCATAATTGTTGTCTAAAAATGAATTTGTTAACTAATCATGCAAGGACATGTGACATCTCTTTAATTCTTGTCTTCATCTTTTGTCAAAATCTCCATTATTTTTTCCCATATATCTTCTTTCCATAATTAGACTTTAAGATTCCAGAGGAAATAAGCAGTGTCTTATACTTTTTGTAAACTTCCTGCCTCAAAACAGAAGACAGAAAGTGGTCAATAAATATTGGATGAATTGTAGCTAAATATCATATAGCCATGATTTCATTGTCATTTGTTGTAAAAGCCAAACTTGGAAAATCTTAAACTCCATCTAAAGAAAAGAGAATCAGATGCCATATATATTTCTGCCTCATAAAGGTTTTTGAGGGAGAATACAGTCATGTCTAATGGTCAACAAAAATAAAACCAAACTTATCCACTCAATCAGCGTTTTTCAAGGTCATTTCTCAAAAGATAATCTAATTTAAAACAGGTGCAATATCTAGAGTCAGAAGAT
The DNA here is from genome assembly GCF_047675955.1 of Chlorocebus sabaeus. Taxonomy (NCBI): domain Eukaryota; kingdom Metazoa; phylum Chordata; class Mammalia; order Primates; family Cercopithecidae; genus Chlorocebus; species Chlorocebus sabaeus. Next base: position 57,438,149 of record NC_132927.1, read on the forward strand.
CTATTATCCAAAATGTGCTGTTTTTCAAAAAGACTTTTAAATTTAATTTGGAAGTATAATAATGTTTTTTGATTGATTTTTAATCAAGATATGCAATCTCATTTTCCATTTTTATACTTTCCATTTTTGATTACCTTGTTTTCTTTTTATCTTATTTTGAAAGAGAATCTCCTGGTGTTTTTAATCTCAAAGAAAAGAACACACTGAAATGCAATGCCTTTCATAATAATCAGAGTTCTCTAAATTCTAAATTATGTAACCCACTTGAATACCGCATTTAGCATATTGTTGAGTAGGTACCTCCTAAGAAGAGGAAATCTCTGTAATAATATCTTTGAGTTTGCATTACAGGTATCAACATAAATAAACTTTAAAAATAAACTTTTCTTGTTTTTAGCTGATCAAATTAATTCAAGGGTCATGGCACTGTCATATTTCTTGGTTTGTTTTTTTTTTTTTCCTTTTTCTTTCTTTTTTTAAAAACTCTTCATGATCTTCACAAGATAATACTATTAGGTGGCTGAAAATTTGTGGCAGAGTCCTCTCCTGCATGCCTGAAGAACATAGGTGAATACATGATTTTCTAGGATGATCCTGAGCAAACATATTTTAAATATAATATGTATTTGCATACAATAACATATACAGTTTTTTAAGTGTGCAGGTTGATGCGTTTTGACAAAGCTATATTACTCTAGCCTGGTTAAGACTTGGAACATTTTCATCATCCAGAAATTTCCCTCATGCCTCACCCTACCTCCCATAGACATGCTATGTTTCTAATATAAAAATTTAGTAGTAATTAACAGGTAATAGGATAGATGTATATCTCTCTATATATGACTTTACGTATACTTTATAGGAAACGCTGCTATGCTGCTTTCCAAAAGGGTTGTCTCATTTTCTTTTCTCACCAGCAAGGGATGAGCATTTTATACTGGCCAGTGCTTTTAATTGTCATTTTTTTAAATTGTAGCCATTCTAGTGGGTCTCTCATTGTGGTTTTAATTCGTGTTTCCCTTACTATTAATGATGTTGAGCGTCTTTTCAGGCACTTGTCAGCTATTTGTATATTTTCTTTTACCCAGTTTCTGTTCAAATTTTTCGCCCATTTTTATTGGATTTTTGTCTTTATATTGTTCAATTGTGTTCCAGAATAAAATTTTTGACCTAAATAAAATCAGTTTTGGTCCTGACCACCAGCTCTCTGCCAACCCTAGTGCAAATGGTCCATTTACTTACTTATTCCACAGGCATTTCACTAAGTAGCTATTGAGGTCCAGTAGTTATAAGGATAAGACACAGCCTCTGCTTTGAAAAGGTTACAGTCAAATTTAGGGGAAATGTGAATAAGTAACTGTAACATAAGTTTAATGTAAAAAGAGCCATAGGAGATATTTAGAGACTGAACACACCATTTTTGTTAGAGTGATCAGCGAAAGCTTTATTAAAGGAGATAGTATTTGAGATGGGCTTCAGGTGAGGGGCAGAATTGCAACAGTGATAGAGTTATGAGAGAAAACAAAGCCACGTCTATAGGAAAATACGGGATGTGTTCAGAGGGACAAAAATAACATAATTCAGGCGAAAGGATAGTGTTGGAATGGTGTTTTGAAATCATATTATGGACAACCTAATCTGCCTCAGCAGGTAAGGATGGCCCCTGTGAAAGTAGTAGTAATAGTTGCGTAACAGATTAAAGTTTATGGCCCTCAACTCACCTCAGCCCTGACTATGTTATTCCTGGATACCTCTGTCACAGCCACTGAGCTGGGACTGCTAATCTGCACTTCCCGGCGATTTGACAGGGACTGGATCTCCCTCTGAGGGAAGGGAAATTGAGTCCCAAATACCTCATCAGCCTGGAGCTCCTTGACTTTCTTTCTGTGCTCACCAAGTGAAGCTCTTGGTGCAGCTCCCTTGGAGAAGGGAACCTCCTGCAGACGCAAACCCAGAGGAGGCTTGCACGCGAGGCTGCCCTGCTCACTGACTGTGAAATGAGTTGCAAACACAAGACAAACTGACATCTTGCACTGCCTAGCTTGGGCACCAAGCCAGACCCATGTCAAAGGAGCTGAGTTGTTGGGGAAGCAACTGAAGTAGGTCATCCCTCCTAAGTCACATGCCCACATCCCCAGAGGCACAGCAAAGGGGCTGTGAGGAAAATCTTGAAAGAATTTGAAGAGAGAGAGTAGGCAATGATCTTTCCAGAATGGTGTGCATGCTGACTTCTTGACAAGAAGAGGGAATGATCTGCTTCAGCCCTAGGAATTTTCACATTGACAACTCAGGATGCTTGGTTTCCCCAAAATCCTAATTTATTGATCAGTAGCACCTCCTACTACCATAGCCACTATTATGAGAAAAAAGAATTAATATATTAAATCACAGCAATCTATATTGGCAATGTTACTTTCATAACTATTGGAGAAATTATTTGCAGAGCTGTCCCCAACTAGTGGGCTGCCTGCTGGTGGGAGAGGGATAAAGCAGTTAGTGCAAAGATCCTCAAAATCATACAAACCTTTGTACTTCTTCAACTGACTAACAGTGCAACTACTATCATCCCCGAAAGATTTTTACTTTAAGTAAAAGTTCTCCAAAACACCGGCAGCCACTGTCTAGAGCAATGGCCTCAAATGGTCATGCATTTTATATCAGGGGATTCAGTCTGAGTAAATGTTTCCTATCTATGCCAGGCCAAAAAGTAAACTAGAGTAGCTTTTCTTCTCTAAAAATAATTCATAAATTCATAAAATATTTCTTTAGCATGGTTTTGCTAAAGTTACTTATTTAAGTAATGGCTTTTTACCTTGATAAAAACTGGTAGAACATGAAAGAATTTTTGCTGAGAATGAATCCTAGGAAAACAACACTGCCAAAATGTTCTAAACCTTGTAAATTCTGAACCATTTTATTAACTAACTATCCCTCTTTAACCAGGAGCTCTTAACAGTAAAGAATCTGAAGTTTGTTCTTTGTCGAGCAAGTAGGACAATAATTACTTCTTCACTGTTCCTTCTTTGCAATTTTTTGTATAAATAACTCTACCTGTTAGTGCGTACCTGCTAGGCTCTGTGCTATTTTTACATAAATTTGATTTCAGCCTTCCAACCCCAAAAGATTCTGACTTCTCCACACCACTCTTCTCAATTTTGGGTGATTTTGCCCATTTCAAGTCTCAATTATCTGTATAATGAAAGAAGAGAAACAAGATTGCATAGGACCAAATAGTAAAGCAAAATCCATGTGTACTATGTTCTGTAGCAGGTTTTACTTGTGATTTTACAATTAATTAGAGGATGCTGGCAACAGGCTAAATCATGAGAGGTATAAATCAACCTTGGATTAAATTTTTGAATAAATAACCTACAAACAGAAACACAAAAAGCAGTTTTTAGCATGTAGAATTAGGCACACAGTTCTTCCCAAGTAAATGTGGATGGGTAATAAATGTTTTCACTCTTCTGGGAGTTCACTTCTGGAACAGGTGGGAGGAAATAATGAAGCATTGTCATATGACACACTATCTCTGCCAGGACATGGAAATCCATCTTGTTAATTACATTCTTCCTCTGAGTCTAAAAGAAATAAACACTTTAAAAAAAGTGGACCTTTTATCTCACACAAGTAGCACTGAGCCTGACCCTTTTGCCACTATGATGATGATCATTTTGGGTGTGGTTAGGGGTTGTGAGGTTGAGAAGGGAGGGGATTCGACATTGAGGAGGAGGCTATGCTTGTGTTTCAGCATCTGACTATTGGCAGTTGATATGGTTTGGCTGTGTCCCCAACCAAATATCATCTTGAATGGTTGCTCCCACAATTCCCACATGTTGTGGGAGGGACCCAGTGGGAGATAATTGAATCATGGAGGCGGTTCCCCTATACTGTTCTCGTGGTAGTGAATGAGTCTCACAGAATCTGATAGTTGTATAAGGGGTTCCCCCTTTCACTTGGCTCTCATTTCCTCTCTTGCCTGCTGCCAGGTAAGACGTGCCTTTTGCCTTTTGCCTTGTGCCTTCCGCCATGATTGTGAGGCAGGAGGCAACGTGGAACTGTGAGTCCATTAAACCTCTTTTTCTTTATAAATTACCCAGTCTCTGGTATGTCTTTATCAGCAGTGTGAAAATGGACTAAAAATTGCCCTGGTTTCCGTTTGTCACTGTGTGGTAGAATGCTGACTCACCAACTTACAGGATACGCCAGTTTTCCGTTGCAGAATCCATTATGTTGCAATAGTAAATGCTGAAAGAGTTCATAGATCATGGAAAGTATAGGCTTATAAGAAATGATCATAGTAATATCTGAGTTATAAAGCAATTTTATTTGTACACATAGACTTTGAGAAATGATTCATAATTTCTGATCAATTTTCTGAATAGTCAGACAGGAATTTTCTTATCAACAATAAGTCATTTTTGAGCATTAGCATTGTGCGTGGTTCTTTACAGACAGTCTATCACTTTGGGCCTAACTATTCAATAGAAAGTATTCTTATTCCTATTTAACACATAAGGAAACTGGTGCGGAGATATCAGGTAAGTCCCCTGAGGTCACCTGGCCATAAGGGAAATACTAGGATAGAAATTCAGTATTAACTAACTCTAAAACATAAATCTCTTCCTGGTGCATCACGTCAACCCCTTTTATGTAAGATTATTCTTGTACCTGTTGTAATTCTGCAACTTTACTTAATCATTTTCTTAAGTTTCTGCTTAAAAGCCTCCAGTGGTGGTTTATCATCTTCATTTTTAAAGAGACAAAGTCCTCACAAACAGCCTTCAAAGACCTATGGTGTTTGTCGCGCACCCATGCCACGTAGTCTCTCATCCTACCTCCTATTTCTTTCCTCTTCCTGGTTCTACCCCAGCCACACTGAATAGGATACATGGCATGTTCCCACCTTAGGGAACTAGGGTTGGGTACTAGTTGTTTTCTCTGCCAGAGAACCCTCTCCCCAGATATCCATAGCTGGCTCCTTTGCCTGATACATGTCTTTGCTTAAGGGTAAGTTTCTTGTTGAGGTCTTCCCTGAATGCCCTATTTAAGTTTGCAAGCTGCCCACCACTCTTCATCCCACTCCCCCGTTTTATTTTTGCCCATGATGCTTATTATCATCTGACATTCTAGACATTTGCCTACAGTGGTACCCCCTTTACCCATGGAGGATATGCTCCAAGACCCACAGGGATGACTGAAACAGAGGATAGTCCCTAACCCTATATACATCATTTTTTTTCCTCCAACACTGCTCCTGTCCTAACTTTAGTTATTTCAATATCCACATGGATTATCTTTCCTATACCTTGACCTCTGAGCTCCACTCCCGCAACAAGCCTGCCCTCCACTGTACTTTCAGGCTTCGCTAGACCTGTCATGACCAATAACTACAGAGCCTCCATAACCTTAATCTTAAACATCCTGCTCTCTTTCTATCTCTTTCCTTAGAATACATTAATCCTTCAATTTTTTGGTTCTGCCAGGATCTACAGTCTGTTACTAACATTTCACTGTCTCTCACCTCCCTCATCTCCTCACTCTTTCCTTAGGCAGCTTAAATGCCATGTTCCATCATTAAAAACACTGACTTGTATACGCAGCCAACTAACTACCTTGCGTCTCTGTCTCATCAGCCTCTTCTGGCCAAGTCCAACCCTGATTAGGTCTAACCACCCACCTGCTGCAGGCCTGGGCTTTTGCAGCTGAACATGGCAAGTGGTTTCACCTTAAATCACTCACCCCAAGCAAGTTCTACCTGCTGCACAGCAATCACATCCCACTTCCCCATTCCCTCTCCCACTCTGTTGGATGACCGTGTCCTATGGCCTCCCCTCTCTTCAGTTCTCTAGTCCTCTTCCTCATTCTCATGTCCACTTGATCACCTTGATTTCCATTTCACTGAGCATAAAATCAATCCAAAGAGAACTCCTCATGTCCCACTACCATATCTACCTATCTTCTGCATCTACACCCACATCCTTTCTCCTCTTTTCTGTATTTTAAGTCACTTTTTAAGGCTGGCCCCTTCACTGGGGCCTTAGATCCCATCCCCTCTTAAAAACTCAAGGGCATCGCTTCAGCAATCCTCTCCCTTCTTTCCTAATCATCTGTATTTCCCTCCCTAGTAAATTATCTCCCATCAGTGTGTAAACGTGCTGTAGTTTCTTCCATCTTAAAACAATATTTCATGAATATGGATTAAAAGACACCTAAGAGGCATCAATTGAATACTTTTTCTGTATCTATTTGGATCTGACTTAAACAAGGTAAGAACTACCTTGCCTTTCTTGGAAAACTGATTGAATATTATATGGCCTTAAAGAGTTATTGTTTTAGATTTTATTTCTTTTAAAAAGATTATTTAATTTTTAGGAAAATATTGAAGCATTTATAATTTTAAAAACCCATTCCTTCATATCTACTTCCACCTACTGCCCTATTTATCTGTGCCTTTTTGCAGCAACTATCCCAATTTCTGTTATGCTTACTCCAATCAGGTTTTCACTTCCCACCATGCCATTAAAACTCTTTACAAGGTCAACAGTGACTTCCACAGTTGATAAATCAAATGGCCAATTAGTACTTATTTCAGAAGCATTTGACTCAGTTGCTGACTCCATCCTCCTTGGAATGTATTCTTCTTTTGGCTTCCAAGGCACTACTCTCCTGGTTTTTATCCATACCTCTGATTGTTCCTTCCTACTCTGTTTTTCTAGCTCTTCCTCTTCTTCCGGATCTCTTAATGATGGAGTGCCCCAGGGCTTCATCTTTGATATTCTTTTTATCTATATCTTTATTCACTTCCTTGGTGATCTTATCCACTTGTATGGGTTTACCTAAAGCCTATAATACCCAAATAGAAATCTCCAGTCCAGAAAATTCTCCCAAATTCCATGCTCATAAAACACCGCTTGCCTGCCATCACCTTCTGGATGTCCAATAGGCATCTCAAACTTGACGTGCCCAAAAGTGAACTTCTGATCATTCTCTCCAAACCTACCTCACCTGCAGCCTTCCCCATCTCAGGAAATGGTAACTTCATTCTCCCAGCTGCAGACTAGAAATCTTGGTGTCATTCTCAACTCTTCTCTTTCTCACATACCCCATATCCAATCCATCAGAAAGTCCCAATGGCTCTACTTTTCAAATATCTACAAACTCCAACCATTTTCAGTGTCTCCACTGCTACCGCCCTGGTCCAAAGTACCATCCTCTCTATTTTTGGTCTCCCTGTTTCTACCCCTTGCTCACTTTGGTTATTTTCAAAGCAGCAGCATGATCCTTTTTAAATAAGTCAGATTATGCCATTCCTCTGCAGCCTTTTGATCTCACTTCCATGAAAATGCAATGTTCTTTTGACAGCCTACAAGGCCACTGGCCTCCTTGCTTCCTCAAACATACCAGGTGCACTCCTCACAGTCTTTACACTGCTGGTCCCTTGGCCTGCAATGCTTTTGCCCCAGATATCAGCTTGGCTGTCTCCCTCACCTCCTTCAGACATTTCCTCAACTATCTCCTCAATGAGGCCTTCCCTGACACTGTCCCGTCATCTCTCATTGTGACCCACTCCTGGTCTCTGCCTTTTCTCTTCCCTGTTTTCCTTTTCCCCATAGTGCTTATGATTGTCATCTAACATACTATATATCTTCACTTTTTAAGAAAAAGTTACCTTTCTCTCCACTAGAATGTAAGCATGAGGAGAGCAGGAATTTCTGCCTGTTTAGTTTACTGCTATAGCCCTAGCTTCTAGAACTATACTTGAGACCTAGAGACAGCAATCAATACATTCTGTACTTGCTAAATAAATGCATATTGCATTTCTAAATTATTTAAACATATTAATAGATAAGCTCACTGTCTTTAATGTATACCTTTTAAACTTCTTTAACTTATTTTTCAATTCAGTATTCATAAATTAATTACATTGTATTTTGAACAGTAAATTAATCTTTCTGCTCTTAGATGCATTTCATCTACCAATTTACAGATGTAACTGCACATTTATAATGGAGCAGCTTCCACATATTGACCTTTGGGAAAACCTACTTTCATGACAAGCAAACAGAAAAGCCACTTGCAATTGCTGTTGGAACACTGGCAAGCCAATTAGCGCTTCTTTAATTTGCAATTGAGTTCATCATAAGTTAATCTTAAATAATAATCAATGACAAAATATCTCTCAAAAAAATAAAAATAGTTCCAATGTTTGGGGATACTAGAGTACATAATTGCTTTTGAGGTGCAATTTGCCCTTCCTATGACATTAAACATAGTTAGCTCTTTTTTTCCCTGGCATCATTAAAATCTCATGATATTCTTCTCTGTATATAACACTGCAGGACTCACTCTCTCCAAATTCAGGTCTTGTTACTTTCATTAGACACTTAACTCGAGATTATTCCCACGACCTAAGCAATTAGACTTCAAACCATCTGCCAGACTCAGCTCAGCTGCATTCTGATTTACAAGTAAATACTTGCTAGAGACAAATTCTCATGGAGTTCAATGCCCATTGCTTGATGAGCTCTTTGAAGAGAGTGCCAGAGTCAACAAAACAGAGGGAAGCCCTCCAGCTTGTAGGTTTCTATCCATATGGCTACATCCATAAGTGATTTCAGACCCCTTCATCACCCATAACAACTCTTTATATTCTTCTTACTCAGAAAAAAAAATACTACATGTTGACAGGTTTATTTTAGGAAAGAAGGTACACTATTTAAAAATCCTGGGCCGGGCGCGGTGGCTCACGCCTGTAATCCCAGTACTTTGGGAGGCCGAGGCAGGCAGATCACGAGGTCAGGAGATCGAGACCATCCTGGCTAACACGGTGAAACTCCGTCTCTACTAAAAATACAAAAAAATTAGCCAGGCGAGGTGGCGGGCGCCTGTAGTCCCAGCTACTCTGGAGGCTGAGGCAGGAGATAGGCATGAACCCGGAAGGGGAGCTTGCAGTGAGCCGAGATCGCGCCACTGCACTCCAGCCTGGGCGACAGAGCGAGACTCCATCTCAAAATAAACAATAAATAATAATTAATAATAATAATAAATAATAATAAATAAATAAATAAATAATAAATAATAAATATCCTGGATTTGAAGTAATCAAATAAAACTTTGGGTGAGTAGGAAACAATACAGCCTCAAATAACTTAAAATGATTCCTGACTTGTTGAGTTTGAGGATCTCTTCAGACTGAGGTTTATTCTCCAACAACTCCAGAATTGGGAGACTATCAAATGTGGCTCAGTACTCAACAAGTATTTGTCCCAAGCCCTTGCACAGTTTTGTGTGCTAAATACAGTGGTGATTAAAAGTTAAAATGAAGCATTAAACCTAAGATTTTATTTTCTCTCCCTCCTGAGATCCCCTTAAAAAGATGAGAAAGGAATTTTTCCTATTTATACAACCACAAGAATTTTTACTATGCATACATTCACAGAAGACAGGTGAGAGCCCATCCATGGCCTGAAGAGCTACAGAATTCAGAATGAAGAAAAACAGAAGAGAAGGAAGGCAAAACTCACAGTACTCAGAGGGAGCATAGTCAGAGAGTGCTGTCTTGCCCTGTAAAATCTCTGGGAGGAATGGGACTTAGAGGTGATGGGTACGGCATGTGGTAAGAGTAAGACATGGGACTGAAAACAGAAGGGTTAACTGAAAGTTTATATCTGGAAACATTAATCCTCTACTCTATTTATGCAGAATTCTAACAGCTAAGTACCTCCTCAATAAGCTGAAGAAGTTGAGAAATCCTAAAACAAAAAAGACATTCACATTCTGGCACTTTAGGGTCTACCAGCATAATGGCCAACTCCCTACACAATTACCCTAAAGCAAAGTCTGCCAACAGAAAAGCATCCTCTTAAATATGAAGTGTGCAACCAGAGATCACCAGTCAATGAATGCTCCTAACACGGAAGATCAAAACCAAGATACACAAAGTGGGGGAAATAAGCCTGGAGAAATCAAAGACACCACAGAAATGAGAAAGGACCAATAATTAAGGACCCGAGATAAATCTGAGAACACATTTCATACCTATTACTATAATAATCATGATAATAATAATAAATATATAATAATAATAACAGCTAATATTTATTGAGAAGACACTAAGAGCTACTGTTCAACAAACTCAAGGAAACTGCAGCACGCAAAGTTTAAGTGACTAAAAGTAAGCGCAGAAGCCAGGATTTAAGTTCAGATGGTGTGAATTTAAAACCCATGATCCTAAACAAAGGGGTATGCTTCCTCAAATATGCTGTTTTTATTTTATTTTGTTTTTTTTTTTTAATTTTTATTTTTAGGAGTTTCACTCTTGTTGCCCAGGCTGGAGTACAATGGTGCGATCTCAGCTCACCGCGACCTCCACCTCCTGGGTTCAAGCGATTTTCTCCTGCCTCAGCCTCCCAAGTAGCTGGGATTACAGGCATGTGCCACCATGCCTGGCTAATTTTGAATTTTTAGTAGACACCGGGTTTCTCCATGTTGGTCAGGCTGATCTCGAACTCCCGACCTCAGGTGATCTGCCCACCTCGGCCTCCCAAAGTGCTGGGATTACAGACGTGAGCCACCACACCCGACCAAATACGCTGTTTTTAAAAGGAACAGAACACAAGAAAGTTCTCTTAAAAATCTATTCAAGTATTTGACAAGTATGTATTTAGAGTCTTCTGTTAGCTAAACACCAGTCTAGGTACCAAAAATATGGCAATAAACAGAGCAGGCAGTATTCCAGCTCTCATGAAGCTAAAATTAAAAATTTAATAGAAGAGATGGAAGATGTACTCAAGGAATTTTACCAGGCAATTTAATAAAAGTAATAGCAGAAAATTCCAACAAAAGATGGAGATATTTCCAAGGGACCAGGAGGTGACTTTTCCTCTTATTAAGAATTCCAGAGACAAAACAGATAAAATGAGAATAAGTTATTCCAGAAACAATACAAGAAAATTTCCCAGAGGTGAAGAACAAAGGTCTTCAGATTGAAGGGGCCTCTCTTCCCCCAGTGCCCATTATAATACATGGAAAAAGATTCCTATCAAGGTACACTTTCATGAAATGTCACACCAGGGATAAAGAGAAGGTCTGAGAAGCTTCCAGAAGTAATAACAAGTCAAAAGACTCAGAAAATATCTCCTTCACACGGCCTAAGAAATTACTTGAAAATGTGCTCTAGGACAGAAAATCAAGAAAAAAGATGACACAAGATTCAGAAAGAGACTCCCATTGGGGAGAGGGGAAATAGTCTCCTAGGAAACTTGAACTTCAATCTGTAGATATTATAGGAAGCATGGATTTCAAGCTGGAAAGCAATATGATAAGATCTGTGTTTTAGAAAGGACATTCTTTCCTAAGTCTTTCCTAATGTCCTTTAGAAAAAAAATTCTTTCCTGAGTTCCTAAGATCGGAATAGTGGAAGATTTCTGAGACCAGTCACGAAGTTTTTGCAAAACTCAGGTGAAATGTAGTTCAGACCTAAACTAAGGTGGTAGCAATGAGAACCATGAAACTGTAGATGTGCAAACAGCTGGGCTGACATCTGATCAGGGGGTGGGGGAGTTCTAGCACAATTTCATGTTGTTGTAAATATTCACAGCATGAATGGAGGGCAAGGGCAAGAGAGACTCCACAAGGACATAGAAGCTTCAAGCCCTGGAAAATGATAGATGGAAGACAAGAAATAAAGAAATTCCAGTAGGCTTCGAGGCAAGAATCATTATATTTGAGATATTTTGGGTGGACAGGCAGTGCTAGAGCCATAGGAAAGTATAGAGGATCTCCTACCTTTCTGTCTGATAGCAACCAGACTGTCTGATTAAAACTGCACATCACTGCAAGGGTGGTTAAATCAAAAAAGAAAAAAGGCAGTTGTTCCCCCTGCTTGACCCTGTAAGTGTAGAGATAATGCGGGTGGAGTGCACAGGAGCACTTAAGGTGCAGCATGCCTAATGGATACTTAGAACTATGACAAGTGAGGATTAAGATGTCTTCAAGTATAATAGATTCTAATTTTGCCTGTAAGTGGCCTTAGAGCTCTGAGATGAGGTTACAGAGGTAGTCCAGTGCTAGATCTGCAAGAGCTTAAAGGGCGTGGCAGGAAGCACGGATGTTATTCATGGTACATTAAGAAGTCACCGTAGGCCTTTAGGCAGGAAAGTGACATTGCTCACTTCATATGTTATGATTACTCTGGCTACTATGTGAGGAATGGATTGAAAAAGAATAAAACTGGACAGGAAAGATATTGCAGTAAGACATAATGTTAGCTTGGACTAGAAAGCTTACACTGGAGATGCAAATACATGGATTTGAGATTCCTTTGGAGTTCAGAATCATAGGTGTTTTGCAAGATTAAAGGTGGATGGGACAATGGTCTTGAGGAAATCCAACATGTTGTAGTGATTCCAAGGTTACTAATTTGAGCAATCAAGTGGATGAGAGTGTCAATTACCATGTTGGGGGGAAACAGAGGAGGAGCAGGTTGAGCTGAGGGCAAGGGATGAAAAGCTAAGTTAAGTTGGAGAAGCCTGTAAGGCATCCAGGTGGAGATATCAAATAAGCAATTGGATCTACAAGTTGAGGTCTGGACTGGAGCTGTATTTGCCAACTTCATTGCTTTTGGCTTGAGCTCAGATAAACTCCAAATTGGGACAAGGCGGAAATTAACAATTACTGAGGACCTACCATATGCCAAGCACCCATTGTGTGACAAATGTTTTTGTCATAAGGTTTATCCACATTTCCCCACACCTACTTTCTCCTTGCCTGACCAAGCACCCTCCTAGTTCAGCCCGAGTGGGACCTAACTTAGAGGCCACCTGGGATACGTCATTACACATACTCAGACAAACTTTGGAATCAAATCTTCCCTCCCAGTTTCCTAATGAGTCCATGGAGAGTTACTGCACCTGGATCTGTGTTCAAAGACTCCAAAGACCTGAAAGTGAAGACTAGTTCCTGGGACACTGAAGCTAAGTTCTCTAGACCCAAATGATAGTTATGACGCCACCCTTGGTTCACTGTATCTCTTTGGACACAAAGAGATATTTCTTTGTCTGAATTCTAGTATCTGCCTGCTTCACAAAAATGCTTTGAGAATTGAAACCAGCTTCTGAATCACCTGGAGAGCATCTTAAGTAATGCAGATTCCCAGGCTCCACAAACAGAGATTATAATTCATTTGGTCTGGGACATGTCTCAATCTGTATTACAAATGATTCTGATGCTGGTCCAGAGTGACCCTTGGCCTAGAAACGCTGATTTGCAGAGTGATAAACTGCCAGTTTTTCCCCAAATTATCTGCCTAAATGCTGTCTTCATCACTTAGATCATTAGGGCAGTTTTACAAGAAGGCACCGAATTCTTTGACACTCTTCCCATTAAGAGGTGGACTGTATGTCCTCTGCCCTTGAATTTGATAGTTCTCTTAGAATCTGGCTGATGTAATGTGGGAAGGTCAAGCCACCTGGAGTAGCCACAGCAACAGTCTCAGCTGATCTCAGTCTTTGAGTCACCTCAGCCCTGGCACCAGACATGCCAGTGAAGGAAATTGAGGATAATCCCAACCCCCAGGCATTGAGTCATCCCAGACTCCAGATCTTCCCAGCTGACGCCCCAGACATCACAGAACAGAGACAACCTATCCCCACCATTCCCTGTTCAAATTCATGATCCATAAAACCTATGTGCATAATAAAAAGATTGTTGATTTATGCTGTTTAGTTTTGGGGTGTTTTGTCATGCAGTAACTGAAATAATTACTAACATGTTTTCTCAAGAAATATGTATTAAAACGCAAGCACATTACTTGGATCAACTCTTTCAGATGAACACACACAATCAGTGTATCTAGCAGACAACAAAGCAGGGAAATGAGCCATGAGATGCTCTGACATGAAAGCATCACTGGGAAGAGCAACCTAAGATGCTTCCAGAAAGCTGGAATTGAAAGATGGCCACACCTTGAAGACAGCATGGCTAAAAGAGAAAGACATGCCTCAAAAAGGACAGATGAGGCAGGAGAGCAAACCCAGCTTCATTTGCTTCACAACTGTGCTTAAGTCTGGCTCAAAAGTCCCTCCACTCTCTCACTAACTGCAAAGGTGTTTATTTATGCCAGTTTATAAATGTCTAATGTTAAAAATCACCTGGGGATAATACAGAAACAAGCGCCAAGGATATTTTTGGTTGTTGTTGTTGTTTTGAGACAGAGTCTCACTTTGTCACCCAGGCTGGAGTACAATGGCGTGGTCTCAGCTCACTGCAACTTCCGCCTTCCGGGTTGAAGCGATTCTCCTGCCTAAGCTTCCTGAGTAGCTGGGACTACAGGCACGTGCCACCATACCTGGCTAACTTTTGTATTTTTAGTAGAGATGGGGTTTCACTATGTTGGCCACGCTGGTCTCGAACTCCTGACCTCGTGATTCTCCCGCCTTGGCCTCCTAAAGTGCTGGGATTACAGGCGTGAGCTACCGCACCCGGCCGCGCCAGGGGTAATTCTTACCACCAGGCAAATTTGGGAAATACTAGATTATATATACTTTTTAATTAAATACAAAACAAAATAGCAACCACACCAACCCTTTCCTCACAAGAGTGACAGCCCTGTGGTGAGAATGGGGTTAATACATGAGCTTCATGTTCTGACGGCCTTGAACCTTGAGAATGTAAATCCCAGCTAAGTCTAATGACAATGATGTGGGGGAAGAAATTGAAAATAATGGAATTCACTCACTAATTGGATACTATTAATTATATTAAATATTTTAAATGGAATTATCTTCTATGAGGAATATTTTAATTGACAAAATATAAAATAGGAGGGATATTAGGTTAAATATTCATGGATTTATTCAAGCTATTAATGGTGCCAATAAAAATGATGGAGCAAGACAGGGAACCTGGACTCTCTGGGGTTCAGAAAAGAGCAGAGAATGCCACACTAATGCCATGAATTCATTCTACTTTAGTAACTAACACTGATGTCTACACTGTTCCCAGCCTGACCGCCACCCCCCACCCCACTGTTCTCGGACGTGATTTGAATCTGATTTCACATTGTTAATATCAACATTTGAGTTTTCTTTCCAAGAATTGATTTACAGTCTTCTAAAGACACTGCAGGGGTGGGGGCAGAGGAATTGTTGTCAGTCATGAATTCCCAGTGTAACTGGTTATGACTCCGAGGTCTGCATCATTATCAGATTTTCATGGTACTGATGTTGATTCATATCAGTGATCAGTTTATCAGTCCCCAAACTCTAGTCCCCACAGCGGCTGATAGCAAGGTAGGCCCCTTTGTCTCTGTTCTACTTTATTTCTCTCGCCTCTTGAGACCCTTTCATAGTCACATGGTGGCATGTTGCAGAGTAAAATTGACATCTCCCTCTGATTCCAAGAGTTTGTGTGTATTGTGATGGATAGAATAAAATGACCGTAGAAATAGCATTTGTACTGATGGATACTGGAATTCCAAGGAGTTCCTGTAACACAGACTTAGAAGCCTAATATCCATCCCTCCTTAGACCAGGAGCTCAGCTTCTGTACTCAGTAGAAGAAAGGAGCATGTCATCTCCCCATTTACCTCAGGCCTGTTTGACTTTCTGGCCAAGGCTGAGAAGGCCCTGGCTGCTCACTACCTCCCTGCATTTTTCTGTTCTCTACCTCCCAGGGACGTGTCTCACACCAGTGTTACTGCCCTTCCATCCAAAGGCCTGGAGCACCTGAAGGAACTGATAGCAAGAAACACCTGGACTCTTAAGAAACTTCCACTTTCCTTGAGTTTCCTTCACCTCACCCGGGCTGACCTTTCTTACCCAAGCCACTGCTGTGCTTTTAAGAATCAGAAGAAAATCAGAGGGTAAGTGGCAGGGACCCGGCATAAGTGACAAAATACCTTGGTGGAAGTGGAATTCATTTCTTGGTTTTGGGAAAGACGCTTCCTGGTTTGAAAACCAGGTGGAGATGATATTGGAAGCATCCATATAAAACAGGAGATCCATGGGACACAGGGACCCTGCGGACCAAAAGTGGGTGCAGCTGAGAAATAAGGCAAATGTTGCTGGATAGCTGTCGAGCAGAAGAGGTGACAGACAGCACAGGAGAGAGAAACACAACCAGACCTCACAGAATCTTGTAGAGGTTATGCAGACATGATTTCCGGTTTCCAGGTACAATTCATAATTAGATACTGCAACACATATTAGACCCCAGACACCACAACCATGAGAACAGACTTATAAATAACACAAACAGTTGGGTTACCTGATCGGTTTGGGCCTCACAAATGTCATAGCTCACTGGTTACATGCCTGCAGGCTTTGGAGTCAGCTGGGTTTATACCGCAGCTCTGCCATTTTCCAAGTTGTGTTATCCCAGCCTCGTTACTTAACCACTCTGAATCTTTGGGAATGGAGATGGTAATGCTATCATTCATAGGAGTTTTGAGAAGATTAAATGGGAAACTGAATGGAAAACACTGGAATGGAATGGCCTGGAATATTATAAGATCTTCATTAATATTAACTATGATATATAGTATGTGCACATCAGGCTGCTTATGAGCCTGTGAAGGAGGGATGGCCTTCATTTTCTCTCCAGGCTTTCTCTGATTCTTTTACTTTTTCACTTTTACTTTGCATTATTTCCCCTGTTGTGTCTTCTACGATCTGTCCTCCTAATTATCTCTATTCAGTCCTCCTCAGCTTCTATGTATTTACTGATTGACTTACTACACACATAATTGCAGTCAGGAAAATATCAGATCAGGTGTGACGGCAGAAGCTAAAACAGCCGTACAAAGAAGGCCAATCTGGCAGCCGGGCACGATGTCTCATGCCTGAAATCCCAGCACTTTGGGAGGCTGAAGCGGCCAGATCACCTGAGGTCAGGAGTTCGAGACCAGCCTGGCCAACATGGTGAAACCCCCGTCTCTACTAAAAATACAAAAAACAAAATTAGCCGGATGTGGTGGCAGGTGCCTGTAATCCCAGTTACTGGGGAGGCTAAGGCAGAAGAATCGCTTGAATCCGGTAGGTGGAGGTTGCAGTGAGCTGAGATCGTGCCAGTGCACTCCAGACTGGGTGACAAAGCGAGATTCCGAGACTCCATCACACACACACACACACACATACACGCACACACACACACAAAGAAGGCCAACATGGGCATCATAACTGCAAAAAGCCAGGAGTGGGGTAGAGGATGGTGATAGTGGACTCTACACTGATGCCATGCGACACTGAGAAGGACTGGACAAGGGCTGGGTGGGAGGCTTAAGTGGACCTCAGGGACAGGGTCTAGATTTCTCCTTAGCCTCCAAACAGTTGAGAAGATCAAGTCCATTGGACATTCTAACCAGAACCCAAGAGATCAATCAAAATCTGCTCAACAGCTGAGGCAAGTTAAAGAATCCCTTTTGTTGTAAGTCTGGTGAGCAAGGAAAAAACTAAATCTTATTTCCACAAGCATGCCTGTATGGTAGTGTCCATTTGTTCATTTGTTAAACACGTATTTACTGAGCACCTTCTATGTGCCTGGCTGTTGTGAATAGAACAGACAATAATTCCCTCTCATATTTTACTTACTGTCTAGTGGAGGAAGTCAGAAAATAAGCAGGCTGGCCAGGGGCAGTGGCTCACTTCTGTATTCCCAGTACTTTGGGAGGCCGAGGTGGGTGGATCACTTGAGGTCAGGAGTTCGAGCTCAGCCTGGCCAACATGGTGAAACCCTGTATCTACTAAAAATACATAAATGTTTTATTTTTAAAATATTCAGTTTGAAACTAAATAATGATGAGTAGAGGCAGCCATGTGTTTTTCAGGCAATGGGAACATAGGGTTTTGGAGCTTTGAATAGGAATAATAATAATAATAATAACAATAACCACCATATGGCACTCACAAAGCTACAGGTGCTATTGTAAGAGCCTTAAAAAGATAAATTCATTGAATCCTTTAATAACCCTATATGAAATAGTCACTCCCATTGTCCCATGTTACAAATGAGTTAACCAAATTTCATGGGCCTACCCAAGCTAGTCAATAATAGAGCCAGGTTCCCACCACGGCGACTGACTTCAGCATCCACATCTTTTTTTTTTTTTCTTTAGACAGAGTCTTGCTCGCTCTGTCGCTACTCAGGCTAGAATGCAGTGGTGCAATCTTGACTCACTGCAACCTCCACCTCCAAGGTTTAAGTGATTCTCCTGCCTCAGCCTCCCAAGTAGCTGGGGATTACAGGCATGTGCCACCACACCCAGCTAATTTTTGTATTTTCAGTAGAGACAGGGTTTCACCATGTTGGCCAGGCTGGTTTCGAGTTCCCGACCTCAAGTGATCTGCCTGCCTCAGCCTCCCAAAGTGCTGGGATTGAGTCACCGTGCCTGGCTAAGTACAGGCGTGAGCCAGCACACCTGGCCACTTTGTTGGGTTTTTTTGTTTGTTTTTTGTTTCTCAATCACTGTTCTTGAAGTGGTTGCTGAAGAGAAACAAGACCAATGCCACTGGATCACAGTAGGGGAGGGGAGGTCATAGAAATGATGTCACAGAAACAGGCCTGCCCGGATCCTGTAGAACCTTACAGAATTATGTACATCATAGTAAGTAGTTTGCATATTTTTGTAAATATGGGAACCATTCATGGGCTTTAAGCAAGCACTCTTTTCTTTTTTGAGACAGGGTCTCACTCTGTCACCCAGGCTAGAGTGTAGTGGCCTGATCTCGCCTCACTGCAGCTTTGACCTTCCCAGGCTCCGGTGATTTTCCCACCACAGCCTCCCAAGTAGCTGGGACCACAGGCATATACCACTGTGCCCGGCTAATGTTTGCATTTTTTATGGAGATGGGGTTTCGCCATGTTGCCCAGGCTGGTCTCAAACTCCTAGGCTCAAGCAATCTGCCTGCCTTGGCCTCCCAAAGTGCTGGAATTACAGTCATGAGCCACCGTGCCCAGCCTGGCACTGACTTTTTTGTTGCCTTGCAGAATCCTTGAGTCCTTGATGTGTAATGAGAGCAGTATGCAGAGCTTGCGCCAGAGAAAATCTGTGAATGCCTTGAATAGCCCCCTCCACCAGGAATATGAAGAGAATCTGGATGACAGCATTGTTGGGTACAAGGAAAAGTCCAAGTTCCAGGATGCTCATAACAACGCTCATTATTATGTCTTCTTTGAAGAACAAGAGGATGAGATCATTGGTTTTGGCCAGGAGCTCAAAAACCCCCAGGAAGAGACTCTACAAGCTTTTGACAGCCATTATGACTACACCGTGTGTGGGGACAATGAAGACATGGTGTGTACCCCCAAGTCTGATGAGTTCAACCCGTGTGAAGACATAATGGGCTACAAGTTCCTGAGAATTGTGGTGTGGTTCGTTAGTCTGCTGGCTCTCCTGGGCAACGTCTTTGTCCTGCTTATTCTTCTCACCAGCCACTACAAACTGAACGTCCCCCGCTTTCTCATGTGCAACCTGGCCTTTGCAGATTTCTGCATGGGGATGTACCTGCTCCTCATTGCCTCTGTAGACCTCTACACTCACTCTGAGTACTACAACCATGCCATCGACTGGCAGACAGGCCCTGGGTGCAACACGGCTGGTTTCTTCACTGTCTTTGCAAGCGAGTTGTCGGTGTATACACTGACGGTCATCACCCTGGAGCGCTGGTATGCCATCACCTTCGCCATGCGCCTGGACCGGAAGATCCGCCTCAGGCACGCATGTGCCATCATGGTTGGGGGCTGGGTTTGCTGCTTCCTTCTTGCCCTGCTCCCTTTGGTGGGAATAAGTAGCTATGCCAAAGTCAGCATCTGCCTGCCCATGGACACTGAGACCCCTCTTGCTCTGGCATATATTGTTTTTGTTCTGACACTCAACATAGTTGCCTTCGTCATCGTCTGCTGCTGTTATGTGAAGATCTACATCACAGTCCGGAATCCGCAGTACAACCCAGGGGACAAAGATACCAAAATCGCCAAGAGGATGGCTGTGTTGATCTTCACCGACTTCATGTGCATGGCCCCAATCTCGTTCTATGCTCTGTCAGCAATTCTGAACAAGCCTCTCATCACTGTTAGCAATTCCAAAATCTTGCTGGTCCTCTTCTATCCACTTAACTCCTGTGCCAATCCATTCCTCTATGCTATTTTCACCAAGGCCTTCCAGAGGGATGTGTTCATCCTACTCAGCAAGTTTGGCATCTGTAAACGCCAGGCTCAGGCATACCGGGGGCAGAGGGTTCCTCCAAAGAACAGCACTGATATTCAGGTTGAAAAGGTTACCCACAACATGAGGCAGAGTCTCCACAACATGCAAGATGTCTATGAACTGCTTGAAAACTCCCATCTAACCCCAAAGAAGCAGGGCCAAATCTCAGAAGAGTATATGCAAACGGTTTTGTAAGTTAACACTACACTACTCACAATGGCAGGGGAGCTTACACAATAACAGTTTCTTGAATATGCATTCCAATCTCATGACACCCCCAACACATAACTGCCCTCACTCTTGTGCAGGCGATGTTTCAATATTTCACGGTGCAAGAGTTTACCTCTGGAGAGTGATTAGTATTAACCTAATCATTGCCTCCAAGAAGGAAGTTAGGCTACCAGCATATTTGAATCCCAGGTGAAATCAAAATAATCCATACTATCTAGAAGACTTTCTTGATGCCAAGTCCAGCGATGACATTGTGTAGGATGTTCAGTAAATATTAACTGAGCCACGTCAATATAGAGCTTCTCAGTTTTGTATAGCATTTCATACTAAAGATTCAGCAGATGGAAAATTCTATTAATTTGGTTGGTGACCACAAGATAAAATCAGTTACACATTGGCTCAGTTCAACTAAATGTTCCCTGATACAAAGAGAACTTGATTACCTTAAAACTGAAAAGCCAAACAGAGCTAGCTGTCATACAAGAAACAGCTATTATGGGACATGAAGGAGGGAAAGAATTTGCTTTAAGTTTTGTTTTGCTTTGCTTTGTTTTTTAACTCAACCTATTAATCATCTCTTGACAAGAATCCACCTGATGTGAGTAAGCTATGATGCGTTGCCTGGAAAAACTGGCAAGATTTCAGCTTATGTGGCCTAGCAAACTAAGAATTGCTCTTCTTGGCCAGTCTCACAGCATAAAAGATGTGAACCCTAGAAAGTCTTTCTAAGTGGCAATAAGTGGGAATTATGGGCAGAGCACACTCAATCCCCTGTTGATTAATAAAACAGGCTGGACACTAATTAGCTATGGGACTTTGGGCAAATCACTGGACCTCAGAAATCTGTAGAAATGAAGGCATCCAATAGCGTCTTCCAATTTTAAAACCCTAGTACATCCCTTTCCCTCAAAAATGTATTTCTAAGATAAAAAGAAAGAACAGCACTAAGTAAGTAGAATCTGTTTTTCCTATTTTGTAGGGCTGCTATCTCCTAGTCCTTGAAGCCTAGACATATGACCCAGGAAATTTTTCCTTTGTTTCACTTTTGATTATGATGTCTGAACCAAAAATTCAATTGAGTAACCATATTCGCCTGGATCTGAATCATTCATTTAATTACTAGATCTACCCAGCTATAATTATCAGGCCAAAAACAGATTCGTGTTTATATAGAAGAATACACTATGATTGCAAATGCTGGTTATTTAGAGTTGTTACTTCACAATGAAGAGTCACTTCAAAACACTTCGCTTGTCTTTAAGGATGGGTTTTGCCATTTCCAGCCCACAGTATGATACTAAAGCTGTCAAGAGAGGTTTCTTCTTTTCTGAAACTGCCAACTCTTTCCAGCCCTGTTTATCACTGGACATAAAACCTCTTTTCCCCAGTAATTCTTCTTTACTTAAAATAGTCAGGATCTTTATCTACAGATGTACTCTCCAGGTTACATGTGATGATAGCCCTCTAACGTCCTGTTAGAAAAGTCTCCAAGCAGAGATGACATTACTTCTGAATGCTCGTAAACCACACCATGAAATAAAAGCTCTTTGTTGTTTTCAGATTGTGGAGTGTGGTTAATGGGGCCCCACAGATGGTCCCTGCTGGACTCACCTGGAATCTCTCCACAGCCATACCCATTCATCACTATCATTGAGACTTGCACATCTTAATAAAACTATTATAAACATCTAAAATCATGACTTACCTAGAAGTTCACTTGTAACTAATGAAATTAAACAAATGTGTTGCCTTTTGTCATGTGTTTCTCTCCTGTGACATTTCGAAATATCACATCTTGATAGATAATGTGTTTCATCTTGAACAGCTGAACTAATGATTTGGAAACAGAGTCCTAGAAAAGTGACTTCAACAGAATTGTTACTAAAATTTGCACTCACAATGTGAAATTAATTTTCTCCCTATGGAACAATTGTGCCAAGTCCTAGAGTATCGTTCTATTTTTGTTAACCTGTGAGTTTCTTTGGGGGTTACTATTATATGTGTTAAAACTGAAGACAAGAAAAATAATTGGCACATTTGTTAATGAATCCATATTAATAAAGTGTTGACAGCCAATTAATAACTTGAGTATAACATTCTGTTTTGATCATAAGTGGTTTTTATGTGAAAAAACTTACTCCTGGTGAACTGAATTATGATTAATTGATAGGGATCACTAAGAGAAAAAACAATAAAACCAAATATATCAAGTAAATGATTGGTATTGACACTAGCAATTTAAATAGTGTGCTAATGAAGACAATAAACCTCTAAATCCTGTTCAGAGTTCATGTTATCTAGCACCTTTCAATTATCTGAAGATAAACCCAAATCATTGAGGATAAATGGCCACAGACTAGTCACAGTGGAGGTCACACAATTCATTCTCTAAAGCTCATGCATGTTTCTCAAAAGAGTGTCTCTTAAAACACCCCCAAAATTTATTGACTCCTGCTTTAAAGATAATCTACTGCATCAAAGAAGCAGCCAGTGAGGAGAGAATATTACAGGGCAGCACCATGAGAGTGGCAATAAAGTAAAAGGGCAAAAAGAAGAAAACTGCAGCCACAATACTTTTTTAAAAAACAATAAAAGTTTGAGAACAAATGCTCTTACTTTAGGAGAAAACTGTTTCATAACATAATTGAGTGATTCTCATTCATTCCGAGTACCTAAGGGGCACCATAGAAACTTGTTGGCATCAATGCATTCTGTTTTAAAAGCTATAAAAGTTCCAGTTCCAAGTGGTAGACTGACTTTCTTTCAAATCCCACTGACATGACAGGGAAGAAATTTAAAATGAGACCAAGCCAAAACTGCATGGTGAACGTGAGAAATAGAACCACCAGCAAAGCAAACATGTTGATAGCTTTCTGAAAGTTGGAAGGTCTATGGCCTTGAGTTGATGGTAACTCACTGTAGAGGAGGTTACAGCCTAGAACATACTGACAGGGTAAGGCTGCAGCTGCAGAAGGATGTACTTCCCTGCAGAGTCCCAGTGAGCCTTCCAAGTCTGAAGGTTACAGGACTGAGGGTTAATTAGGGCAATTAACTGAAAGTCCGTGTCACTTGGACCCTCCCGTCTACCATCACTCTATTCAGTTTAAATAACTGACATATGCAGTGTTTGCTGCAATTAATATCTCAAAGAAAGTGAATGATTCCTGTAAACAGGGAACTCCTCCCACTGGCCCACTTCCTGCCCTCACACATAAGTGAAGCCTGATCATTGAGGCGTTACCATCAGCAACCCCCGCCACCCCCACATGAAGTCAGGGAGAAACATCATGGGGGAAATGATCTATACACTCTGCTGACATTAACCATTCTCATTCTTCACTCAAAAATGTAAACAAGACACAAGAATTGCCAGATATTTGAGAGAAATAAACTGCACATCAATAACACACAGACACACACAGATACATACACACACACACACACACAGCCAGAATGAACAAAAGAACATTTCTCCAGAGAAAATAGATCATTCATAAACAGAATATTGCTGTTTAATTTCACTAAATAACTTCAGAGAAATTGGAGAGACTATCAGACCCCAAAACAATAAAAATTACTATTAAAACAATAGTAGTAATCAAAAATTAGAAAGAGTTTTGGAAAATTTTAAATGAGATTGCCAAAGTAAGAGATTTACCTGAAGGAGTGGAAGTTAAAGTGAAGAAATTTCTTGGGATGTTGAACAAGTAAACAAAGTTGTGAAATATCAGACAAAAGTTAAAAGATGCAGAGGATCCGTCTCCAAGCCAAACATCTATCCAAGAGGAGTCCTAAAGAAAACGTAGAAGGCATAATCATCAAGGAAACAGAAGGAGAAAGTTTTCCGAAGCTGGTAAAGATTGAGTGTCCACTTAGTGCGAAAGGTGATGAATGAAAAGGCACATGGGCAGAACAGTACTTATAAAATGTCAGAACACCAAAAGCAAACCTTAAATGCTTGAGGGAGAATCAAGAAAGAAAAGTAGACATTGGAAAAGATATTAATAACAGTATAAGCTAGAAGACAATAAAGCAACATCTTCAATGCCTCTAGAATTAAAAAAAAAAAACTGGAGTTGAAGATCTGAATACAACTTTTCATCCCCCCAGAAACTTAGCCACTAATAGCCTACTGATCACTGGAGGCCTTGCCAGTAACGTAAACAGTTGATTAACACATATTTTGTATATGTGTAACATACTATGTTCTTACAATAAAGTGAGTTAGAGAAAAGAAAATGTTATTAAGGAAATCATAAGGAGAGAAAATATATTTTCCCTTCATTAAGTGGAAGTGGATCACCATAAAGGTCTTCATCCTTGCCTTCACACTGAGTAGGCTGAGGAGGAGGAGTAAGAGGAGGGGTTGGTCTTACTGTCTCAGGAGTAGCGGAGATAGAAAAAATCTGCCTGTAAGTAGACTGTATTGTTCAAAGGCCAGTTGTAATTTCCTAATCTTCACTATATGCAGCCAAAAGATATGTCTAAATATTTATCGTTCAGAAAACAAGTACATAAGTATATAATACAATTACAGTGACTAAAATTAGAAAATGGCTTGAAGTGGTTTTCTCTGGAATTTGGACTAGGGATTGAGTGATATCAGGACTGAGTTATGTCTCCTTTAAATTTATATGCTGAAACCCTAACTCCCAATGTGACTGTATTTGGAGATCGGGTCTTTAGGGGAGCAATTAAGGTTAAATGGTGTCACAAGGGTTGGGCTTTAAACCAGTAGAACTATCATCCTTAAGAGGATGGATACCCCAATTACCCTGATGTGATTATTACACATTGCATGCCTGTATCAAAATATCACATGTACCCCATAAATATATATATACCTGTTACGTACCCATAATAATTGAAAATGAAATTTAAAAAAAAAAAAGAAAGAAGAGTTGTCCCTCCTCCCCACTCCCATGCACACAGCAAGAAGGCAGAGGTCAACAAGTCAAGAAGAGAAGTATCCCCAGAAATCAACCCTCACACAGGACATTGACCTTGAACTTCCAGAACTGTAAGAAAATAAACTTCTGTTGTTGAAGTCAGCCAGGCTGTGGTATTTTGTTATGGCAGCCCAAGCAGACAAATACAAGTAGAAACTTTTCAACTGGTACTCTTCTGTACTGCTGATTTTTAAATACGTACATACTTTTAAAAAAAATACTGGATTAGAAATTATCATAATAATATTATGTTTTAAATAACAATAAAAGATGTGGCATTTAAGGAAATTTGCAGAAAGGCTAATTGAGTTATCGTGTATTTAGCGCTATACTAGGGGAGGCAGATATCACAGTGATGTGACTTGAATAATAATCTAGCTATTATGAAATTTAGATTTTTTTAGGATGTGATAAATCTAAGCCAGTGAGTTGGGTTGTTTGTTTCTTTTTTTTCTAATAAGTTATTGGAGTGCAGGTGGTATCTGGTTACATGAGTAAGTTCTTTAGTGGTGATTCGTGAGATTTTAGTGCACCCACCACCCAAGCAGTATACACTGCACCATATTTGTAGTCTTTTATCCCTCACCCTCCTTCCACTCTTCCCCCTAGTCCCCAAAGTCCATTGTATCACTCTTATGCCTCTGAGTCCGCACGGCTCAGCTCCCACTTATTAGTGAGAACATAAGATGTTTGGTTTTCCATTCCTGAGACACATCACTTAGAATAATAGTCTCCAATTTCATCCCGGTCACTGCAAATGCTGTTAATTCATTGGCTGCGTGGTATTCCACCGTATATATGTACCACAGTTTCTTTATCCACTCGTTGATTGATGGGCTTTTGGTTTGCTCCCATGATTTTGCAATTTTGAGTTGTGCTTAAGTCAGTGAGTTTTAAAGTGCTTATCTTGTAGCAACATCTGGTAAGCTGAACATTAAGAAGTTGAAACCCCTATATAATTTACTCCATTGGGCAGCATAGTCATATGCTGTCAGAATACTTGTTTCCCATAAATGCATAGCTATAAGTTGCATAAGGAAAATTAAGCAACTAATTGTTGTTTTTCATATGAATTTAGTAAATAAAAAGCTTTCAACAGAATAGCGAAAAATTTCTTTGTATAAGCAACTCAAATCTGTCACCCTCAATCATTTAGTATAATTTTGAAATTTCTCCTGGGAATTTAGAAATATTTTGGAGTATTCTGTTTCATTTGTTGAAGTATTTTCAATGGAGAGGGCTTAAGAAGGTAATAGCCATCATTATTTAACAGCACACAATTAAAAGTCTATATATATATATATATCAGTCCTATGCCTGTTGGTCTTAAAAAACAATAATATGGTTCTTTGTAACCAATTTTGGGGGGATTCAAGTCATGAAGCACTATAGAAACAGCTCCATGGTATGGAAACCATGTAATGATGTATTAATAATTCACCATAATGGGATTTTTATTCTCTATTTTATTTATTTTTTGAGACAGAGTCTCACCGTGTGGCCCAGGCTGGAGTGCAGTGGTGCCATCTCTGCTCACTGCAGCCTTGACATTCCTGGATCAAGCGATCCTCTTACCTCAGCCTCCCAAGTATCTGGGAATACAGGTGTACACCACCACTCCTGGCTAAATTTTGTAGAGACAGTGTTTCACCATGTTGCCCTGGGTTCAAGTGATCTGCCTGCCTCAGCCTACCAAAACGCTGGATTACAGGTCTAAGCCACCCTGCCCAGCCTGTAATGGGATTTTTTTTAATTTTATATGATTTTAATTGGAAAATCATATTATATTTACACAGTACAATGTGGTGCTTTGATGTATGTATGCATGTGGAGTGGTTAAATCAAGCTAATTAACATATTCATCACTTCACTTACTTGACATTTTTTGTACTGATACATTTGAAATTTACTCTTACCTATTTTGAAATATACAATGCTTTATCATTGACCATAGTTACCCTGCTGTGCAAGAGAGAGCAAAGCATATTTCTCCTGCCTAGCTGAAACTCTGTACCCTTTGACCAGTAACTCCCCATTCCTGCTCCCTCTGCCCTTTCCCCCTAGCCTCTGGTAACCATCATTCTAATCTCTACCTGTATCAGATCAACTTTTTTTAGATTCCACATATAAGTGAGATCATGTGCTATTTCTCTTTCTGTTCCTGGCTTATTTCACTTAGCATAATGTCTTCTAGATTTACCCATGTTGTCTCAAATGACAGGATTTTGCTCTTTTTTAAGCCTGAACAGTATTTCACTGAGTAAAGATTAAAGATAGCAAGTGTTGGCGAGGATACAGAGAAAAAGGAACCCTAGTACACTGTTGGTAGGAATGTAAATCAGTACAGTCATTGTGGAAAATAGTATGGCGGTTCCTCAAAAAACTAGAAACAAGACTACCTTATGATCCAGTAATCCCACTTCTGGAATATATTGGAAGGACTTGAAATCAGTATGTCAAAGGGGTATCTGCACTCCTATGTTCATTGCAGCATTATTTACAATAATGAGTTTAAACACAGAATTCTAGTCTTTAGGAAATTTGCTGTCAAGGCTGGGCGCAGTGGCTCACGCCTGTAATCCCAGCACTTTGGGAGGCTGAGGCGGGCAGATCACTCAAGGTCAAGAGTTAGAGACCAGCCTGGCCAACATGGTGAAACCCCCATCTTTACTAAAAACACAAAAAATTAGCCAAGCATGGTAGCACATGCCTATAATCCCACCTACTCAGGAGGCTGAGACACAAGAATAGCTTGAACCTGGGAGGTGGAGGTTCCAGTGAGCTGAGATCGTGCCACTGCACTCTAGCCTGGGCAACAGAGTGAGACTCCATCTGAAAAAATAATAATAGTAATAATAAATAAAAAGAAATTTGCTGTCAAGAGCAGCACTATCTATCTGCCTATTGGAAGAGAAATATTTTGACAAAAATCTCTTCATAACTTATTCCTTCCTGTGACTCAATTTTCTCTTTCACCATAGACACTGCAATTTAAAGATTGACCCCAAGGGCAGCTGCAAAAAGTCCAAGCCTCAATTCTCCAGGAGAATTTTCAAGTTGCTCAGCAAGAGCTATATTAAAGAAATGAGGTAAAAGTTTGAGAAAAACAAGACTAATACCACCTCTGTTTCTTTTTAGCAAATCCCAGGTTTAAATTTTATTACATTCCATTTCAGTTCCCCTGACATCATGTGAAAAAGACCTCTGGAATGATAGAGGACAAATGGAGACACTTACAAACTAGATACTGACACAAGATTTGTAGATCCGTGGGAATATGGAACTCCCGTGATTTGTTATTAGTAACGAAGAGAACCATTTCACATTATTTGCTCTCAGATATTTTTCTGATTTCTCAAAGTGTTCTTCAAGCGCTCTGACAGGAAAGAAACTCGGGGAAGTATTAATAGCTTCAGCAAATGTTGGAGAAATGAGATTCCCTGAGCAACCAATGCCATGGTCCGGATGAAAGAGGAGATGCCTGATATCACACCTGTTTTCATCATCTGCAGGCCAACTCTGGCGGAAAGGAAAGAGTAAGCACACACCTTTGGCACTCAGAGGTCTTCCCAGACATCCAAGTTGCTACTTGATTTCATTTTAATTAGTACAGTTGAGCCACTCATGGGAGCAATACTTGGAGAAAGTTGAAGTATTTTCTCCTGCTTCTTTAACTACTTGCCCATCCAGCCTCTTTGGTATCCATCAATTCTCCTCAAACCCACTCACCCTGCAGCCACGCCCTGTATTACATCTGGAAGACACTCAACCTACACCAACGCCTCCATCTTATTCTAATCCCAATATACTTTGTCCAACCTATTCCATTCTGTCCCTGTCCAACTCCTAAAAAGTACAGTTTCTGTGCCCCCATTGCCACCATCAAAAGGGAGAAAAGGGCCAGTGGTGGTGGATGCTGCATCTAGGATATATTGAGAAACTTTTCAAGAATCATCATCATAGATAGGATATGAAACAGAGAATAGGTGCAGAGTATAGTGGTAGGAAAGTTTGAGTGATTCAGGATTTAGAGATGGTAATCACACAGAACCAGAAAGAAACCTGTGGCTGGTGCCGCTTTTCATCTGTCCCAGTCAGCTGAAAAGGAAACGTAGGGGCTAAGAATTTCATACGTACATAGCTAACTCTTAGAGCAATTGCTTAGCATTATCCACGAGTTCTAGAGAAAGGTTCTATAACTTTTGCGTAAGTTAACAGCACAACAAAATCAGTGGTTGAAAGAAATGTCCAGAAACATCTAATTCACTTATTTTCTTAAGATTTTATTGAACAAAGCTTCTCAAATATATCTGAGGCAATATTCACCTTTGTCTTACACAAAGTACTTTTATGTACATCTCTTAAGATGTACTAAATTAAATAGCAATTAATTGAAAAATGAAGCTCAATTCATTCATTTATTCAAAATCTGAGCACAGAGAGACACCAGCAGGCTGGAAAATCAGTAGATTGTCTAATGTTGATCTTAATTCCACAGGGATGTTTGGAAACCTCTTTTGAAAAGTCTGCTGAGAACCTGATTCTGCCTTTTCTTCTCTTTTTTTTTTTTTTTTTGAGACCGAGTCTCGCTCTGTTGCCCAGGCTGGAGTGCAGTGGCGCCATCTCGGCTCACTGCAAGCTCCGCCTCCCGGGTTCACGCCATTCTCCTGCCTCAGCCTCCCGAGTATCTGGGACTGCAGGCGCCCGCCACCACGCCAGGCTAATTTTTTGTATTTTTAGTAGAGATGGGTTTTCACCATGTTAGCCAGGATGGTCTCTATCTCCTTACATCGTGATTCGCCCCCCTTGGCCTCCCAAAGTGCTGGGATTACAGGGGTGAGCCATGGAGCCTGGCTGATTCTATCTTTTCAATTACAAAGTCCTCTGAGAGTTGTTTGTAAGTTGAATGACTTAACCACTGATTTGACTGGGTGTGGTGGCTCATACCTGTAATCCCAGCACTTTAGGAGGCTGCGGGCAGGCAGATTGCTTGAGTCCAGGAGTTCGAGACCAGCCTAGGTGACATCGCAAAACCCCGTTTCTACAAAAAATAAAATAATAAAATAGAAATAAAAAGCCAGGTGTGGCACTCACATGTAGTCCCAACTAGGAAGCAGAGATTGCAGTGAGCCAAGATGGCGCCACTGCACTCCAGCCTGGGCAACAAAGCAAGACTCTGTCTCTTAAAAAACAAAAAAAAAACAAAAAAAAAAACAATGATTTGTTTCCTAGTAACCTATATTTCCTCTAATTGTGCTTGCTCTAAACAAACTAAGAAGGAAAAGGAGGATGAAATGGAGAAACTAGTATTAGTGATACATACAGAAATATTTTTTAAGGGAAGAATCATCGTTGACTTTGTTGCTAATAAAATTATGGATAAATAAGACTAATGATGATAGCTCTATGGTCAGTAAAATGATACTGAATGCCTCTGTTAGGGGGAAGTTTAATGAAAAGGAAAATCAAGTTATCAGGTCAGCTTCTTTAACAGAAATGGGTCATACAATCATAGAATCACCAAAAAGGCCTTGTGAATTCTAAGGTCGCAAGCAAAACTGTAAATTAAACATTAAAAACTTTTTACAGCTAGTTAGTCTAGCTGGATTGGAGTATTTTTATGTTATGTGTATATAATACACCTACTGTGATTATTGTAGACATTGATGCCCATTTCCTAGTAAATGGAGTATAGATTTCCCTCTTTGAGGTATTATAAAATAATAAAGTTACTGTAATTGGATTCTTCTTTTTATATGGTGCCCCCAATCAGCATACAAACGTTTTTCTCATGTTCAGAAAAAAAAAAATTTTGGCTTGATTTCACTCTTCCCCCATTATTTCTTTGGCACCTTTGCAACAAAACTAGAAAAAAAAATGGAGTTATCTTTATTCACTTTTGCAAAGTACTTCCCTTCCGTTCTCTGTTAAATCCATTCTGATTAGTTTTTCAATCCCATAGCTCATGGAAAGTGATCTTGTTAAGGGCATCTGTGAATCCATATGGCTAAATCTAATGGTCAGTTTTCAGGCCTTATCTTACTTATCAGCAATACTTGATCCAATTGTTCACTCCCTCCTCATTGACATCCTTTCTTCCCTTGGCTTTGAGGACACAACAGTATCCTGGCTTTCTAGTTACCTCACTGACCACTCCTTCTCAATGGCCTTTGCTGTTGAGAGGTCTTTCTTCTCTTTGCATCAACCTCCTAAAATACTCTGGGATTCAGTCCTTGGTTCTCTTTTGCCTTTTCTATCAACACTTATTCCCTAGGTGATCTCATGCAATCATAAGACTTTGAATGCTGTCTATACTCAATGCTTCCCAAAAGTCTTATCTCCAGACCAGACCTTTCTCCAAACTCTGTGCTTGTATATCCATCTGCCTCCTCACCAGCTTCACTTTATTATCTAATAGGAATCTCATAGTCAACAAGTCCAAAAGCAAACTCCTAGTCTTCTACTCCAAGACTCACTTTGTCTACTGCCTTCTCCATCTTGGTCAATGGCAATACATCCTTCAAAGTGCTCAGACCAAAAATCTTGAAGTCTGCTTTGTTTCTTCTCTTTCTCTCACACTCCACGTCCAAACCATCAACAAATCTTTTTGGCTTAACCTTCAATATATATTTAGAATACGGCCCCTTCTTAACACAAGCACTGCCATTATCCTGGTCTGGATTACCACCATCTCTTTTCTTTGGATTACTAAATAGTCTCCATTGTTCTCCTGTCCCCCTACAATCTATTCACGGGGTTGACAAACTACTCCCCAGTGGCCAGACTGGGTTCACTGCTTGCTTTTGTACATCCTAAAAGCTAAGAATGATTTTATATTTTTAAAACAGTTGGAAAAAAAAATCAAAATAAAAAATCTTTTGAGGGACATGACAATTATATAAAATTTCAGTGCTCATAAATAAAGTTTCAATGGAACACAACCACACTCATTCATTTACATATTATGCATGGCTACTTTTGTGCTACAATAATTGAATAGTTGTGACAGAAACTGTATAGCCCACAAAGCCTAATCACTCTGGCCCTTTATGGAACAGTTTGCCAACCTCCAGTGTATTCTCAACAGGTCAGTTACAGTGGTTCTCTTAAAACTTAAGTCAGATAAGGTCATTCCTCTGCTCTCCAGTTCTCTCATATCAAAAGTCAAAGTCGGCCGGGCATGGTGGCTCGTGCCTGTTATCCCAGCACTTTGGGAGGTCAAGGCAGGCAGATCACTTGAGGCCAGGAGATCGACACCAGCCTGGCCAATATGGCAAAAGCCCATCTCTACTAAAAATACAAAAATTAACTGGGCACGGTGGTGGGCACCTGTAGTCCCAGCTACTCCTGAGGCTGAGGCAAGGGAATCTCTTGAACACAGGAGGCGAAGGTTGTAGTGAGCCGAGATTATGCGACTGCACTCCAGCCTGAGTGACAAAGCAAGACTCTGTCTCAAAAACAAAAAGCCAAAGTCTTTAAACAAGACCCATATGATCTGGTCCCAGTTGCCTCTCTCTCTCTCTTCTTTTTTTTTTTTTTTTATCTCCTACATATCTTCTCCCTGCTGACTTCTTCTTGATGCTCTGCCTTCCTGCCCTTCTTTGGTCATACCTATGAACTCCCCAACCAGACCTGTGACATTGGCTCATCACTGTCTGGAATGCTTTTCTCCTGGATAGCTGTATGGATAAATCCCTCACCCCCATCAAGCCTTTGTTCAAATGGCACCTTTTAGTGAGGCCTGTCCTGACCACCCTAACTTAAATTTGTTACTTGTTCCATGCCGTATTCCTGGTCCTCTCACCCTGCTCTATTTTCCTCTTTTTTTTTTTACTGTACTTATCACTTCTTAATATACTAGTTTATTTATCATGTTATAATAAACATAATGGGACATAAGCTCCACAATGGAAGACATTTTTGGCAGTTTTATTCACTGGTGCATCCCAAGAGCCTAAAGCAATCCCTGGCACATAGTAGGTGCTCAATAAATACGTGCCTGGATTTGAACTGAATTTCTGATATATTATTTTTCATGTCTATGATATGTTTAATTGATGCGGAGCCCTTAAAAATGTATCCTCCCCCCAAACCAAACATCATATGTTCTCACTTATAAGTGGGAGCTAAGCTATGAGGATGAAAGGCATAATTATGATATAAAGAACTTTGGGGACTCAGGGGGAAGGGTTGGGAGGTGGGTGAGGGATTAAAGAGTACACTAGGTACAGTGTACACTGCTTGAGTGACGGGTACACAAAGATCTCATCTCAGAAATCACCACTGAACAACTTTTCCATGCAACCAAACACTACCTGTTCCCCAAAAACTATTGAAATTTTAAAAAATGTATCCTCTCAAATATAATAGCTTATCCCCGGTAGAGCATGAACATTTGACAATTTTCTGCTTTATGATATAGTCATCCTCTGTAGTTAAAAATTAGACGTGGCCTTATATAAATTCTTACAGATCATAAAAAAGAGTCCACCGTCCATCATTTTCTCTGTAAGAAGCCTATTCATTGAGTCATCAATATTACAGTAAGGAAGCACTTGTGGTTATAAGCTAAAAACTCCTGCAATTCAGTAAAACTCAGTCTCAACTTCCCATTTAAAAGCCCAGAGAACTAGCCATCTACATGCAAGAAAGTGTTTGAATTGAGCATTTGTTTGACTTGTTATTCATTTATTGAGTACCTTCTGCAAGCAGAACATATACATCAGAATTTTTTTTTAACTGTGTCCCAGACTTTAAAAAAACTTTGAATCTAGACAGGAAGATAGATGTGTCACCGCAGTATAAAAATCATTGCAGTTTCTGAATGTTACTATAGAGCAGTGTTACTCCATAGAAATCAATCCTAAGCAAAAAGAACAAAGCTGGAGGCATCACACTACCTGACTTCAAATTACACTGCAAGGCTATTATAACCAAAACAGCATGGTACTGGTACATACAAAAACACACATAGATCAATGGAACAAAATAGAGAATCCAGAAATAAAGCCACATACCAACAACCAACTTATCTTCAATAATGCTAACAAGAAGTTACACTGGGCAGAGGACTCTGTTTTCAATAATTGGTGCAGGAAAAATTGGATAACCACATGTGGAAGAATGAAACTTGACCCCTATTTCTCACGCTACAAAAAATATTAACTCAAGAAGGATTAAAGACTTAAACATAAAACCTGAAACCATAAAAATCCTAGAAGAACACCTAAGAAAAACTCTTCTAGAAATTGGCCTACACAAAGAATTCATGACTAAGATGTCAAAAGCAAATGTAACAAAAACAGAAAAATGAAACTTAAACTAAAAAGCTTCAGCACAACAAAAGACATAATCAACAGAGTAAACAGTCTACAGAAAGGGAGAAAATATTTGCAAAGTATGCATCCAACAAAGGACTGATACCCAGAACCTACAAGGAAAAACTTAATAAGAAAAAAAGCACTTGTAAACAAAAACAAACCCAAAACCCCTGCCATTCACTAAAACTCAGTGTCAACTTTCCATTTAAAAGCTCAGAGGTCATTCACATGCAAGAAAAACTGTTGAATTAAGCTTTTTTTTTTTTTTTTTTTTGAGACAAGGACTCATTCTGTCACCCACTGCAACCTCCACCTGCCAAGTTCAAGC
This sequence comes from Chlorocebus sabaeus, assembly GCF_047675955.1. NCBI lineage: Eukaryota > Metazoa > Chordata > Mammalia > Primates > Cercopithecidae > Chlorocebus > Chlorocebus sabaeus. The sequence continues at coordinate 57,473,183 of NC_132927.1, forward strand.
AATCCTCCCACCTCAACTTCCTAAGTAGCTGGGACTACAGGAGAGCACCACCATGCCTGGCTAATTTTTTGCACTTTTTTGTAGAACAGGGTTTCGCCATGTTGCCCAGGCTGGTCTCACAACTCCTGACTCAAGCCATCCATCTGCAGCAGCCTCTCAAAGTGCTGGAATTACCGGCATGAGCCACCACGGCCTGCCTGAATTGAGCTTTTGTTTGGCTCAATTCAACAAGAAAAAAACAAATAACTCCATTTAAAAGTGGGCAAAGGATGGCTAGGCACGGTGGCGCATGCCTATAATCCCAGCACTTTGGGAGGCCGAGGCAGGTGGATCACCTGAGGTTAGGGGTTCAAGACTAGCCTGGCCAATATGGTGAAACCCCATCTCCACTAAAAATACAAAATTAGCCAGGCATGGTGGTGCACGCCTGTAATCCCAACTTCTCTGGAGGCTGAGGCAGGAGAATCTCTTACAACCGGGGAGGTGGAGGTTGCAGTGAACCGAATTCATGCCACTGCACTCCAACCTGGGCAACAAAGGAAGACTCTGTCTCAAAAAAATAAAAAAATAAAAAAAGTAAACAAAGGACATAAACAATGAACAGACATTTCTTCAGACATACAAGCAGCCAACGAACATGAAAAATTCTCAACATCACTAATCATCTGAGAAATGCAAATTAAAGCCACAATGAGATACCATCTCATGCCAGTCATAATGACTATTAATTTAATCATAAAACAGCTGATGTTGCCAAGGATGTGGAGAAAAACAAACGCTTATACACTGTTGGTGAGAATACAGAAAAAGTATGGAGACGTCTCAAAGAACTAAAAGTAGAACTACCATTTGACCAACCAATCCCACCTAGTACCTACTCAAAGGAATAGAAATCATTCTATCAAAAAGATGCCTGCACTCTTTGTTTATCACAGCACTATTCACAATAGTGAAGGCATGGAATCACCCTAACTGTCCATCGACAAATGATTGGAGAAAGAAAATATGGTATGCATACATCGTGAAATACTATGCGACCCTAAAAAAGAATAAAAGCAGGTCTTTTGCAGCAATATGGATGGAGCTGGAGGCCACCACCCTAAGTGAAATAACTCAGAAACAGAAAGTCAAACATTACATGTTCTCACTTGTAAGTGGGAGCTAAACAAGGGATACACATGGACATACAGAGGGAAATAATAGATACTGGGGAGAGTCGGAGGGGGCAAAGGTCACAAATTACCTATTGGGTACAATGTTCGGTATACAGGTGATGGGTAGACTAGAAGTGCAAACCTCACCATTATACAATACAGCCATGTAACAAAACTGCACATTACTCCTGAATCTATAAGAATAAAAGAAATTTAAGGCTAAAAGAAAATGTGAAAGTTGTTTTGATAACATACTTTAACTCACTACTATAAAATAATATCATTTTTATGTGAAATCAATATGAAAATTATTAATGAGATATTTTACATTCCCTTTTCTGCTTGCTCAGTCTTGAAAATTCAGTGTATACTTAAAACACATGGCAATTTGGAAACTAAATTTTCTTCAGAAATACTTGAGCCATATTCAAAGTTTGTAAAATGTACACTTGAAAAAAAAGGACTTACAAACCCAAATTGATCTAAACAGACTTAAAAGTTTTTCATAACTGAATTGAGTGTTTTGTTTCGTTTTGTTTTGTTTTTTGAGACAGAGTCTCACTGTGTTGCCCAGGCTGGAGTGCAGTGGCGCGATCTCGGCTCACTGCAAGCTCCGCCTCCTGGGTTCATGCCATTCTCCTGCCTCAGCCTCCCGAGTAGCTGGGCCTACAGGCACCCCCCACCATGCCCGGCTAATTTTTTGTATTTTTAGTAGAGACAGGGTTTCACCGTGTAAGCCAGGAAGGTCTCGATCTCCTGACCTCGTGATCTGCCCACCTCGGCCTCCCAAAGTGCTGGGATTACAGGCCTGTGTGTTTTTTTTTAACTTGAAATTCAATTCATAAAAATGAAGTAAAAGTGAAAATTCAGTTTCTCTGTCTCACTACCCACATTTCAGATGTGCCATAGCCACACATGGCTCACAGATACCATAGTGAATAGCACAAGTTTAGAGCAGGGACTGTCAAATATTTTCTGTAAAGGACTAAAGAGTAAATATTTTGGCCGGGCATGATGGCTCACACCTGTAATCCCAGCACTTTGGGAGGCCTAGGCGGGTGGACTGCTGGAGCCCAGGAGCTCGCCACCAGCCTAGGCAACATGGTGAAACCCCGTCTCTACTAAAAAATACAAAAAAAAATTAGCTGGGCATGGTGGCATGTGCCTGTAGTCCCAGCTACTTGGGAGGCTGAGGCAGGAGAATTGCTTGAACCTGGGAGGCAGAGGTTGCAGTGAGCCCATGCCACTGCACACCAGCCTGGGTGACAGAGAGAGACTCCACCTCAAAAAAAAAAAAAAGTAAATATTTTAGGCTTTGCAAGCCATAGATGTCCCTGCCCTAGAAGATTCTGCTTGAGGGATCAAAGAAATCTTTAAGAAGGTCACCTCTAAGCTGAGATTTTAAAGATAAGTAGGATTTCAAATGTATAAACATAGAAGGGTAAAAAAGGAAAGAGCGTTCCATTGAGGCCTGAGCGTAAACAAAATGACAGAAGTGTGAGGGCTGTGGTACTGCTTGGAAAAGGAATCAGCATACAGGATGAGAGGGCTGGAAGGAGGGAAGGCAATGTACTAGTTACTCTCCCTGTAACTGACCCAATTACAGGTTTTCTCTAACTTTTCTGCCCTGCAGGGACTGACCACTATAGACTGCATCGTGCATGCCCTTTTGTCCTCTGTGTTCCAATGGGTTTGGCCACAGGGGCTCTGGCTTGAGATCAGACTACAAGTGCAGAGACAGGTAGGTGAGCATTTATCCCTGGTTCCCTCCCTGCTTCTTGGCTGCTCCGGCAGTGTTAGCTCCATAGTTATAGGTCCTGTCTTCTGTGACTCCAGGTTCCCTCTGGGCTTCAGTATCATTCCCTGTTTTTTCTGTTCTTTCAGCCTTAGGAGTGGTAACCGCTTTGCTGTGGCTAATTCCTAAGTGTTTCACCATCCCTGATTGGTTCCTGTCACCCCACCCACCTCTTTGTAAATAGTCTGTACGTTTTCCTCAGTTAAACCCTTTGAGGAGACCATTTGTTTTCGGCCAGCCTCTTCACTGACTCAGATAGACTGAAGCCGCATCATCATCAGAGGGTCTCACATGACAGGCTATAAAGTTTGACCTGTATTCAGTAGACAATAGACAGCATCAAGGCTCTTAGCACAGAGTTGTGTGGGTTGTGCACTGCACAACTATATATGGAAACCCTGGCTCTTAATAGAGAGAGAGAGAGATGATTAAAGAAAATAAAAAAGGAGGAGGGCTTGGGAGGCAGTTCAAGGAGAGAATCAGCATAACGATGTCATCAGTAGCTGAGAGTATGTCATAGGCACACAGTGCCAGCACTGGGAGGAGTAAGAGTGGTCTGGTCCATTTTAGAGACTATCACAGCTGCTGATAGCTCTGAGTTAAGCAGCTCATATTCTGTGCTATGTTCCAGAGCTGCTCTTTGCAGCAACCAGTGCTGGTTCACTGCAGGGTCCTCCATGACTTCCAGCTTAGAAGCCAGTTGTAGCTCAGAGTTCTTCAGCAAACATTTTTCCACTTTATCATTGTGTAATATTAGTGTGCAGTGGTTCCAGAAACCAGATAACCAAGTATAAGGAAGACCACACATTTCCTTCAAGATATCAAACCCAAGTCCTTTGTAAAGTAATATCTTATAGCAGTGCTCCCCAAATTTGTTCACATCATGGCATTCTGAGAATATAATCATATTGCACACACACTAGGTAAATGAACAAGGGTACTCCCAGCCACAGGTGACAAGTACAGAGGCTCTGGCTTCCCCAGACCTTGGCCAGCTTCCTCAAGGCACACTTGCAACAAACTTAAGACTTAGAGCTCAAGGTGTGAAGTTCTGCCTTAGAGCTCCAACTCCATCTGCACAAGAGTCTCATCCTGGTGGGACTCTCCCATGAACTATCAGTGACCTCAGGCAAGCCCTGGTCCCCCTTTAACATTTGACCCAATTACAGGCATATAACTCATGCCTGTAATCCCAATGCTTTGGAAGGCTGAGATTGGAGGACCACTTGAGGCCAGGATTTCAAGGACCAGCCTGAACCAAACAGTAACACCCTGTCTCTACAAATAATAATAATAATAATAATTAATTTAAGAATTAGCTAAGTGTGGTGGCATGCCCCTGTAGTCCCAGCTATTCAGGAGGCTAAGGCAGGAGGATCGCTTGAGTCCAAGGGTTTGAGGCTGCAGTAAGCCATGATTGTGCCGCTACACTCCAGCCTGGGCCACAGAGGGAGATCCCTGTATCTTTAAAAAAAAAATTTAAAAACCATTTGAGCCAATTACAGGCATATAACTCCTCTCTGATTCTCTGAAGTCACAGCTAGGGTCACAGCTAGCCCATATCAAATCTTTGCACAAATTAGAAAAAGGTGCCCTTGCCCTGGATGGACATTGCCCAGCACCAGGGTACAACAGCCACCAGCCGTGATTAAGAATATTCAAAAACTCATGGGATTATAGAAAAAAGAGGAAGTGACACCACTCAATACTTGGTCTTACAAAATGCCCTTAGTCACACTTGGGGCATTGGGGCCCACATCAAGGTTGCCTCCTTATCTTGCTAGGAACCTTTCTAGCTCTCCTGTGAGTCACTCTGTCCTCATAACGCTTTAGCTGGGAAAGTGACTGTCCTGTCCTGTTGTGATATGTTTCCAACCTCCAGTGTTATACGGGACTTAACATCTGTCTTGGTGATACCCAATATCTCACGGAAATTTGACCAGTTTTGTGATTTTTCTCTCTTGAAGTTTCTACATGTACTTCTGTATCTGGGCCGCCATCAGCCAGTAGCTAAGTTAAATCCCATTAATCCAACAACACAACCCACTAACCATAATGTATAGTATCAGTGCCCTTATCAATGTCAATCCCTTGCCTTCAAAGACTGGCAACAGAGAAGATTAGAAGGAGAAGATTAGAAGTTCAAGTTTTAAAGTTTAGGCACCCTTCTCTTTATGGAGTGTCCAGTTTCTTGGCCAACCTGAATCTGGACCTGATTGATTTTGTTAGTAAATCAACAGAGAATTTTAGTTTTTATTTTGTGTAAAGTAAGCGTAAGAGGTTGTCCCATGAGTCAAATACACATGCCTTCACACTAGGATTGAAGTTATTAACATGAATATTGGCCAGTTACATGTTTTATCTACATACATCTATGTTCTCCCCTGAGAACAAGTCCAGTTGTCAGGCAGCTGAGCTCTGCAGTAATGGCCCAAAATGGACAGAGCAGACTCATCCTCAAAGTCAAAACATGGCAAGGGACAAACCTTTCTTTTGAATATGAGGCAGGTTAACATGACCTAAAACCAAAGCTCTTCTGTTCTTTGCCAGATAGAAATGACCTTCCTGTGAAGAATTAAAAAAAAAAAAAAAAGAAGAAGCTTAATGAAATACACCTGCGTCATTAGGTGTTTATTATAGACACTTAGTAAATCTATTAGGTCAGTGAGTGAGGCCAAGTATCTGCCAAACTGAAGGGTCATTGTCAACCAATGGAACAAAACAAGTGGAGAAGAAGGAGGGAAAAAGTTAAGTAGTTTTGATCTGAGACATGCAGCACAGCCTCCTTCTTAGACGTGCTTGAAAACCTATCTTTCTCCTTTTTCCTCTTGCCAGAGACTTAGGGCCCACTCGACATACTCATAGTTGACAATGCCGCATTCTAAATCCTTACCTGAGGAGCAGTGTCTCCCTCTACAGGCAGTACAGCTGAAACACAAGGAAGGCCTCTCTCCGCAGCAGTGCCCCTGTAACTGACATGTCCCTGTACCTCTCAGCCAGCACATTGTGATAATGACTCATTGCTCTGCTCCTGTTTCACAGACCAGGGAATACAAAGACACTGCCAGACAATGTGTGGGCCTGGAACTTGGTCATGCTTCTTTACCTTTTTGCATTGGTCTCTAATGTAGGTAACATGTCATACACATCCATGTTGCTTTGGATTTAACAACGCTTGGGCAAAGGAGGTCAGTATACAGATGGGGGACAAGAAGGGTGGTGTCAAAAGGAGGCTAAATCATTGGTTCTGGCTTCATCTAAGGAATTCTTATGAGAAATTGAGGGAGAGACTGTCCTGGGAAGTCTGATGAAACACGTAAGTTAATAGGTTGCAAGAATCATTTCTATCAGCCATGTTTCTTTCCTTACATTTATTTCTGCTCTGTGACTGTTCCCAAGGTGACTTGAAATCAGATGGCCCTATCCTTTTTGAAAAGGATACAACCAGAAAACACCAACTAATGGAATTTTCCACATTCTATGGGTCCCAGCAGCACCTTTTTGTTTTAGTTAAAACTCTCCAAGATTGCTTGTCCCATTTGATGATGGTTAAATTGGAAAGGGGTAGGCCACATGCAGTGGCTCACGCCTGTAATCCCAGCACTTTGGGAGGCCGAGGTGGGTGGATCACCTGAGGTCAGGATTTTGAAACCAGCCTGGCCAACATGGTGAAACTTTGTCTCTACTAAAAATTTAAAAATTAGTTGGGCATGGGGGCGCATGCCTGTAGTCCCAATTACTCGGAAGGCTGAGGCAGGAGGATCACTTGAACCCAGGGGGCAGAGGTTGCAGTGACCCGAGATCGTGCCACTGCACTCTAGCCTGGGTGACAGAGTGAGATTCTGTCTCAAAAACAATTTTTTTTAATTTTAAAAATTAGAAAAGTAAAAAGTTGGTAAGTGGTAGATTACACCACCTCCCTGCCCTCACACCATTACAAACTACTCAGGGGACTGAAAACAAGCTTCCCTTTTCAAAAAGGATAGGGCCATCTGATTTCAAGTCACCTTGGGAACAGTCCCGGAGCAGAAGTAAACGTAAGGAAAGAAACACACCAGACAGAAATGATTCTTGCAACCTATTAACTTACATGTCTCATCAGACTTCCCACGACAGTCTCTCCCTCAATTTCTCATAAGAATTCCTTAGATGAAGCCAGAACCAATGATTTAGCCTCCCTTTGACACCACCCTTCTTGTCCCCTATCTGTATACTGACCTCCTTTGCCCAACCATTGTTAAATCCAAAGCAACATTATTCCAGGAGGTGCTGTCACCACCCGTGAGAGTAGGCAGACGTGAAGAGTTGCTCTACATCTGCTTTGCTGGATAGCCTTCTTCATTTATGAAAGTTCAAAGTCAGAGTTCAAAGTTCATAGGTAGAAGAACTTAGCACTGCCAACATCAAAGTGCACTCCCCAGGCCACATGGCGGAACATAAAGTGTTTGTAAATGGTTCGGTCTCTATTAAAGAATGTTATCTGTTTAAATACAGAGTGGAAGATGATACAAACTTATGGGTGAATTAAATTTAAAAGACAAAATGTTGACAAACTTCTTCAACTAAAATAATGCAACATTTATTCTCTTCTCATCACATAAATAAGAAGCAAGCTGCACATTAAAAATACATATATATGAGGCCAGACACAGTGGCTCACAGAGGCCTGTCATCCCTGTGCTTTGGGAGGCCAAGGTGGAAGGGTCACTTGAGGCCAGGAGTTCGAGACCAGACTGGATAATGTAGGGAGACCCCATCTCTACAAAACATAAAAAAATATGAATTGTTCAAGTATATAAATAAATGAGATAATGTTTAGGCCATAGGGCTCATGCTGATAGCTATCAAGAATTCACAGAAGTAATTAACTTGGAAAAACCATCAATGATCAATTATAAATGTGACCATGGCTTATTTTATCATTCATGTTATCTTTTTCATACTTTTCATACTTACAAAACAAAATCATGATTAGCGCTCTCTCTCTCTCTCTCTCTCTCTTTTTTTTTTTTTTTTTTTTTGAGATGGAGTCTCGCTTTGTCACCCAGGCTGGAGTTCAGTGGTGTAATCTCAGCTCACTACAAGCTCCTTCTCCTGGGTTCATGCTATTCTCCTATCTCAGCCTCCCAAGTAGCTGGGACTACAGGTGCCCACTACCATGTCCAGCTAATTTTTTTGTATTTTTAGTAGAGATGGGGTTTCACCGTGTTAGCCAGGATGGTCTCGATCTCCTGACCTCGTAATCTACCCACCTCAGCCTCCCAAAGTGCTGGGATTACAGGCGTGAGCCAACACACCTGGCCAATTAGCTCTCTGATAGCAAGCACCAGCATGTATACTCACCAAACCCATTTTCCCTACATCCTGGGCACACACCTACATATTCATTCCCCAGCTTCCCTTTCAAGGAGTGTCACATCCAGGCCCTTAAGACTTCTCACACAATCTTCTTGTGCTTTCCGTCTTCCATATCTGCCAGACAGATGCAAAGGATCCCAGAGAGAGGGAAAAAGAGTATCTGAAGACGCAGGGAAAAATAAATCACTAGATGGAAAAAACCTGTGTCTCTGAATTACTGCATGGAGAAGAGCCATCCATACCAACCAGCATTGTCCTGTGACATGCAGAAGCAGCAGACATTTGTTGAGTTAAGCCACTGAAATTTGAAGTTAAATACATATTACCTAAGTTTACCTTCCTGAACTCATTCACAGTCTTACATTGTATTCTTTCCTTTTACTTCAGAAGTTGAGCAACTATGGACAATTCATGTTTATTTTTTCCATAGTTAGAGCATACTTTAGCTCTTTGTCAATGTTACTTGACTTTCTCCTGTGTCAAGCAGATAAATAAGACAACTGTGCAACCATCTTTTACACAGTCCTTTAGGCAATCATGCTATCTCACAGTGCTAAGATGGAATAAAATACATAAAATCCAAATATTAAATCACTGAGAGAAATCTTTAAAATAGTCCTAGATTCCTTCTTTTTAATAATTCCACGATGGCTGGGTGTGGTGGCACACACCTGTAATCCCAGCACTTTGGGAGGCTGAGGCAGGTGGATTACTTGAGACCAGGAGTTAGAGATCAGTGTGGCCAACTTGCCAAAACCCCATCCCTACTAAAGATGCAAAAATTAACCGTGTGTGGTCATGCGAGGCTGTAATCCCAGCTATTCGGGAGGCTGAGGTGGGAGAATTGCTTGAACCCAGGAGGCGGAGGTTGCAGTGAGCCAGGATTGTGCCACTGCACTCCAGGCTGGATGACAGAGCAAGACTTTGTCTCAAAACAACAACAAAACAATAATTATTATAATTCTGTGATGGCCATTTCATGAAAAAATAGAATTTATCTTCCTGTAATATACATTACTGTCAATAAACATGCCCAAATTACACAGGAAATCACTGCTAATGCCTAATGTACAAGAAAAGACAATAAAGAACCTTCAAAACACTTTTTTCTTAAAAGAAATAATTCTAACATTTTTGACACCTGTATTAATGCTATCTCACTAATAAAATTATGAGAATTACCTGGACTAGGTCGGGCACAGTGGCCCTCGCCTATAATCCCAGCACTTTGGAATGCCAAAGCAGGTGGATCACCTGAGGTCAGGAGACCAGCCTGGCCAACAGGGTGAAACCCCATCTCTGCTAAAAATACAAAAATACAAAATTAGCAGGGTGTGGTGGCGCATGCCTGTGGTTCCAGCTACTCAGGAGGCTGAGACAGGAGAATCACTTGAACCTGGGAGGCGGAGGTTGCAGTGAGCCAAGGTTGCAGTGAGCCAAGTTTGCATCACTGCACTCCAGCCTGGGCGAGACAGAGTGAGACTCCATCAAAGAAAAAAAAAAAAAAAGGAATTACCTGGACTAAATCAAGCCCAATTACTGGGACTAAATCAACGAATACAAGTCAAAATGCATAAAGAGAAAGGAACACAGTCTTTGTCAGCTATAGATTTCCACTAGTGCAGGATAAAAAAACACAAATGAAATAAGCAAAGTGTGCATTTTCCAAGTAGAATCAACTTGGGTTAGGAGAGTAATAATAGTGGCATCAACAAAGAACATTTTTGGCATCGTTCTTTGAGTTTTTGTTCTGTCTGTATATGTAGGGAAGTTTTATTGGGTCATTCCTCTGAAGAGAGACAACTAAACTGAAATAAAAGCTTAACGATGTCTTTGTTTATTTAAAGGATACTGTGATGCTGTTATTATTGTGTGTTTGTGGTTTTACATAGGTTTCCATCCATGTTCCTGGCTCATAACTCCAATAGCTCTTGGTATAATGTTGGAGCACTTTAGGGCTCAGAAGTAGGCCTGAGAAAACAGAATCTCTCTCTGCTCCCCTCCTGCCCTCCTTGCACCTGCTCCTTTTTCTCCCCAAGTGAGGAATCTTCCTTGTCTTTCTATCTTGGGCTGGCCATAAAGGAATTCTCTCACCTACCTTGTCTGACTTGGGATGTAAGACCCTCATTTCAGAAGACCCTCATTTCAGACCCAATTTCTTGCCCCATATCCTAAAAGAAGGAGTCCTATACATAGGGGCCAAAAGGAATCTGAACAGACAGGTCTTACTGGGTTTCCCCTCTCAGTCTATGAGTATTAGACCATACTCTTTTTGTCCAGTTACATTTCTACACAGTTGTCAGTCACACCTATTCAATGATGTTTCCACGAAAGGCTCAAGCAAGAGACCAAGGTTCAGAGAGTTTCTGGATAGCTGAACACATGGAGGTTCCTAAAGGGTGGCATATCCAGGGAGGTCATGGAAGCTCCATGCCCCTTCTCCCTTACCTTGCCTTTGCCTCTCTTCATCTGTATCATTTCTAACATCTTTTATAACAAACCAGTAATCATAAGTGTTTCCCTGGGTTATTTGATCCACTCCAGGAAATTAACTGAACCCAAAGACGGAGTTATGAAAACCCCAACTTGAAGCTTATTGGTCAGAAATTCTGGAGGCCTGGAGTTGCAACTGACATGTGAAGTAGGAGCAGTCTTGTGGGAATGAATCCTTAACCTGTGGGATCTGATGCTATCTCCAGGTAAACCGCAACAGAATTGTAGAATTTGTTGCTTGCTTAGTGGCAGGAAGAACACCTCCAGCCCAATTTGGTCACAGACATCTTCTGTGTTTATTGTTGTTGAGAGAGAATAGAAAAAACACTTTGAGTTTGAGTGTGTTTTTTTTCCACAGAGGTCCTTATTGTCTACAATTCATGAAGAAATTTAATGTCGTTATATGTTATATTTGTTTCACTTTCTTTTAAAACTTACCACTCTAATTTTTCTCTTACAATCAATATTTTGACCTGTTCATGCTTACCAATTTCTTTGTTTTCCATTTCTTCTTTCGTCCCCTTTTGAATTTCCATAATCTTTTTTCTAACATTTATTGTTTACTAGGTTTTTCTGCCTGGCTAGGACTTGTAAATAATAAACACTTCTAGTTTGTATTTTAAAATATCTTCATTTCATCCTGACTGAAATAATATTTTTAGCTGAGTCTAGGTTCCTAGATTGAATTATTTCCCCTTAGCACTCTGAATACACTAACAAGGCCTTTATCCTCATTTTTAATGAGGAACCTGCTCTTAGTGGGTAAGTAGTCATCTCTCTGAGGGCCTTTCAGGGAAGGGTGTGGCCTGTCTGCAAGCCTTAGCCTCTGCCGGAGAGAGTCCCACAGTTCCGAACACCCAACAAAGGAAACATAAGTGCAGCTCCAGTAATTGGAGGGGGCTCCTCTAAGAGCCAGGAGAGGACTTGGCAAAAGGATCATCTCTCTCCCCTGAATATGGAGCATGGCTGCGAATACAAAATACCAAAGCGCCAGCGCTGAATGAGAGCCTGCTGGCTATTACACTTAAGCGCCCTCTACTGGTTCGCAGCCGAAATTACAATGCCAAAAATATTACCCAGAGCAAGAATCTAGCCACAAATAAAGATCCCATACAGAGCCTTGGCCCTCTGAAAGTATCCAGAAATGAAGCCAATTGACTCTACTCAGTATATACCACAATTAAACCCTCAAGGTAAATGAATAATATAAAAATAAGGAGACAGAGGTACACCAGCCCTCTCAGAAGAGTCAGCACAAGAACTCTGGCAGTTCAAAATATCAGAATATCCCCTTACCTCCAAATAAGCACACTAGACCCCCAGCAAGAAACGAAATGTCTGGAATGACAGACATAGAATTCAGAATCTGGATGCCAAAGAAGCTTATCAAGATTCAAGAGAAAGTAGAAACCCAATCCAAGGAATCCAGTAAAAATGACCCAAGAATTGAAAGACAAAAAAGCCTTTTTAAAAAAGAACCAAACTGAACTGGAGTTTAAAGATTCACTACAAAATTTTCATAGTAGTGTTGGAAGCATTAACAGCGCAATAGATCAAGCTGTGGAATCTCAGAGCTCAAAAACCGATTCTTTAAATCAACTCAATCAGACAAAAATAAACATTTTTTAAAAATATACAAATCTTCAGAGAAGTATGGCATAATGTACGACTCATTGGCATTCTTGAGAGAGAAGGAGAGTGAGTAAGCAGCTTGGAAAACATATTTGAGGACATAGTCCATGGAAAGTTTCCCAATCTCGCTACAGAGGTTGAGATGCAAATTCAAGAATTACAGAGAACCCCTGTGAGATACAAGATGAGCATCCCTAAGGCATGCTATCATATTCACCAAGGTTAGTATTAAAGAAAAAACCTTAAAGGCAGCTAGAGAAAAGAGTCAGGTCACTTACAAAGGGAATCCCATCAGGCTAGCAGTGGACCTCTCAGCAGAAACATCACAAGCCAGATAAAACTGGGGACCTATTTTTATCATCCACAAACAAAAGAAATTCTAACCATGAATTTCATATCCTGCCAAACTAAGCTTCAGGAGCAAAAGAGAAATAAAATTATTTCCACACAAGCAAATGCTAAAGGAATGCATTAGCACTAGACCAATCTTACAAGAAGTCTTAGGGAGTGGTAAACATGGAAATGAAAGAACAACACCTGCTATCACAAAAACACACTTAAGCATATAACCCAAAGACACTATAAAGCCACTACACAATCAAGTGTACAAAACACTCAGCTAACAACACGATGACAGGTGTTGTTAACATATCAGTTCTAACCTTGAGTGTAAATGGTCTAAATGCCCCATCCAAAAGGCATTGACTGGCAAGTTGGAAAAAAGACAAGACTCAAATACCTGTTGTCTTCAAGAGACTCATCTTCCATGTGATGACATCAAGAAGCTCAAAGTAAAGAGATGGAAAAATATATATCATGCAAATGGGAAACAAAAAAGGGCAGAAGTTGCTATTCTTATATCAGATAAAACAGACTTTAAAACAACAACAATCAAGAAGAAGAATAACAAAGAGCATTACATAATGATGAAGGGTTCAATTCAACAAGAAGATTTAACTATCCTAAACATATATGTACCCAGCATTGGAGCATACAGATTCATAAAACAAGATCTTCTTGATCTACAAAAAGACCTAGATAGCCGCACAATGATAGTGGGAGGCTACAATACCTCTCTGACAGCATTAGACAGATTATTAAGGCAGAAAACTAACAAAGAAATTCTGGACTTAAACTCAACACTTGAACAATTTGACCTAATAGACATCTACAGAATGCTCTACTATACAACTATAGAATATAAATTATTGTCATCTCCACATATAATATATTCTAAGATCAACCATGTGCTCAGCAATTAAGCAAGTCTCAATAAATTTTTTTAAAAATTGAAATCATACCAACCATACTCTCTAACCACAGTGCAAGAAAAATAGAAATCAATACCAAGAAGATCTTTCAAAACTACACAAATTATATGAACAACTTGTTTCTGAATGACTCCTGGGTGAAGAATGAAATTAAGGCAGAAATCAAAAAATATATATTTGAAACTAATTAAAACTTACCAAAATCTTTAGGCTATGACTGAAGCAGTGTTAAGAGGAAAGTTTATAGCCCCAAATGCCTACATCAATAAGTTAGAAAGATCTCAAATTAACAATCTAACATTGTACCTGAAGAAACTAGAGCAAAAAAGAGCAAACCAACCCCAAAGCTAGCAGAGGAAAAAAAAAACTGAATCAGAAAACAAATGAACAAAATTGAGGCACAAAAATGCATACAAAAGATCAATAAAAGCAAAAGTTGGCTTTTCAAAAGAATAAATAAGACCGATAGACTGCTAACTAGACTAACAACCAAAAAAGAATTCAAAGAAACACAATACAAAATGATTAAAATGGCATTACAATGAATCCCACAGAAATATAAAAGATCCTCAGACTATTATGAACACCTCTATGCACACAAATTAGAAAATCCAGAGGAAATGTAGAAATTCCTGGAAACACACAACATCCTAAGATTGAACCAGGAAGAAAGCAAAAAACATGGACAGATCAATAACAAGTTCCAAAATTGAATCAGCAGTTTAAAAAAGTACCTACTAACAGAAACAAACAAACAAAAAGCCCTGGATTAGATGGATTCACAACTGAATTCTACTAGACGTATAAAGAACTAGTACCAATCCTTTTGAAACTATTCTAAAAAATCAAGAAAGGCCTCCTCCTTAACTTATTCTACAAAGCCAGCATCATCCTGATACCAAAATCTGGCACTGACCCAACAACAAAAAAAAGTAACCTCAGGCCAATATTCCTGATGAACACAGAAACAAAAATTCTCAACAAAATACTAGTAAACCATATCCACCAGCACATCAAAAGTTAATTCACCACCACAAGGCAGGCTTTATTTCTGAGATGCAAGGCTATTTCAACATATGCAAATCAATAAATGTGATTCACCACATAAAACCATATAATCACCTAAATAGATGGAAACAAAGCTTCTGATAAAATTCAGTATCCCTTCATGATAAAAAAAAAAAAAAAAAAAAAAAAAAAAAAAAAAAAAAAACCTCCTCAACAAACTTAGCATCAAATGAACATAATCCGCAGCCAACATTATACTGAACAGGCAAAAGCTGAAGTCATTCCCCTTGAGAACCAGCATAAGACAAGGATGCCCACTCTTAAACACCTATTCAACATAGTTTTGGAAGTCCTAAGCAGAGCAATCAGGCAAGAGAAAAAAAAATACAAGACATCAAAATAGGAGAAGAAAAAGCCAAACTATTTCTCTTCACTAACGATATGATTCTATACCTAGAAAACCCTAAAGACTCTGCCGAAAGGTCCCTGGAACTGATAAACAATTTCAGTAAAGTTTCAGAACACAAAATCAATGCACAAAAATTAGTAGTAGCATTTATATACCAATAACATTCTAGCTGAGAACCAAATCAAGAACACAATGTCATTCACAATAGCCACACACAGAAAAGAAATGCCTAGGAATAAATCTACCCAAGGAGCTGAAAGATCTCTACACGAAGAACTACAAAATACTGCTGAAAGAAATCAGAGATGACACAAATAAATGGAAAACCTTCCATGTTCATGGGTTGGAACAATCAATATTATTAAAATGGCCATACTGCCTAAAGCAATTTACAGATTCAGTGTTATTTCTATCAAACTATCTATCATTTTTCACAAAATTAGAAAAAGCTATCCTAAAATTTATGTGGAACCAAAAAAGAGGCTGAATAGCCAAAGCAATCCTAAGCAAAAAGAACAAAACCAGAGACATCACATTACTTGACTTCAAACTATACTACAAGGATACAGTAACCAAAACAGCATGGCATTAGTACAAAAACAGACACATAGACCAGTGGAACAGAATAGAGAACCCAGAAATAAAAGGACACACAACCACTGGATCTTCAACAAACTGAAAAAAATAAGCAATGAGGAAAAGACTCTCTTTCAATAAATAGTGCTGGGATACTGGCTATCCATATGCAGAAGAAGGAAACTGGACTCCTACCTATCACTATACACAAAAATTAAAAAGATTTAAATGGGCCGGGCGCGGTGGCTCAAGCCTGTAATCCCAGCACTTTGGGAGGCCAAGACGGGTGGATCACGAGGTCAGGAGATCGAGACCATCCTGGCTAACACAGTGAAACCCCGTCTCTACTAAAAACACAAAAAACTAGCCGGGCGAGGTGGTGGGCGCCTGTAGTCCCCGCTACTCGGGAGGCTGAGGCAGGAGAATGGCGTAAACCCGGGAGGCGGAGCTTGCAGTGAGCTGAGATCCGGCCACTGCACTCCAGCCCGGGTGACAGAGCAAGACTCCGTCTCAAAAAAAAAAAAAAAAAAAAAAAAAAAAGATTTAAATGTCAGACCTCAAAATCTATTGGGGGTACCTGCCCCCGATAGTTAACATGGGTTCTTTTCTATTTCCCTAAGCATCAGCTGGTCTGAAAAATAAAGGGAAAGAGTACAAAAGAGATAAATTTTAAAGCTGGGTGTCCGGGGAAGACATCACATGTCGGCAGTTTCTGTGATGCTCCCTGAGCCGTAAAATCAGCAAGTTTTTATTAGCGATTTTCAAAAGGGGAAGGAGTGCATGAATAGGGTGTGGGTCACAGAGATCACATGCTTCACAAGGTAATAAAATACCACAAAGCAAATGGAGGCAGGGTGAGATCACAGAACCACAGGACAGGGCGAAATTAAAATTGCTAATGAAGTTTCGGGCATGCATTGTCACTGATAACATCTTATCAGGAGACAGGGTTTGAGAGCAGACAACCTGTCTGACCAAAGTTTATTAGGCGGGAATTTCCTCATCCTAATAAGCCTGGGAACGCAACAGGAGACCGGGGCTTATTTCATCCCTTTGGCTTCGACCATAAAAGACAGCCACCCCTAAAGTGGCCATTTCAGAGGCCTACCCTCAGAGGCCATTCTCTCTCAGGGATGTTCCTTGCTGAGAAAAAGAATTCAGCGATATTTATCTCTCCAATTTGCTTTTGAAAGAAGAGAAATATGGCTCTGTTCCATCCAGCTCACCAGCAGTCAGAGTTTAAGGTTATCTCTCTTGTTCCCTGAACATTGCTGTTATCCTGTTCTTTTCTCAAGGGGCCCAGATTTCATATTGTTCAAACACACGTGCTCTACAAACAATTTGTGCAGTTAATGCAATCATCACAGGATCCTGAGTCAACATACATCCTTCTCAGCTTACGAAGATGACGGTATAAGAGATTAAAGTAAAGACAAGCATAAGAAATCACAAGGGTATTGATTGGGGAAGTGATAAGTGTCCATGAAATCTTCACAATTTATGTTCAGAGATTGCAGTAAAGACAGGCATAAGAAATTATAAAAGTATTAACTTGGGGAACTAATAATTGTCCATGAAATCGTCACAATTTATGTTCTTCTGCCATGGCTTCAGTTGGTCCCTCCATTCGGGGTCCCTGACTTCCCACAACAAAAATCCTATAAAAACATCCTACAAGAAAACCTAGGAAATACCCTTGTTGACATTGGCCTTGGCAAAGAATGTGTGGCTTAGTCCCCAAAAGCAATTGCAACAAAAACAAATGTTGGTGAGACTTAATTAAACTAAAAAACTTCTGCACAACAAGAGGAACTACAAAAAATGTAAACAGATAACCTACAAAATGGGAGAAAATATTTGTAAACTATGCATCTGACCAAGGTCAAATATCCAGAATCTATAAGGAATTTAAACAGTTGAACAAACAAAAAACAAATAACCTCATTAGAATATGGGCAAAGACATGAACAGAAACTTCTCAAAAGGAGACTCACAAGCAGCCAAGAAACATATGAAAAAATGGTCATCATTAATCATCAGAGAAATGCAAATCAAAACCACAATGAGATACTATCTCACAACAGTCAGAATGGCAAAATCAAAACCACAATGAGATACTATCTCACAACAGTCAGAATGGCTTTATTAAAAAGTCAAAAAATAACAGATATGGACCAAGCTGTTGGGGGCATGGGGGAAGGGATATTTATACACCGTTGGAGGGAAAGTAACTTGGCCCAGCCAATCAGAGAGCAGTTTGGAGATTTCTCAAAGAACTAAAAGTTGAGCTACTAATCAACCTAGCAATCCCATTACTTGGTATATACTCAAAGAAAAACAAATTGTTCTACCAAAAAGACACCTGTGTGTTCATTGCAACACAACACACAATAGAAAAAACATGGAATCAACCCAGGTGCCCACCAACAGTGGACTGGATAAAGAAAATGTGGTACATACACACCATGGAATACAACGCAGTGATAAAAAAGAATGAAATCCAGCCAGGTGCGGTAGCTCATGCCTGTAATCCCAGCACTTTGAGAGGCCAAGGCGGGTGGATCACGAGGTCAGGAGATTGAGACCATCCTGGCTAACACAGTGAAACCCTGTCTCTATTAAAAATACAAAAAAAAAATTCGCCGAGCATGGTGGCAGGTGCCTATAATCCAGCTACTCGGGAGGCTGAGGCAGGAGAATGCCATGAACCCGAGAGGTGGAGCTTGCAGTGAGCCAAGATGGTGCCACTGCACTCCAGCCTGGGTGACAGAGCGAGATTCCGTCTCAAAAAAAAAAAAAAGAATGAAATCCTGTGAATTAATGCAGAAGCAGAAAACCAAATACCACGTTTTCTCACTTGTAAGTGGGAGCCAAACATTGGGTATGCATGAACATAAAATGGGAACAACGGATACTGAGGATTACTAGAATGGGGAGAGAAGGACAGGGGCATCGGTTGAAAAACTACCTGTTGGATACTCTGCTCATTACCAGGGTGATGGCTTCAGTCATACCACAAACCTCAGCATCACACAATATAATACCTCTGCAACAACCCTGTACATGAACCTGATGATCCTAAAATAAAAGTTGAAAAAGTAAAAAGAAAAATCATGATTAATATCTCTTCAAATATTATCTTTTTCTATGGGAACTTCTAATTAATGTGTGATTGCCTTCCTTACTGTAATCACCATGCAGCAACCTCTCCTCCTTTTTATATCTTTATTTATTTGTGCTGTATTTTAGGTAATTTCCTTAAGACTAACTCTCAGTTCACTAATTCTCTTTTCAGTTCTGAGTAATCTGTTGCTTAACACAGGACTTTTTTGTTGTTGATTTTAAAGACGTAGATTTTCAGGTCTTTATTAGGGTTCTCAGAGAAACAAAACTAATAGAATATACATATATGGAACTTAATTGAACAAGCAAAAAAACAAATAACCACATTAAAAGGTGGGCAAAGGACATAGACATTTCTCAAAAGACTAACAAGAGACCAATGAACATATGAAAAGTGCTCATCATCACTAATCAGCAGAGAAATGCAAATCAAAACCACAATGAGATACCTCCTCACAACACTCAGAATGGTTTTTGTCAAGAAGTCAAAAAATAACAGATGTTGGTGAAGCGGTGGAGAAAAGGTACACTTATATACTATTGGGAGAAATGTAAATTGGTCCAGCCACTGGATCAATCACATATACAGACAGAAAGAGGGAGAGAAAGATAATCGGTTTATTATGAAAACTGGCTCATGTAATTATGGGGACTGAGAAGTCTCACAATATGTTGTCTGCAAACTGGAGAACCAGGAAAGATAATGGTGGAATTGAGTCTGAGTCCAGAAGCCTGAAAACTGGATAAACCAATGGTATAATTCTCAGAGTCTGAAGGCTCAAGAACCGGGAGCTTTGATGTTCAGGGGCAAAAGATGGATATTTTATTTAGCTCAAGATGAGCGAGAGAATTTGCCTCTCCTCTGTCTCCTTATTCTATATGAGACCTCCTCTTCATCCTGTAAGTTTCAGCTTAAATGTTATCTCTTCGGAAAAGACTTCGTCAGCCACATTTCCTGGAGTCAGTACTCACTCCCCTGTACACTGTATATTTCATTGTCCTTCTCTGGTCTCAATTGCACTTATCATTTACGTATTTATCTACTTATTTAATTTTAAAGTTTTACTTACTAATCATTTGTCTTTCCCAACTAGAATGTAAGCTCTGTGAGAGCAGGGGCTTGGTCTGTTATGCTCTCCACCATATCCCTAGCACCTAGAATAGTGTCTGTCACATTGTAGGCTCTTGGTAATTTGGATACACTGAATTGGCAAATGAATGAATGAGTGAATAAAAGAAACTGCAACTACTTTTGCTTTACATGTTCTTTCCCTGATGTGGTCCTTGTCAAGTTGACAATAATGGCGTGTACCCTGCCTTCTTTGGGTAGAGGTAGTCATGTGACCCAACTTGGGACAATTCTTGGTATGGTTTGGCTCTGTGTCCCCACCCAAATCTCACATGTAATTGTAATCCCCATGTGTCAGGAGAGGGGCCTGGTGGGAGATGATTGGATCATGGGGGCGGATTTCCCCCTTGTTGTTCTCATGATAGTGAGTTCTCACGAGGTCTCATGGTTTAAAAGTACGGCACAATCAACCCAAATGCCCATCAATGATAGCCTGGGTAAAGCAAATGTGAGAGAGAGATATATATATACACACACACATATATATATACACACACACCCCAGAATACTATGCAGCCATAAAAAGGATGAGATCATGTCCTTTGCAGGAAGGACATAAGCTGGAAGCCATTATCCTCAGCAAACTAATGTGGGAACAGAAAACCAAACTCTGCTTAGTCTCGCTTATAAGGGAGAGCTGAACAATGAGAACACATGGAAACATGGGAAGGGAACAACACATACTGGGGCCTGCCAGGGGAAGGCAGGAGGGTGAGCATTAGGAAAAAGAGCTAATGCACGTCAGGCTTAATACCTAGGCAATGGGTTGACAGGTGCAGCAAACCACCATGGCACACGTTTGCCTATGTAACAAACCTATACATCCTGCACATGTACCCTGGAACTTAAAAATAAATAATAAAATAAAATAAGTGTGGCACTGCCCACTTCGCTCTCGCTCTCTCCTTTTCCACCATAGTAAGATGCACCTTGCTCAATTATAAGTTTCCTGAGGCCTCCCCAGCCATGCAGAACTGTGGGTCAATTAAATCTCTTTTCTTTATAAATTACTCGGTCTCAGGTAGTTCTTTATAACAGTGTGATAATGGACTAATACAATTATGAACCTACACTCTTTTGAATACAGTGATTAGTCCAAGGATTGTCCACAGGTCCAAGCCAGGCCAATTGGTGCACTTCAACAAAAGTTTCAAAATAGAAAATTAAAATAAGAAATTCTCTTGGCTCACAAACTTCAAGGATATGTATGTAGGGTCATGGGTAGCCACCATCTTCTTTTGAAGCATTAAGGGTCTGTCAAGGGTAGACCAATGTGAGATTAAAACTTAAAGTGAAGCTGGGCTAAGAGATACAGCTAGAAAGAGCGCCTTGATAACTTCAGTTAAACCTGGTTTCCAGTCTTGCTTGAAACTGGTATTGCAGTTCAGTGAGTCACTACATTTCTATTTTTGCTCAAGCCAGATTGAGTTGGGTTCCTGTACCATGAAACTAAGAGTCCTGACGATGAGTGGGTGCTTCACACAGGTAACTCCCAAGCTTTCTGCTCCTCTCTGCCAAATGAAAGACTAAAGTAGAGCAACACCAAGCAACAGCCATGGCATTTGGCAGTTCTGCCATCCTGGAGTGCAGTTCAAAAACTGAGCTTGAGAGAGGACAGCTACAAGTCTACTCCCTGTTTCAGAGCAGCTGCATGCTGTCTGAGAGGTCCTGCCGCAGTTCCCTTTCTTTCACTCCTCATTAAGCAACAAGGAGCAAGGCTGATGGTCAATGGAGGGTAACTTTTCTTTCTTCCACCCCAGACCCACTCTGAAAAAGATCCCTTGTTCCAGATCAGATCATTAATAGCACTGGCAATGGCTATGACCCTTCCTCCCTTTCCACCAACCCTACTCCTCCTCCCAATGTCCAGGTCCGGATGAGAGGCAAATTGAATTTTTTTTTTTTTTTTTTTTTTTTTTTGAGATGGAGTCTCGCTCTGTCGCCCAGGCTGGAGTGCAGTGGCCGGGTTTCCGCTCACTGCAAGCTCCGCCTCCCGGGTTCGCGCAATTCTCCTGCCTCAGCCTCCCAAGCAGCTGGGACTACAGGCGCCCGCCACCTCGCCGGGCTTATTTTTTTGTACTTTTAGTAGAGACGGGGTTTCACCGCGTTAGCCAGGATGGTCTCGATCTCCTGACCTCGTGATCCGCCCGTCTCGGCCTCCCAAAGTGCTGGGATTACAGGCTTGAGCCACCACGCCCGGCCCGCAAATTGAAATCTTATGCCAAATCACAGAGCTGTGGCTGGCTTCCTTATTCTACTCCTTTATGAAAAGAAATAGCAATGATATCAGTAGGGTTGGTTGTGCCTGGTTGGTTGCAAAACAAAACCTTTTCTGCCCCAGAGTCAGAACAATTCATAATGAGTGCTTTAAAGCTCAAAAGAAAAACTTAGCAAAAGGCGGCAAAATGTTCAGCAAAATTCATACAAGAGAGGTGAAGTCCTTATCTCTCCACTTAGCACTTGACTGGGCCACCTGGCTTCTCACTCTAATTCATCATTTTCTTGAATATGCTTATAACCTGTCAGGGATCTATTCCTTTCCCTTAAACTTCCTCGCTTAGGGACAGCATCTCCCTCCAGAGTTCTCACCTTCTCCCCATGTGTTTCCTTAAGTCCAGGGTTCATCAGAAAAAAAAGACCTCCTCATATGCAGTGAAGCCATTCCCGTTCATAAACTTGATTTCTGTTGCTAAGACCTAGGGGCAAGAAAATACAGAAATTGGGCAGCTTCCGAAGTCTAACCAGTTCTCAGAACCAAGTAGTGAAGAGAAGACAAAGAACCAAAATTTATTCTATTGTTTTAAGCCACCCAGTTTGTGGTCATTTGTTATGGCAACCATAGGAAACTAATGCACTAGGTCATGGCACGCCTGCTCTGTGCTTAAACCTGTGCTATGTGCTCTGCACTCCTTATTCATGGCAAAAACATCCTTACAAGGGAGGTACTGTTATCCTTGTTTAACAGACAAAGTGCTTAGATGCCTTGTCCAAGGTCTGCCGAGGAGAGAGTGGAGCCTGAATTCAAATTCAAGTCTATCCAATTCTAAAGCTCGTGCTTTCTCCACCATGCCACTATTTCTGTAGTTAATAAAATGTTTGTTTTCAAATAATTAAAGAATACGATCTGGCCAGGCACGGTGGCTCACACCTGTAATTCCAGCACTTTGGGAGGCCGAGGTCTGTGGATCACTTGAGGTCAGGAGTTCGAGACCAGCCTCGCCAACTTGGTGAAAACTTGTCTCTACTGAAAATACAAAAATTAGCCGGGCATGGTGGGGGATGCCTGTAATCCCAGCTACTCAGGAGGCTGAACCAGGAGAATCACTTGAACTTGGGAGGTGGAGGTTTCACGCAAAGGTTTCAGTAAGTCTAGATGGCGCCACTGCACTGCAGCCTGGGTGACAGAGTGAGATTCTGTCTCAAAAAAAAAAGAAGAAAAGGCCGGGCGCGGTGGCTCAAGCCTGTAATCCCAGCACTTTGGGAGGCCGAGACGGGTGGATCACGAGGTCAGGAGATCGAGACCATCCTGGCTAGCACAGTGAAACCCCGTCTCTACTAAAAAATACAAAAAACTAGCCGGGCGAGGTGGCGGGCGCCTGTAGTCCCAGCTACACGGGAGGCTGAGGCAGGAGAATGGTGTAAACCTGGGAGGTGGAGCTTGCAGTGAGCTGAGACCCGGCCACTGCACTCCAGCCCTGGCGACAGAGCAAGACTCTGTCTCAAAAAAAAAAAAAAAAAAAAAAAGAAGAAAAAAAGAACAGGATCTGATTCTGATTCTCTGATTTCCAGTTTTTAGCATATTTGATATCCAGAACATTTCTTAATACTTCTTCCTCTCTTATATGACACAATTATTTTCAGTAATAATCATAAAATGAAATGAATGTATTTCATGTATGGACCAAAATTTGCATTTACCAAACAAAATGATTGCACTTCACAGTCCACGCATTTGTTGCATAATTAAGCAGAAATAAAAATTCCCAGTGGTCACATAGAAGGATGTAATTGAAGAACTAAATTTTGTTTCTTTCCTTACAGCTGTTGTGCTCCAACTCTTCCTTTTTATTCTACTGCTTAAACACAAAAATAGACACTACCACAGAAGTTGGAGGCATGAGCTGAGCCATAAGTGAGTAGAAACAATTCTAAACCTCCAAGAATCTACTTTAGAAACAAACTAATGTGGCTGTGCCCTCATGTTGGAGTCTGACTATATAACTGGGAGTTGTCTGAATTAACTTCCACACTGAACACAACATTCACTAAAAAATATGTAGGCCAGGCACAATGGCTCACACCTGTAATCCCAATACTTTTGGAGGCCGAGGTGGAAAGATCGTTTGACCCCAGGAGTTTAAGACTAGCCTGGACAACATAGCAAGACCTAATCTCTACTAAAAAATAAAGAATTAGCCAGGTGTGGTGGTACGTACCTGTAGTCGCAGCTCCTGTGGAGGCTGAGGAAGGAGTATCACTTGAGCCCGAAGGTTGAGGCTACAGTGAGCTATGATCATGCCACTGCACTGCAGCTTGGGTAACAGAGCAAGATGATGTCTCAAAATAATAATAGTATTAATAAGCTTTTCTTCTTTTACTACTGTAGTAAAAACAAAAAACACACACAACATAAAATTTACCATCTTACCCAATTTTAACTGTACAGTTTAGTAGTGTTAAGATCATTCACACAGTTGTACAACAGATCTCCAGAACTTTTTCATCTTGCAAAACTCAATCTCTATATCCATTGAACAATTCATCATTTCCTGCTTTCTCCAGCCTGGGGTAACCATCATTCTACTTTTTGTTTCTAAGAATTTGATCACTATAGATAACCTCATTTAAGTGGAATTACGTAGTATTTATCTTTTTGTGATTGACTTATTTCATGTATGTGAAAGGTAAAAAAAATGAAGTTACCAAATATTTTATTAAAATTAAACATTAATGGGTTTCATGCCACTGAACTGTACACTTAAAAATGGCAAAAATGGTAACTTTTACATATATTTCATCACAGTAAAAAAAAAAATGGAAAAACACTCAACACTAACTGTAACAGTTAGACCAGTTAGAACAAAAAAATCATTTCTTATGGAAAGGTGTTCTATCATTAACATAGTTTAGGATTGCTGGCACGTTGTAGTAATAAAAAGCACACTAAATTTAATCAATTTAATTATGATTGTGTTTATATTTTTGGCCAGCAGTTCACTTCCTTATTGCCCGTCCCCCAGGACTGACTGCCCCCCTCCCTGGGCACAACACTACTGCAAAATATGCCAAGAGCAGGATCTGACAGCTTTACCATGAGGCTGTCCAGCAATGTGGGCTCCCATGCTCACATATTTAAAGTGGGGTTTTTCAGTAACTCAGTCAGTTCAGGTTGCCATAACAAAATACCATGAAATTGGTAGTTTCTAAACAATTGGCATTTATGTCTCACCGTTCTAGAGACTGAGAAGTCCAAGATCAAGGGGCCAGCAGATTTGGTGTCTGGTGTGAGGCTGTTCCTTGTTGCACTCTCACATGGTGGAAGGGGCTAGCTAGCTCTCTGAGTCTCTTCATAAGTGCATTATGCCCTCACTGCTAAAGACACCCTCTTCTAATACCATCACCTTGGGTTAGAATTGCAGCATATGAATTTGGGGGGGTAGAAACATTCAGACTATAACAACCACCACAGGACATTTGTCTCCAAGTTTCTATATTCTTGATGCATCCCGCCATGAAACCGGCAGAAGCCATGCTCACTTTAATTGCATTAGGGAGCTCTCTTAGGAATAAACTTATTTCACCATCAGATTCACCAGAAGAGAAGTGATATGAGGTGAGGCTAAACAGATCTCCTTCAGGCAAACAAACATACTGATTTGTGTGTGTGTGTGAAAACATTCTTTTCCTTTAACTCATTGAACTATTAGGAGAGGGTAAAAACAGAACTGACTACTTTGCCAATCCCCAAGTCTTCACTGAATGACTCTTCAGGACTTTGCTGTCATGGTCCCAGCTAGTGTTTTTATTTGTCTGTCTTTTCAGAGTGGTGAGTATGGACAGAATATCTCCTCTGAATAGAAACAAGAGACCAGGTTGCTGCAAGGCCACAGCCTCTTATTCACAGTATCTAAGATGGAAACCATTCGTTCCTGGAAACTGAGGTGATGAAAAGACCCATCCCATTCTAAGCTAGGGATGGAGTATCTTGACCTCACTCTGCCAATCTGCCCTAGCTTCACACTATGGTCTCACTGTGTGGCCTTAGGCAAATTACTTGGCCTCCACACAAAGCTCCATCAACTCATCTGTAAAATGAAGATAAAAATAACTACCCTCAAGGGTACTGTGTGTATTTGAAAAAACAGACAATGCATTTGGCACTCAAGAAGTATTTATTCCGAGTCCCCATCCCCCTCTTCTTCATACTTGCTGCATACTTCAAAACCAGTATTTCCAAACACTTCTCTCTGTTCCACAAAAGCTGTGTCTAAAAATCTTTCAGAGTCCTTCTTCTACCTGTAATGCCCTCCTTGAGAACAGGAACTCTTGGTTGTGGGAGATGAATTCTATGGAAAGGCTCCAGAACACATGTCAAAAAGGAAGTTTTAAGAACATGAAAATAACACTAAGTTTATATAGCACACACCCTCTTTATAACGTAGAACTTAAAAACTGAGTGCCAGCTCAAGATAGAGCACAGGGTCCTTATATATTTCACACCGAGGAGGAGAGGAAGTCTTGGAAACTAGATCAAAGCAGACTTGTGCTAGAACAAGTTCAGGAAGATGTCAAGGACTTTGGAGTCTCCGTGCTCTTTCAAATCCTACAAATGGACCTCCAGTGGCCTCATCCACTGAGGCCCAGATTGGCCCCCCAGAGAGAGGCTATGCAAGGGATGAAGAATCTTGAAGGGACTCTGCCAATTCTACCAATCAGTCACTTCATGAACACTGTACTGGGTTTGAATATGGGTCTAGTTGTCACGGTACACATAGTAGGTACCCAAGTATTTGCAGAATACATGAACGACAATATATAATGGGCTTAAATGTAACAAACTCCTTTATGTTCCAAGGTAATCAGCCAACCACAATTGTGATGCTGATATTACAAGTATTGCTATTTTGGTAATTCACTGAAGATTTTTGAATAGGATATTGAATGCCTAATTGGAAGCAAGGGCTAATTGTGAAGGCAAAAGACTCCTACAAGGGAAATGTGATTCTTAAGACATACTTTGCATGAATAATGCTTTTTTTTTTCTTGGTTGCAAACAATAGAAAGAGACTCTGATTATTTTAAGCAGAAAAGAGATTGGAAGGGTACACTAGTTTGCAGCAAAAGTCTGCTCAGGAGGTTGCCAATAGCCCTCTTGCCCCAGTCACTATCACACCACCAGACCTGAACATATACAGGACCTCTGATCCTGCAACTTTGTTTCATGCTCTTAAGACTCAAAGTCCTGAGTGTAAGCATCAGTCTGACCACTTCTCAAGATTTTGGTCCCTGTTTCTGGATCCAGTGATGGGTGACTTGTTACTTGCTATTCTACTTCCATAAAGAGGTATATATTACCCTCCATTCTTCTTGGTATGAAGCAAGACAGTAAGGGTATTCTGACACAGAGAAGCCAAAACAACAAATGTCCCTTGTGCATCCCTGCTGAAAGTAAACAGTTCTAAAGAGCTTTACTCTCAGGCGGGCATGGTGGCTCACACCTGTAATCTTAGCACTTTGGAAGACTAAAGCGGGTGGATCACGAGGTCAAGAGATTGAGACCATTCTGGCTAACACGGTGAAACCCTGTCTCTACTAAAAATACAAAAACAAAATTAGGCAAGCATGGTGGCGGGTGCCTGTAGTCCCAGTTACTTGGGAGGCTGAGGCAGGAGAACGGCGTGAACCTGGGAGGTAGAGCTTGCAGTGAGCCGAGACAGTGCCACTGCACTCCAGCCTGGGTGACAGAGTGAGACTCAGTCTCAAAAAACAACAACAAAAAAACCTTTACTCTCTTCATCTCCTGCAACTAACCTGGGTGAACTTTAGTTTTCCTGGTCCTACTTGCCGCACTCAGCAAAGCCACCCTAACCTATGCATCATTAGCATGGAGGTTCTGTCAACACAGAGAAGTCAATATGCCCTTTTTCAAAGTGGAGGAGACATTGTGAGAATCAGAGTAATGTATCCGTATCTTCAGTGTTTGACAACTCTGTTTTTCTCCCTAAATTAACTGGACAGACTCCATTAATATTTGGAAAAGTCAATTTTTAAAATGATAGTTCTATCATAGTTTTAGCTTTCAGAAAATTCGACTTAACTTAGACATATAATCTAGGACTTTTTTGGCAGGGGGAGAGAGGGAGCTTAAAAGCCCTCCCACTGTTTCATTACCCCTCTCCCATACCCAGCACTCAATTTTCTTCCCTCTGACACTTTCCGCTGTAACCAGATGCATTGTTTCACCAACTTACCCTCCCAGGCTTGTTTGTGTTTCACTGACTCTCAATTCATTTTTGCTACTTTTGATCGTTAATTTTTTTTTCCTGGTTCATAAGTAATTTTAAATTATGCAAATAATTATGAAATTAAGCAAATAATTGTGACATCTGAGTGCTGACCGTGTACTAGGCACCAGCCTAAGAGCTTTACATGCATCACACCTCATTTCATCCTCAAAATCTTGTCATTTTACAGATGGAGAAACAAAAGCCAAAAGCTTAAGCTTAATCAAAGTAGGAGCTTGAATTAAACTGCAAAATACAAGATTTGCTGGCAATAAATAAGATATCTTTATTATGATTACGTTAATAGTTAAAATTTGCATGTTTTCTAGATAGTCTGTTAACAGGATAAAAAAATACAAAAAGGTGAGAGGTTCTTAATGATTCAGCTGAATTAACTATAAAATTAAAATACCTGCTAATTATTTAGTATCTTCTAAAATAACACAAAATATATTCAATATGCAATACAAACCTCAGTAACCCAATTCTCCTAATATGCAATTAGTTATAACCTCTGAACTAAGAGGACGTGGTTTGGCTAAACAGAGAAATAACAATGTTTTTATCCTAGGTAATCTATACTTTGGAGTAGAAATACTCATTTAATACAATATGTTAATTATTAATATTTCACAAGGAGTAATCTTTATTTTAAAAAACAATGTTAATTATACCAATTTTTAGTTATAATTTGTTAATGTGAATTTGCCCAACCTAAATTCCTGTGTACCTGGAAAATACAACTTTTTAAAAGCTACTATTAATAATTTGCAACACAGTTTACTAATTCAAATTGACATCTCAACCTACTTATCTTTAAGGTACAGAATTTAGCATCTTTTTGTTGTTAAATGGAATTCTCATTAACAATGTAAAGCATTTTCCTTTCTAAATTGTATTTTATTCAATTATCTATAACAATGCCATATACTAGTAAGCAAAGCAAGCAACATTACTTTTTTTAAATAACATCTTTAATTAAAGTTTTTGCAAAGGTAGAATATTAAACTTAAAATAGGTCTTAGTACATCAAAATACTAAGTTCTCTAATTGTATTCCAAGATGGTCTTTAAAACATAATATCCCATATATCACAGAAGAGCAACCTTGATCTGCAATGAATTTTACAAACATAATAAATATATTTACGCCATTACACATAACAGTATGTACAACAGCAGTTGACAATAGTAGCTCAGAACAGCAAAAAGGATTAGCCCTGCCCCCCAAATCATAGTCCTGATGCAGACTGGACTTATTAAGGAACCTTGACTGAAAGAGGAATTACTAACTCAAAGTGTAGTAACTTCCCTTAAAAGAGAAGAGAAAATTTTTTTTTGTTCCTCAAAATAAACAAAAATGTTAGTTTGGTGTGTTCTTCATTAAACCATAGACAATGACAAAAGACAGAGTAAGGCAGGCTTAAAAAGGGAAGAATATAAACTTCATAATAATTTCCATAGCATAATAGGACTAAAATGCAAAGCTATTTAACAAACTCATGAGGAAACAAATAAAGCAACTATTTTTTAACTAAAGAATTCAAAATCTGCTATAGCTGATTCTGACAGGTAGGTGGAAGAAAGACATGAAATAAAATGAAAATGTACAAAGATGGATCAATAAACTATTACATTGCACAAAAGCTCAAAAAAAAGTTCAATATGAAATAATCAGAAAAACAGGAATTTTCTCAAGTGGAAGAAAATGCTAAGTCATAAAGAGAACTCCCAAGAGGAAATTACGTCTGTTTTCCTATACAAGGGGTATTCACCCTCTGGTAAGAATGGTGACATTATTGCTATGAGAATCAAAAATTACTCTTAGAGGGAGACAACTCTTTTCATTCCTCCATAAAAGCCAGGAAAAAAAAAAAATCTTTGATTTTCACTACAGCAAAAGAAAATATTCATATAAAAGCTATATGTTATTTCCTAAAACCAGAATCTATTATACTCATCAAGCATACATTTTAATTACTACACACTGCTCAAGTCTTGATGTAATCTTAGAACAAGAGTGGCTTTGCTTTTAAAAGAGGCAACAGTGTAAATGTGACATTATGATGGCATTTTAATTAACAGAAAGAAATGTGAACATTTAAAAAATAGAAAAGCCCAATATAAAGATCCCCCTCATATAACAGACATTTTACTCTAGAAATTAATTGCACATTAAAGATTTGTTTTAGCCATATGTGGCACTCCACAGAAATTAAACATGCTCTCAGGCATTCAAATGGTCTGATTACACAAATGACCACCAAGCAAGAGTTTGTATATTGAAAGGCACACATTTCCATGTTTTATCTTGTAATTTTGGGTAAATTTTCTTTAGCACTATTGATTAATGTTTTTTTAAGTAAAAGGTGCCATCACCATCTGTGCAAATCTAAACAAATCCTCTCCAGAAACCATTACTTATTTTCATAATACCAAGTCTGAACTATTTTCTGCCTTTAGATAAACATGCTACTTTCATTTTAAAATTCTCAAAGTGGAAATCCCTTGCCTTTTCAAAGGAATGACATTTCAATGGAACCTAATACGAAATGATTTGTTAAATACAATGTTAAAAGCATGATTAAGAATTCAAGTACAATAAAAGATAAGCAAGTGACATTCTTACAGCAAAAGCTACTATAATAAAACTAAAACATGCTATTTGATTAAAAAGGACACAATGCAAATAATATGTAAGAGCACAATTTGGTATGCAATGTAGCTTGGACCAGCCTTCAGAATTTTCACAGGTAAAAGAAAAGCATTTGCCAAGTATACCATAATTAATAGGCAATACACAGGTGCAAATACAAAGGGTTATTTCCTGCTTCAAAAATAACAAAATAACCACTCTGAAAGCAGTGGTTGTTAATATTTGAAAAATAAAGTTATAAAAACAGGCCAGTAAACAACGCTACTATGAATACGAATGTTTGTCTACATAGAGGGCCCAAGACAAGCTGAGTATCATACAGTAATCCAAGTTTCAGTAGCATAAAAACTACTAGATAGCCAAAGGGTTTCACTTAAGCAACACTGCAGCACTGCTGAATTTTTATAGGTAGTTCAGGTCACTGACTTAAGCTTTATTGAGTAAATACAAACCTACTAGCAACTATATTGAAGAACAGTTGAACAACAGGACTTCTGTGATGTTACTCCCTCCCATTTCCTCTTCTCTCAGTCTCACTAATAATGATATATATTCTAAAACCTCTGTGTGCTTTGAGAGTCGTAGAATAAACAAACTTCCCCTCAAAAAACTAATTAATATTGTCAAAATAAAAACTGTATTACCAGTTATGGCAGCTAAATAAAATCTAACTACTAGCATGCTAGACACCACCATTTACACCAAAGTTTAGAACATAATTTAAAGAGATCAAGGTGGTAAGCTGGGTGGGAAGTTGAAAAAAAAATTTTTGCCTTTTTTTAAAGTTAAAAGATTTGTGTTAAAAAAGGAACACTATGTAATAGCTCACAGTTTTCTTCTTTGTAATGTACTTTAAAAAGTGTTTATGTGTTACTTCTGAAAACACAAAGGCAAAAGGAAGACAAAAACTGAAGATTAAAAAAATATATCAATATACAGGTAACCTAAACACATGTAAATTTTGTCAAGATAAACCATGGAAAGTTGAATTCGTTGTAAGAACACAATGGTGAAGACAAGCATTCCTGCAGTTCTCCCAGGCAGCGAATTCACACTGAACACAGCAATGCCATATTGTTCTTCAGAGCCCCTTACAGAATACAGACCTATGCATTCTTAATATACATATTACATTTCTATTATTTTTAATATACAAGTCAAATTTCTATGCTTTCTTCCCGATGTGCAAACTGGAGCCAACGTCTTTATTTTCAATGGCCTGGAAGGGCCACCAAATGAAAGAGAGGTAACTTAGTGGCCCACCCACCTCTTCCCCCCAAATTTTCCCCTCAAATTACAAAGTTGATTTTAAAAACTTGTTGAATTAGAATAGATTTTTAAAATTCTTTACTAGTAAACACAAGAAACTTTTATAATTACTAAATTGTTTAATAAAAATCCAGGTCCTCACCACCTGCCCTATGCTAATCAATGCACAGACTGTTTACTGGATGTTTAGCTTAAAAACTAAACACATTTATAAGCACACACTTCAGCCCAACAGGAAAAGTCTACATATATTCATGTGTATACAATTTCAGCTAGATGGTATGCTTGCAAAATAAAACTATATTCCTGAGGAGCTAGTTTGGGGTTTCTTTTTAAGGTGTGGCACTAAAAGAAACAAATTAAGTTTTTCTGTAAGGAAATTAAAGTTGTCGTTTCAATTCCACTGAACTCAGACAAGACCCAAGTCTTTAATTACATTTAATAAGTATGAAAACCTAATTAAAATAAATATTCATTCCTGGGTCAAATTTTATCTCCAAACTATGATCAATGATAACTTTAAATCTTAAATAGATGTTTCATAAAGCTGGAAAGGAAGAGGTATATATCACTGAGGGAGAATAGCAAGTAAAAATATTTAAGACCTACTATGAGAGTTTTAAATTGTTTTCTTATACAAGTGAATTAAAATTCAACACAATTCTTACCCTTTTGTAAAAAGCTCACACGCAACTTTTACCAAATATAACCACATACAATAAGCAGTTTCAGTTCAATCTATCAAAACCGAAGTTTCTTCAGTTCATTCCAACAAGTATCTTCTGATTGAACCCAAGTTGGAGGAAGGAATATAGACAAAGCTTTACATGCTAATTACCGGTGGCAGGTACCTGTATTTAAAATCAACAATTATGGTTTTCCTACACAAAACCCCAACCCTCCCACCCAACAACCCCAGGTGCTACAGTTCCATGGCTTGCCAGTAAGTAGTGTCTATGTTGTCAAGGTCTATCTTTGTTCCAGTAGCTTTGCTTCTACTGCACTTTTCTGACATGCAGAAATGAAGTTTTGGTTGGCATATGCCCCAAGTTTCAAACTGTCCACTTTAAACTTTTTTTAAGTTTCTTTTATTTATAAAAGAAAAAAAGCAACTCTTCACCATTCTGCATCTCCAATGGCTTTGGAAAATATATAATCTCTTCCATTAAGATTCATAATGCCATCCTTGAGATGAAATTTCCATTTGTTTTTACTTCTGTGTATCTAAACGAAAGCAAAATTTAAAAAATTGAGAGATACAATCAGAAAACAGAGAAAACAAGTAACAAAAAATCCATACACACACACACACGCACGCACACCCACACCCCCCCCACCTCAACAAAACAGTATTTACAGTATTGTATTTAAAAATTGGTTTATTCTGTTTTTGCAGAGGCAGGGTCTCCCTATGTTGTGCTGGCCGGGCTCGAGCTCCTGGCCTCATGTGATCCTTCTGCCTCAGCCTCCAAAAGTGTTGGGATTACAAGCGTGAGCCACAGCACCTGGCCTAAAAATTGGTTTCTTAATAAAGTTTAATTTCACCAAAAAACAAAAACAAACACACACACACACACCAAAAAAAAAAAAAAAAAGAAAAAGAAAAAAAACAACTCACTAGGTGGGTTTAAAAACACATTTATCTGTAATTAGTACTATTTTATAGCTTTTAGTACTTGTGTTCATTAAAATAGTTAAAAAATATTTCTTTACAAAATGTCTTCTCTATCAGGTTTGCATATTTTCAAGGTCTACCTCCAAAAGACTATCCTCCACAAAGTTTTCCCAAATCTTACCAGCTAAAACTATTCTTTTCCACTGTTAAATTCCCAATGGTATTTTCACTGACATTTCTTACATTATTTGTTAAGTAATACAATTATGGACTCGCTTCTTCTACCAAAATAAAACTCCCTATAGCGCTCTCAAGACCTAACGTGGAACCTTATACATAGCAGTATTTTAAATATACATCTAAAGGATGCTAATCATCCAGTCACTTACAGCAGATTTCAAAAACTATGTACATCCACAGTTAAACAAAAAGAGCTGAAGGGCAGGCTCTGGGCACTCCCATCTTTGCCTTCACTTATAGTCCTTAGTTGTTTGTAATTCCATGGATTTGGTGGGGGAGAGGAGTTGTTAAACTTAATGAACTGAAGTGACCTTTCTTCCTTTTCCCAGTAAGTCACACTAATTATTTAATGTTCAGTTCAAGTTCCACATCTTCTGCAAAGAAGGCCCCATGGTTCTCCCTATTCTATGATCTAAAGGTACCTAAAAAAAAAAAAAAATCAACTAGTTCAGGCTTTCATTTTCAGAAGAAGAAATGACAGCTTGGATAGGGTTCAATGGCTTGACTAAAGGTATACTGCTACTAAGTGACAATCATGATTTTCAAGTCTTGGTCCAGTACTCTTTTTACTAAATCAGTCTGTTTCACATAATGCAGAAATGCTCAACAGGTACAGATATTTTCTTTTTCTTTTTTTTCTTTCAGACAGAGTCTCACTCTGTCGCCCAGGCTGGAGTGCAACGGTGCGATCTCAGCTCACTGCAACCTCCCACTCCCAGGTTCAAGTGATTCTCCTGCCTCAGCCTCCTGAGTAGCTGGGATTACAGGGACTCACCATCACACCTGGCTAATTTTTGTAGAAATGGGTTTCACCAGGTTGGCCAGGCTGGTCTTGAACTCCTGACCTCAGGTGATCCGCCCACCTCGGCCTCCCAAAGTGATAGGATTATTGGTGTGAGCCACTGCGCCCGGCCAGGTACAGATATTTTCCAAGATCTCATTCCTAAAATTCCATGGCCTAACCTCCCAGTGCAAACATTCTTTACGACATATTCCTGGCAAATGGTTGTGCAGTGTCTGCTTAAATACGATTAGAAACAGTAAGCAAAGAATTTCAAATTAAGTTATTCCTTTTTGGAACATCTCTCTTGTAAAATCTTCCAGAGTTTACCCTTACTGAAATCTGCTTCTCCAACTTCCATTTGTTGATCCCAGCTCTGCTTTTTGAGACTTAAAAAAAAAAAAAAAAAATCACTCAATCAAACAACCTTCATCTTATTTGGAAACCACTCTCATGTTCTTCTTCTGGATTCAAACTTTTCTTACTTATTAAAGCAAAACAAAGCACAATAAAGGTAAAACAGTAAGTAGGGCAGAGACTGCTGGACTAAGAGCTAATTATACCTCTGGTCTAAATACACTACGTAAATGCTAAATGTAGCATCTTAAGATTGATGACTTGAACGTCTAACAGACATACCAGACTTGGCATGTCCAACCAGCTCCACATGCAGCTTTTCCTCATCTGAATTGATGGTATCACCATCCTTCTTTCAGAATCCTCATCAAAAAATCTTGAGAGTCATTCTTGATTCCTCTTTCTTTTCTACCACACATCTCAGAGTCAAGAAATCCTGTTAACACTCTTCCTTCAAAACAAATCCAAGATCCAACTAGTTCTCACCAACTTTAATACCATCACCATAGGCTGAGTCACCATTATCTCCCATTTGAATTATCATAATATTCCCCCTAAATAGTCTCCTTGTTTCAGCAACCTCTGCTTCCTCCTCATATTCTGCTCTCTACAAAGAAAGCAAAGTAATCCTTTCGAAATTTAAATCAGTTCATACCATTTGTCTCACTGAAACCTTCCGGTAACATTCTAATTCACTTAAGAGTAACAGCCATGTCCTTACAAAATCCTTACCATCCACCTTCCCTTACCTCTACCTCTCCACCTACTACTGTACTCTCCCCTTCCCTCACTCCAGTCCAGCCACACAGGCCTCCTCGCTGTTCCTCACATACAACAGACTCTGCCACCAGATAATAGGGCTCTTTCCAAGTCTTTGCTAAAATGTCATTTTCTCCAAAGACCTATTATGACTATCCTATTTAAAACTGAAACCAAATCTGTCCTCTTTCCCTGATCTTTATTTTTCCATACCAATTATCAGCTTCTAACATATTAATCTTTTATTAATCTTTAAATAAATAAATAAATCCTAATTTATTATGTTTTAGCATCTATCTCCCCTGACTGGAGTAAGCTTCCCAACGGCAGGGACTGTTCGGTTTTGATCACTAGTGTATCTCAAGCTCCAAGAATAGTGCCCAGGGACATCATAAACAGTAAGCATTTGTTGCATGAAAAGACCTCTGTCTCCTCTTTTTCTTTGATTTCCTATAAAGTAGTATTTATCCTACAAACGTGTATATAAATGTATTTCCAGCATGAACCAAGTAACTGCAACCAGAAAGACAGTGGGCTTAACTAGCCCAAAACAAGAAAGTGATGAGTAGCCAGGAAATAGAGATTCTACAGACAAGTAAAGAAATTGACTGCATTTTGTCACAGGACAGGACAATTTGCAAAAAATAAATGTAGGAAAGTTTCATGGGCCAAATAATCCACACAGTCAATTGAAGTCATATTGGGTAATAAATGAAAAATATT
The DNA here is from genome assembly GCF_047675955.1 of Chlorocebus sabaeus. NCBI lineage: Eukaryota > Metazoa > Chordata > Mammalia > Primates > Cercopithecidae > Chlorocebus > Chlorocebus sabaeus. Next base: position 57,510,034 of record NC_132927.1, read on the forward strand.
TTTATATTAATAGAAGTACAAAGTCACAACTAAAAAAGCAATCCATTTCCTGGCCCTAAGCCCTTCACGAGGGAATGTTCTTAAAGCCAGGAGAAAGCCCTCTTAAATTTCCTAATTAAAAATGTGTTAAAGCAAGTTTACCTACATCTGATGCTATTTTCGCCAAATGCTCTATCAGCCCTTATCCACCCACATGTAAGCAAGAACTCTGCCATATTATTAGCATTTAACTAAGATTCTCATTTGATTGGCAATACAAGCTTTATTATTTCTTCTATGATCTCTTCTAAAATTGACTCATTGTTGACATGTTAAAGTTTAGGCTTCAAAACTACATTCCTGAAATTCAAGTTGGCTCAAACAATATCCAACCTCATTTTATGCAGTCACAGAACACTGCTATTCTTTACTATTGGCTAAAGACATCAAGTCACCACTCCCCTCCAATCTTCACAGCAACTCGTTTGATTCTCAAAATTAGACCTCTGCAAATTTTAAAATTATTTATCATTCAGCACACTATTTAGAGCTATTTTCCACTTATTAATTTAAAACACTAAAGTAATGTCTCTGGGAGCAAAACAAACCAATTTTAACATTTAAACTACTATAAGTACAGTTTGTGCCAAAGGAGAATACAACCATTGTCTTAAAGTAGGAAGACACTTAGAAGTATATTCTTCAGTCAGGCTAAAACAAAGGTCCTCTCTTGCCTGATAAATCTGACATCTCATCATGAAATTGTGTTCTGGATAATTTGGTTGCAAGGAGATCCTCTGAGACTTCCTAACAATTAAGATTTAATGGTATCTTTTGTTTTAACCTCATAGTCTTGCTCTATGTGTATCTAACAGGAAATTACACTTGTTATAATGCACATGGTATATGGTTTTAAAAATAGTCTCTCAGAAGTCATTATACACAAAAATGAACACTGTAAAACTCTCAATGACCTTACTGTCTTTATTCTATAACTTCACTGGTAAAAAAAACTAGTCTAACTCCACCTTTTTATTAGCAAATAAGATCCATAGTACTGGCATTCTCCCTATAGATCTGTTTCAAGTAAGCATGGCTACTTATCACATTCATTTCCATAAATGCAACAGAATTAAGATTTTCTTCATCTATAAAGGAAACTTCATGCAGGGCACGAATTTTACATGTTCATAACTACATCTCCAGGGCCTAGAACAGTGTCTGGTACATTTCTGCACTCTATAAATGTTAAATAAATAAGCTTCTGTTAGAATTTTCATCATGTGGTAAAGATCTCTACTAAAATTATAAATGCAATATAATATTTGCTGTATTATAAATTTAATGATTGCAGTAAAATAAATGTATTCCAATTTAAATGTCTTAAAAACAAAAATCTCAGAAGTAATACAAATAAATCTAACAAAAATACTTAGAAAGCAGCACCCTGTTTAGGAATTAAGAACATAAGGAATCAATGGCTAGTCTTCACGGTATCTGGTTTAAAAATTCCTTAATGTGAGCAAACTACAGCAAAGTTAAATAATATTTTAAATGATTTTCAGTAAAAACGTATCTGTTTTTAGTACTGTTCATTGCCTTAGTCTTCTCCTTAATAATAACAGTTACAGAGATTCAATTGAACCCTTCTAGTTTTGAGATAGTTGAGGCTAAATAGAAAACAGAATTATCTCATTGAGTGAGCTATTACCATAAAGGACAACCTCAAAGTGGCTGTTTACTCTGCTTACAAGTTGAAAGACTGTCTAAATAGAAAAAGATCGTAGCTCTTTTCATTTCATTCATAACTTATTTTTCAAAGGTAAAGCTAAGAAATTAACCTTTCATTCTATTAAAATAATCCACAAAACTCTTTAACAGTGTTTTCATACTATTCATAATGAATTTAAGAGGTATGAATCAGCTGCGCAAATGTTTCAATAAGACAGAAAGAATAACGTAGGGAAGAAATTACAACACAAATAACGTCAGTAATCTGAAGATGACATCCTTACCTTATCATATTGGCATACAACAACATTTTCTGTGTCAAAGAGTTCCTGTCCTTCCTCATCACTCACATCATCTTCACTATTGAGGGGTTCCTACAAATAAAAGGAGAGTTTAATTATGTATTACTATAAGAAGGCCTAATATTCACTGAAAAAAAATATAGTGACCTTGATATTCTTTGAGAACCAAACGCCAAATGCATAATATGTATGTCAAGAATTTAATACTGTCAAATCAGCTGTTAACAGTTTGCCAATATTACTGAAATCTTGTAAGAAATTAACTATAATTAAATTAGTTAAGCTACGTAATTTGTAAGTCTGAAAAGATGTTTATGTTTATTTTCTTTTTTCTTTTTTTGAGACAGAGTCTTGCTCTGTAGTCAGGCTGGAGTGCAGTGGCGCAATCTCGGCTCACTGCAACCTCTGCCTCCCGGGTTCAAGTGATTCTCCTGCCTCAGCCTCCCAGTAGCTGGGATTACTGGCACGCGCCACCACACCCAGCTAATTTTTGTATTTTTAGTAGAGATGGGTTTCACCATGTTGGCCGAGATGGTCTCGATCTCTTGACCTTGTGATCCACCCGCCTTGGCCTCCCAAAGTGCTGGGATTACAGGAGTGAGCCACCACACCCGGCCTATCTTTATTTTCTTTATTCTTTAAAAACAGTTCAAGAAGATAATTCTCCACAATAACTGTTTAAGATGCCTAGAAGAGGACCTAATATGAAGGTTCAAAGGAGCTAATGGCACTTTGTACTACAAACCATATAGAACAGGTAACAGTGGAGAAATTAGAGGAGAAAAGAAGGGCAATGCAATAGGCTAACAGTCTACCTTGTTGTCTTTACATTAAAGAACCTGGACTCTAAATACAAATCAGCATGTTTAGCATGATGATGGTTATGGTAGAGGTACGAAGCAGAATTAAGACTCAGACTTTTTTTTTTCTTAAAGGCATAAAGTAGGAAATCTCAGCATTAAAGAGAGTTAGGGGCCAAGATAAAACCTAACTAGAGCATAAAATAACCAACCATGTTAAATTTTGCTTCAATTGAGACAGAAGATAAAAGATGTAACTGAGATTTCTAATAAATGCAGAAAGAGAAGACAAAACGAAAGTAGAGAGGACAATAATCAAAACGATATTATGGACAGGCACAGGGGCTCATGCCTGTTAATTCTAGCACTTTGGAAGGCCTAGGCGGGACAATCACTTCAGGCCAGGGGTTTGAGACCAGCCAGGGAAATACAGTGAGATGCCATCTCTACAAAAAAAAAAAAAAAAAATTAGCAAGGTATGGTGGCATATGCCTATAGTCCCACCTACTCAGGAGGATGAGGTGGGAGGATTACTTGAGCCCAGGTGGTTGAAGCTATAATAAGCCTTGATCACATCATTGCACTCCAGCCTGGACAACAATCTGAGACTCTATATTAACAACAAGAACAACAACAACAAAAAAGAATTATGTCTAGATATTCTTTAACTTAAAATAGGTATCATCAATGTAAAATGAAAAAAAATTTCTAGGCCGTGTGCGGTGGCTCACGCCTGTAATTCCAGCACTTTGGGAGGCTGAGGCGGGCGGATCACGAGGTCAGGAGATCGAGACCATCCTGGCTAACACGGTGAAACGCTGTCTCTCCTAAAAATACAAAAAAATTAGCTGGGCGTGGTGGCAGGTGCCTGTAGTCCCAGCTACTCGGGAGGCTGAGGCAGGAGAATGATGGGAACCCAGGAGGCAGAGCTTGAAATAAGCCAAGCTCGTGACACTGTACTCCAGCCTGGGCGGCAGAGTGAGACTCCGTCTCAAAAAAAAATTTTTTTTGAGGTAAAATTCTTGTTAACAAAATTCACCATTTTAGCATTTGTACATGTACAATTCAGGTGCAATGAACATTTATAGTGTATATAACATTCACCACCACCTAGTTCCAGAACATTTCATCACTCTTACCCATTAAGCTGTCACTCCCCATTCTCCCTGTCCCCTGGCAATCTATAATCTGCTGTCTGTATGGATTTGCATTTTTCATATAAATGGAATCATATGATACATGGTGTTGTGTGGCTGACGTCTTTCATTTAGCATGTTTTCAAGGTTCACCCATGTTGCAGCATATACGAATACTTCATTCCTTTTTATGGCTAAATAATATCCCACTGTTATCAGTGCATTTATCAGCTGATGAACATTTGGGTTTATACCATTTAGGTATCATAAATAGGGCTGCTATGAACAGTCATATACAAGTTTTTGTTGAAAAACATATTTTCAGTTCTCTTGTGTATATAGTTAAGAGTGGAACTGCTGGGTCATATGGATAATTCTATACTTAATTTTTGAGGACTATCAAACTGTTTTCCACAGCAGCTGTACCATTTTACATTTCCACCAACAATGCACAAGGGTTACAATTTCTCCAAATCCTCACCAACATTTATTTTCTCTTTCTTTTTTGAGTCTAGCTATTCTAGTAGGTGTGAAGTGGTTATCTCACTGTGGTTTTCATTTGCATTTCTCTAATGACTAATGATGCTGAGCATCTTTTCACATGCTTGCTGCCTATTTGTGTATCTTCTTTGGAGAAACGCCTATTCAAGTCCTTTGCCAGTTTTTAACTGCGTTATCTTTTTGTTGTTACACTGTTTAAGAGTTCTTTATATATTCTGGATAGTAGATCCTTATCAAATACATGATGTGCAAATATTTTCTCCCAGCTACTCAGGAGGCTGAGGCAGGAGGAACACTCTAGTCCCAGAAGTCAAGATGCTGAGGCTGCAGTGAGCCACAATCATGCCACTGCACTCCAGCCCCAACAGTGAGATTCTGTCTCAAAAAACAAAGATTAAAAACACCTTTTTAATCTACAAAGTCCACTTTTTCTTTGCTTGCTTGTACTCTGGCGTCATGTCTAAGAAACTGTTGCCAGCGGCTGGGCGTGGTGGCTCATGCCTGTAATCCCAGTACTTTGGGAGGCTGAGGCGGGTGGATTACAAGGTCAGGAGATCGAGACCACCCTGGCTAACATGGTGAAACCCCATCTCTACTAAAAATACAAAAACTTAGGGGGACGAGGTGGCAGGCGCCTATAGTCCCAGCTGCTCGGGAGGCTGAGGCAGGAGAATTGCGTGAATCTGGGGGGCGGAGCCTGCAGTGAGCCGAGATCATGCCACTGCACTCCAGCCTGGGCGACAGAGCAAGACTCCGTCTCAAAAAAGAAAAAAGAAAAGAAAGCATCAAGCACACAAAAAATATCAAGGATACACAAAGAGCATCTAAGCAAACCTACTGCCAGTGTAAAAATGTAAGTCTAACAGATACATACAAGTACCAAACAGGTGCAGAAAACACATTCTTTTCAAAGCATATACAAAAACCAAAAACCAAAAACTGACCAAATCAAGCAAGTCTCAAGCAATTTCAAAGGATTCACACATCACACAGATCATATTCTTTACAAACAAAACAGTTAAGTCAGAATAGGATAGAAAAGAATAGAATGGGAAAAACACACTAAAGAGAATAAAGCTAAACTGATAAAAAATCTACACACCCCTGACAAGACTGAACAGGAAAAAAAGAGATGGCCCAATAATTATATCAGGAATGAAGATGACAAAGGATTCTGGCATCAAAAAGACAATATCATGATTCACTTTATGTTAATCAACTTGAAAATTTAGATAAATATACAGAGAGTCCTAGAAAAACATAATTTATCAAAAAGGTCTCAAACGGAAACAAAATACTTGAAGGGCATGAGATTACTAGACCCAGGTATCTGTAGTGGCATGTTTTAATAAATATCAACAGAAGAATAAAATACGACCTTTGAAAAAAAAAAGAGCTCAAAATAGAGGAAACACGTCCCCAAATTCATTTTATAAAGCTAATGTAACCTGAAAACCTCATAAGAGAATGAGAACAGAAAATCACAGACAGTATCTATCACTCATAAGTATCTACAAAAAAGTCCCCAACAAAATGAATTCAGTAATTGATAAAGAGAGAAATATAAAATGATCAAGTTATGCTACCCCAGGAATACAAGATTGGTTTACAAATAGAAAATTAATTAATGAAATTCATTATAAATAACATTACAGTGAGAAATTGTACAATCAATCATCGCAGAAAAACTGTTTAATTAAATGCAACATCCATTTACAGTTTAAAAAACAAAACAATGCAAAGAAGGGAATGTACTTAACCTGATGAAGATATCCATTAAAAAAAAAAAAAAACCACAATGAACATTAAACTTAACAGTGACGCATGGCAAAGATTAATTTTCAGTTTCAGAAGAAGAGAACGGTGCCTGCTATCACCATTTCTAATCAATATTGTTCTGGAAGGCTTAGCCAACAAGCCACAAAAAACTGCCATTCTTCATATAAGATGTGAATGTCTACACAGAAGATACAAAAGAATCTACAGATACATTATGAGGACTAACAAAAGACATTAGGAAGGTGGCTGGTTCAAGGATGAATATTAAACGCTCTACATATTTCCATACTACCAATAAACAACTGGAAAAGGTAATAAAACATGTTACTTAGAGTAGCATTCAAACTATAAAGAATTTAGGGGGGAATATGGGCAAGAGACCTCAAAAAGCACTTCCACACAAAACACAAATATCAAATAAATACACAAAAAGAGGCTAAAACTCCTAAGTGAGGAAATGCTAACTAAAACCAAAATGAAATACTATTTTCTACCTATCAGACCAGCAAAAATTAGGAAGCCTGACACTATCAGGTATTGATAAGGCAGTATGGACATCTGCACAATTATGTACTGAATGGCAGAAGTGATTTGGCATTTTATTGTAAAGTTGCAGCAGTGCATGCCTTAGGAGCCAGAAGTTCAATGTTTAGGTATAAAATTTAGAGAACCTCTTGCATTTGTGTCCCCAGAAGACATACACTACAATATTTCATAACTGTTTATAACAGTAAACAATTAGAAACAATCCTGATGTTCACTGGATTAGAAAAATTGATAAATAAAATTATGGTATATTCAGAATGAAAATAATTATAGCTATAAGCAACAACTTGGATAAACCTCAGGAATATTATTTTGAGGGAAAAAAACCAACTTGCAGAAGAATATGTAATTACTTCACTTATGTTATAAACATGCAAAACTAAACAATAAGCTATTTAGGAATATAAATATATATGGTAAAATATAAAGCAATTAATAATCAACACAAATGTATGAGCAAAGGTACTTTGATGGCCTAGGAAAGAATATGGGATTAGGGAGAGGCACCCAAGGTGCTTTAAATAATGGAATTTTATTTTAACCAGATGGTGGGCACCAGGATGATTTTTATCTTGAAACATTTCTATTCATTTGTGTCTAGTCAATATTCAATAATAAACTATGTTTTCTTTAGAAAAAAAAATTACTTAGTTTAGAAGAACTTTGTACTAAGAAACAAGAAGACTGCATTTTAGGCTAAAGAAGGCAATTAAAATGAAAACTGTGGTGGGACAAATAGTTTTTGGAGCCTAGTAACTAAGCTGGAATAGTGAGGAAAACAAAGGCATACTTACATGCTTCTAGAAGAACACAGACATTAAGGGTATATGGGTTTTTAAGGAGATGGTACAGAACATGGACCAAAAGGTTTTAAATATTTAATAAATTTGTGACATTTGGTTCTTGAGTTTGCTCTCTCCCCAAATGTTGCCATGCTTTTTATATTACTGAAGCAAAAGCTTAACCACATCTACTTATCTACCAATGCCTTATGTTTAAGCCACATTATAAATGCGTAAGCCAGAGTTAGAATTACCTGTACTCTTTACTACACATATTAATACAATTTAATTTGTTATAATTTATTACCAGCTATATGAAATAGTTGTATTTTATGAAGATAAATATAGCCAGAATATAAAAACCTTACTAAAGTTAAATCAATCTAACTTTATCTTTAAAATCTTACGTTGTACAGCACCTAACAGTCTCTGAAAAAAATAGGATATAATTTACCAGTTTTGCACCAACTAAAAATGGAAATAATAAAGTAGATCATTGTAAGTATTTTACTAGAAACTTACTTCTTCCACCTGCCCATCTTCAGCTCCATCTTTCTCTTTGTCTTCCTCCTCATCATCATCATAGTCTTCTTCTTCATCTTCATCTTCTTCAGACGATGTATCCCCAGTTCCATCAACTTGTAAGACCAATGGAGCTTGTGTTTGAGCAGGCTGGGCCTGCGGTTGCTGCTGGCCAGTTGCAGTTATCTGTGCTTGGGCTGGTGTAGGTGCTGCCACTGTCGTAGGTATAACTTGAGTCTTATTTCCTGTAAATAAGATTTGCTGAGGCTGGATGATGACACCTGTCTGTGGTGAAATCCCTCCAGGAAGAGGAGCCAGTACCTAAAGCAAAAGAAAACCACATAACAGTAACTAGTTAAGAGGATCAAGTACGGTACACAGAAATAGGAACAAATGCTGAAGAATCACCAGAATGGCCATATTTCACACACAGTTAAAACTACCAAAGTACAAAAGCAATGTTTAACTAGTGTAGTGACCCACTAAATTTCTACTTTATCAAATTTCTGGAAAATAAGGATTTTCTAAAGATAACTGCTTCATTCACTGAGCACATACTATGTATATGCCAGATACCAGGCCAAGAGTTATACACTGCCTTCACATGAAGAACACTGGACTGAGAATCTGAAAACCTGGGTCTACCTTTTTTTTTTTTAGATGGAGTCTCATTCTGTCACCCAAGCTGGACTGCAATGGTGCAATCTCAGCTCACTGCAACCCCTGCCTCCTGGGTTCAAGCGATTCTCCTGTCTCAGCCTCCTGAGTAGCTGGGACTACAGGTATGTGCCACCATGCCCAGCTAATTACGTATTTTTAGTAGAGAAGGGGTTTTACCATGTTGGTCAAGCTGGCCCCAAACTCGTGACCTCGTGATCCGCCCGCCTCCCAAAGTACTGGGATTACAGGCATGAGCCACCGTGCCTGGCCAACCTGGGTCTACTTTTGTCTAAAGTCAGACATAAATACAGCAGAAGCAAGTCATTTAACTCCTCTTGGCCTCTGCCATTTCACTGTCAGACTAGGATTAATGGTTCTCAACCCTGGCTGCAAATAAGAACCATCTGGCAGCTTAAAAAGTACTGATACCTTGGTCATACCACTAATATTCTGATTCAGTGTGAGATAAACGCTAATTATTTTTCTAAAAACCACCAGATCAGATTTCTGAAGTTCCTTTCCAGGTTCTGTATCTAAGATTCTAAAGTAAGCCACAGCTTGAAAAAATGTACACTAACAAATATTAACTATACATACTATACGTATTACAATAAAGGAGGAGGACTGGATGTTTGTTACTTGCCATTAGGTTCAAGGAATGCAAAAATAAGACACAGAATTTCCTTTAAAACGCTTACACATGGTGTAACAGCACTAAAGACAAAAAAAAATGGTAAAATAGACAAAGCACTAACAACTCAAAAAGAGACAAGACGTAGTACAAATATGACATAGTGTTATGGCAACACAAGAGAGTATACCAAATTCAACTTGGGGGACAAAGCACGATCAAATATTACTTATATTATTAGTAAATAATATTTGAGTTTCTGTTTGTGCTTAAAAGCAGTGATCCCCAACCCCTGTTAGAAACCGGGCTGCACAGCAGGAGGTGAGTGGTGGATGAGCCAGCATTACCATCTGAACTCTGCCTCCTGTCAGATCAGCGGCAGCATGAGATTCTCACAGGAGCAGGAACCCTACTGTGAACTGCACATGCAAGGATGGAGGTTGTGCACTCCTTACGCCTGATGGTCTGAATTAAAAGTTTCATCCTGAACCCATCCCCGCTGCCCAGTACGTGGAAAAACTGCCTTCCGCAAAACCAGTCCCTGGTGTAAAAAAGCTGGGGGACCGCTGCTTTAAGGAGATTAGCCAGGTTTTTCTATTTGTTTAGGGGAAGTGCAGGGAGTTGCCAGACGGCATTCTTAAGAGACGTGTAACATCAAGTGAAACCCAGAAGTGAAAGCAGTACATAATTTTGGAAAGATGTAAATAAACTGGATTAATATTACTGATCTGATCTTGTCTCTATCGTCATACTATTTTACTGACATTTAAAAAAGAGACACATAAACAAATAAAGTACGTAAGTTCCTCAAGAAAATAACCATTCCTCTTTCATTTTAGAGCTCACAGCACAAGAATATAACACAAGTAGATCCAAGTGTTTATTTTGATGTAAATGCAGCTAAAGAAAATACCTGGGAGTATGGCAAGAAATAAACCTGGAGACTTCAAAGAAATAAGATCCACAAAAAGATCTTATAAATTATGTTGAGTTGTTTAGGCTTTTCTCAGTAGGCAATGAAAAGCTGTTAAAAGGTTTTAAGATTTTTAGAAAGACAAGCCAGGCGCAGTGGCTCATGCCCATAATCCCAGCACTTTGGGAGGCCAAAGCGGGCAGATCACCTGAAGTCAGGAGTTCAAGGCCAGCCTAGCCAACATGGCGAAACTCCGTCTCTATTAAAAATACAAAATTTAGCTGGGCGCAGTAGTGCATGCCTATAATCCCAGCTACTCAGGAGGCTAAGCAGGAGAATCGCTTGAACCCAGGAGGCGGAAGTTGCAGTGAGCTGAGATTGTGCCATTGCACTCCAGCTTACGCGACAGAGCGAGACTCTGTCTCAAAAAAAAAAAAAAAAAAAAAGAAAGATGACTATGAATCAGCCAGGTTAGGAGGGCACAAGATGAGAGGCAGAGAAACCATTAAGGAGACAATACAGTATTTACTGACAAATTATGGACATTACGAACTAAGGAAATGAAAAAAGAGGCTGAGAAAAAAAAACAATGTCAAACATATTAAGGGACTGCAACCATGGCAAAACTGCAGTTAAAGAAAAAAAAAAGGCCGCGTACAGTGGCTCACGCCCGTAATCCCAGCACTTAGGGAGGCCAAGGCGGGTAGATCACAAGGTCAGGAGATCGAGACCATCCTGGCTAACATGGTGAAACCCCGTCTCTACTAAAAATACAAAAAATTAGCCGGGCGTGGTGGTGGGCACTGTAGTCCCAGCTACTCGGGAGGCTGAGGCAGGAGAATGGCGTGAACCCAGGAGGCAGATGTTGCAGTGGGCCAAGATTGCGCCACTGCGCTCCAGCCTAGGTGAAAGAGCAAGACTCCGTCTCAAAAAAAAAAAAAAAGAAAGAAAAACTATTAACAAGAATTGGTAGGGCTTCATACCTTGGATATTAGAGGTAAGGAAAAGGGAGGATTCTACACACCCAGTTCCAGAAAACAGAGTAAGCATCATAAAACTAGAGTCACGTCTGCCTCATTCACTCCTAAATCTCATGACCCTTATAAATAGCCCGAGACTCAGTAACTGCTTATTGAATAAAGGCCGAATGAACAGCTTAGAAGGCTGGAAGGAGAGTGCTGCCACCTTTGAGGGGATGATGAAAGATGGGCACAGACAACAGTAATTTTTTAATACATGTTTAATACATGTTGAATCTAAGTTAAGCTGTATACAGGAGAAATTAGAAACAACTGGGTCTATAGCACTGAAGAAGAGTCTTTTGTGCATATAAGAAGAGGGAAAGTACCCAGGGAATACATACAGAAGAAAACAGAATCCCATACTGATCATAATAGAAGATTATTTTACCTGCTGTATAACAGGAGCTTGTACTCCACCAGGTTGCATCTGTGGTATAACCTGTTGTTGTAGAACCACTGACTGCTGAGGCTGAAAGATATATTGGGCACCATTGGCTGCTCTGACCACCTGAAGAAGCTGGCCTAAAGCAAAAAGCATGCATTCCAAGTTATCATTTTAGCAGCGACTATCTCAAAAGAAATGAATTCATATTTACTTTCATAACACCAAAGGCACAAGAAATTATCAAGAAAACTGACAATTTTATTAAAGACTATCATTCATACACAGTATGCATAATCCTCCCCTTCTCTGACTTCTCGCCATGTTCAAATACATTCCTTAAAATGTTTTATTTTTTATATTTACATCCTCATTCAGCTATTTCCAACAAGGTTTTAACAACAGATTATGAGACTTGATTAAAGCTTACATTATCTTTGCTAACCTTAGGAGTCAAGAAAGAGCAGTAAGATCAGACACTTTGGGAGCTGTTCATTTTTAAAGCTTTAAAGGAACAAAAGCTTAATAGCTCATTTAATATCTTGAACCAAACAAAGTACCACAGAACTTTGCTTCAAAATTGGTAAAAGCAATAAAAGTTCGCTAACCAGTTATCGTCATACAATTCACACAGAATCAAATTCCCCCAATATGTTCCTTTAGATGACCCAGAATCTTGAATTGATTAAAAAGCAAATTACATTTTATTAAATATGTAGCAAGATAAGCCCCTAATTTCACAAATTTACAATAACAAAAATAACATACATACATAGAATAGAAAATAAATAACTATATAATCAAGATTACAGGGGACACTTAAAATCCATGTAAATAAATTTTTCAAGTACTAATATGCCAAAACACATGAGCTAGACACTGGTCTTTTGTCAATGAAGAGATACTATGTATAATAATAGCATACAATAAATTTGCTCTTAATATGCTCTAGGAATTACTTTGATATCACAAGTTCAAATAAGTTTAATACTCACTTGGCATGGTAAATGTGTTTAATAAAAAACTAGGTAAGCATTTTTATATAATCATACTTCAATAAGAGGGTTATCATGCACAGATCAAAGGTTCAAGTACAACTTTCATCTTCTTTACTGTATCCTCAACAACGATTACAGTTGTATGTGTTACGGCCCTCAAATAAAGTTATTTTAATAACCTAAACCAAATGGTGAAAGAAATATTAGTATTTTCCGTCTTTCAAAGAAGACAAAACCTAAGGGCTAGATAGTACAATTTTCTGAATTACATTTTAAAATGGTTCCATCATTCCTAATTACCTGAATTTGTTAATATCTGCTGAACAGGAGTCACACCTGCAGGGAGTGCTAAGGTAGCAGCCGTAGCAGCAGCACTCTGAAAAAAACAAAGAAAAAATATCAAAACCACATACATATATAATACTATCTGTTTATCTCTAGCATATTTTAATAGTATATTAAACTTTTTGTTTAGAATATATCAAAATTTTAAAAATCTAATATGGCTAAATCCCATTTTATAAAATGGTACAAGATCAACCTAGCCTAAATAACCTACTAAATTATTTTAAGACGTTAAATACAACAATATCATTGGGTTTTTTTCCCCTAGAGAAGGTGTTCTAAGTAAATCTCACAGGCACTGTAGCTCTTTTTTTCCTTCTCGTCCCATCAATCTTCTTTAAGGTACCAAGCCTTCCTATACTTGATCTAACCTATACACTTTTAGACAATACCCACATTAACAATGCTGTACAACATATGAAATAGCTACTTCATTACTGCTTCCTTTCCCACTGTTTCCTTATCCCCATTTCCTTGAGGTAGAAGTATAATTGTCTACTTTTTAGAATTCTTAACTTTTAAAATTTCCACTAAATCAACAGGTATCTATAAAGAACACTATATCAGAAGACTTCACTGGGAGTATAGCTGACAATTCTTCTAAGATGTCACATTAGCAAAGAAAAAAAGGGACATATTGGCATTATATTCTAGGTGAAACATGTATTAAGAACAGATTAATACAAAAATTCTGTAATTCTTAAGAAAAGCCACACCAGGCACAGTGGCTCACACCTGTAATCCCAGGACTTTAGGATGCCCAGGCAGGCAGATCGCTTGAGCTCAGGAGTTTGAGACCAGCTGGGGCAATATGGTGAAACCCCATCTCTACAAAAAATACAAAAATTAACTGAGCATGGTGGTGCACACCTGTAGTCCCAGCTACTTGGGAGGCTAAGGTGGGAGGATGGCTTGAACCTGGAAGGTGAGGTTGCAGTAAGCTGAGATTGCGCCATTGCACTCCAGCCTGGGTGACAGTCACAAACTTTAATTTCAACATTTTGAAATGAAGTTAGTATGTGACACTTAAGTTATAAAGATATACATGGGATTGTATTATGAATTTCTTAAAATTCAGGACAAATTCTTGACTTCCTGGAGAGTTCTGGAGAGTTTTCTCCTCCTGTCCTCCCACAAAGAATTATGCCATTCTCTCGTTTTTTTATTCTGTACTTTAAGTATTTTCCTGTATCCCACTAGAGCTACACATTTGGTAGTTTTTTCCCTCTCTTTTCAATCTTCTTTGGGTACCAACCATTCATACATTTAATCTAACCTATACATTTTTAGAACTACCCATATCTAGAAAAGCTTAAAAAAATAAATATAACTGCTTTGGAAATGCTAGTATCAGAGAAGTCAACAAACTTGGAAAATTATTAAACCAAGTTAATAATTCAACTACTGTCTAGTCTGGGCTCTAGGTATATAGCTTTCCAAGAAAATAAACTTGTTGCCACTTGACAAACCTAAGCAATTTCTACAACTTGGGCCTGAAATGCCCACTGTGTCTCCAGAATTTAACGATAGCCCACCAGGTTGATCCGTGTTTAAGTCGAATACTCAATTATCCAATTTAAGATAAATCTTGTCTATATAAGCAAATTAAAGGTTATCTAAGTTTAAGGAAAATATTAACCACCACATACTACTAAGAAATATTTGAAAACAAAAAAACAACAAAAATATTATTTAGAAATATCAAGGGCCTATAATTCGTATTTTGAAAGATAACAATTCTTCCTCTACCAGCAAACCGACATAATAGTTTCTATACAGAATATATGACCCAGTAACTACCTGCACACCCCCCACAAATTCAAGCTGTATAACAGATATTTGCTGAGTCATGTACCATACACAAACCACCTTGTACTTAGTAACTATTAAAATTTCTTCTTGTATTCCACAAAACAGCCCAAACACAAATAATGCATTAGACCAATCATTTCATAACAATGAACTGAAAACAATGGTTTAATAGAAGTTCCCTGAAATAGCCTTCCACTATTATTATCCCACATTTTTATGATTAGTTCATTTCTAAAGCAAACAGAGCCATTAGAAAGAACAAATGTATTTTTGCTGAATATTTCTGAATCAGAAGTAATAATGCAAACCCACAAAAACCTAAAACACTTTCATTGGTACAAAGCTTATACTGATTATGTTCAGAAATACATGAAGGAAACACTGACTAAAAACAATAGAGTAAAACGTAAAATATACAGAAATGTTAAATCAATTTTTCCTGAATAACTGACCTATAATTTGTTTAAATACATCTGCTCTCTAGAATAAAGGAGACTTAACCAGTAGTAGAGATAGACCACTAATTTTTATCCCAGAAATAATTTATTAATTCAAAATTATCTTCCACAACATTTAAAAATCTTTTAAATGTTAAAGGAGATTCTGCCAAAATTTGTTTTAAAATAATGCGAGTTATTCCCTAGGATATAGTCTTAATAACATCAACTGCAATACAACATATAGTGAGACTTTTTTTTTTTTTTAAAGGTGGAGGTTAAAAAAAATTGGGGCCTGAGACTTAAAATGGAGTTTTTTCCAATAAAAAATCTTGTGAGAAATAACGGGCATGAAATTTATTCTCATGTAAACGAAATGATTCTAGTAACTGCAACTACAAGTACAAATAGAGATCTTTGATATTTGTGAATTTAAAAACTGCAATTTCTGCTATCATGTAGAAACTTTCAATTCTGCCACAGTATGAATTTGTGAGGCTGGTAATGTGTAGGAGGAAGTCATTTGCCTAGTGGGTAAGTCCTTCTCATCTGGCTTTTACCACAAATGAGCTTTGTGATTCACTATCACTCGCAGAGTAGAACTGATCTTTTCATATACTGCTTTTTTTAAAAAAACTTGAGGCTGGGTGTGATGGCTCACACCTGTAATCCTAACACTTTGGGAGGCCGAGGTGGGCAGATCACTTGAGGTCAGGAGTTGGAGACCAGCCTGGCCAAAATGGTGAAACCCCATCTCTACTGAAAGTACAAAAAAATTAGCCAGGTTGGTGGCATACACCTGTACTCTCAGCTACTCAGGAGGCTGAGGTAGGAGGATCACTTGAACCTAGGAGGCGGAGGTTGCAGTTAGCCAAGATCACACCACTGCACTCCAGCCTGGGTGACAGAGCGAGACTCCATCTCAAAAAAAAAACTTGAACAGAAAAAAAAAAAAAATCTCATTCCTAGTACTAACTACTTACGTAGGCTAAAAGATCTTTTTATAAATATTGATTCTTTCTCCTTTAAATAAAATTTTGGCTGAAGAATGAAATGTAAGAACTGAGTCAACACTCAATGAAATTAACAGTCTGTATATTTTAAACAGAATAAAGAAAAACCATTTATAAGAAAGTATTGAACTACTCTGACTGTATTTTAATGTTTTATCCAAAAAAAAAAAAAAAAATTCAAGCATATAGGTAAAGATTTTCTAGGGATCTGAAGAGGTTCTTTCAAGTTCATAGTTAAACTATACTACATTTGTTGAGAAATATTATATATCTGAAATGTAATTTGAAAATGAGTGAGGACTTGTAAAGTTTAGTGGATAGTCCTCAGAAATATAAAACTTCTAATGTAACTCAACTGGTTAAAATGTATTCTATGGTAATTTACACACTATAATGACTTATTAGACTATAGTATGGTTAAGTCAAAGCAATATTTTTAAATGCTTGATTTTAAAAATAGTTATACTGAACTATCCAAACAGTTCATCTCCATTTTTTAAAAGTTCACAATTCTTAGCCTTCCCAACTTCTTGCAATTACCAGGTCTCCTGAAACAGAACCATACTTGGCATTGTAAGTTTGGTAGGTACCCTAAAACTTTTTCGGACATAGTAGGGAATGGAGCAACTCTCACAAAGCACCATTCTTTTGGTATTCTTAAACAATTCCATAATTTTATGAACCTTAATGTCTAGGTACAAGCTAAACTTCAGATCCAATATTCAGGAAACTAAAATGGCTGTTCTGCCTGAGTCTTCAATAAACTTCAAGTTGTTAATATATGACATATATAGGCATAATCACAATTTGAGTTAGAATTAAGTACAGCCAATCAAACTGCTACATTCTGAGTCTTACCATGTTTGATGCATTCATATGCTGTATCAACTTAGAATCTGGAACAATAACTTGTGGTGCTGTGGCTACAAAAAAACAAGTACACATGTAAACAAGGAAACATGAGGCTATTTTCTGATCACAAGAACACTTTACATACAATGATGAAAACTTTTTTCATGTTTTCCATGTTTTCTACACTCAAACGCTTTCAATCATTTGCTGTCAGGACAGTATAAATTTATACGGCAAATAACAGCTGTGATATACCCACCCTATACTAGAAAACACAAATATTTAAGCTTTGGGAGGCCAAAGCGGGCGGATCACTTGAGGTCAGGAGTTCGAGACCAGACTGGCCAATATCATGGTGAAACCCCATCTCTACTAAAAATACAAAAAAAATTAGCTGCGTGTCAGGCCGAGGCATGAGAATCACTTGAACTCGGGAACTGGAGGTTGCAGTGAGCCGAGATCATGCCACTGCACTCCAGCATGGGTGACAAGCTCCATCTCAAAAAAAAAAAAAAAATTTTAAGTGACAATTCCTAAGGATGCAAGGGAATTTAGGAACATGAAGTAGTGAGTTACTTAACACCTAAACATACACACATACACAGTTCTATGCATTCTTAAGTAAACTGGATATTTTCAAACATAATTTTGTCTTAACTCAAGGTTAACTGTTTTACTGATACAATGATACCACTGTTGCAATGAGTTACTAATACAATAAAAGTAAGCTCAAAAAGTTGTGACTAGTTTTTGAAATCTACATAGTACTTTTCTTCCAATATGACAAGCTGACAGACTCATGCTACTTTCATCGGCTGTTTAAAAAATACAAATCAGCCGGACGCGGGGATGCATGCCTGTAGTCCCAGCAACTCAGAAGGCTGAGGTGGGAGGATCGCTTGAGCCCAGGAGTTTTGGGCTATAGTGTGCTATGCTGATTGGGTGTCCAACTAAGTTCAGCATCAATATGGTGGCCTCCTGAAAGCAGGGGACCACCAGGTTGCCTGAAGAGTGGTGAATGGGCCCAAGTTGGAAAAAATACAAATCAGAAATAATGGCAATGTAATTTAAGCATAAAAGTAATTAAATGTTTGATTCCGCAAATTTCAGAGAACAGACGGATAACTCCATTATCCTAATATTCTCTGAGTGAAGAAAATCAAATTTTAATTTATGATGACCTAAAATCCTAATGCCAGGTCTGAAGGCAACAGGAAGAACAGTCATCAAAAAATAATAAAAGGATAAAATTATTTGATACAAAGTATACACTAAAATTAGGTATGAAAACTACCACTAGATATCAACAGTAAAATAACCCAAATAGACTCTTCTACTGTGTATCATTACCAATTTTAAGACACATATATATACTGTCAAATGAGGCAAATAAGTAACTAAATGATTACATTAAAATGAACTTTTCATCTACTTCTAGTGTCCTCTCCCATAAAAGCAGATGCACTGAATTAGAACGCTCAGTAAGTTTTATAACTGAATAGACGTGTGTCATGAGAGAAAATACAGATCAAGTTTCTTAGCGTTTTCTGGGCTCAGATTTTCCTCAGCTGTGAAACTGAGCCAAGGGCTATTTTACAAAGCCTTTATAAGGTGCCAATGAAACAGTATCTATAAAATGACTTGCAGAGTACAAAGCACTATGGACACAGTCTACGAATATTTGCTTTTTCTTAGGTTTAATCCAAGAAATATAAATTAAGGTATGTTATATATCCACGCTTAACTTATAATAAATCTAATTCAGTCGGTTTAGGCTTACATAAATTACTATGGAACTGAATTTTCAGATTGCCAAAGTATACAAAAAACTCTAGAATTTAAGATACATTTTAAGAACTAATCTGAAATATGTCTCTGAAAGAACATGTTTCATAGAGAAAGCAAATAACTATTTTACCACATAAAATAATAAAGCCCTTAGTAAATAAACCTTTTAGGTTTAACTTATTTTAGGAAATCCATCACTACATAGCCTTTTCAAAACTAAATAGTAATACAACTTGGGCTTTCAATCAGTAAATTACTTGTCTACCATTACTCTACAGATACAACCTACATTAAATATAAATTTATATACATTTACATACACCCACACCCCTCAGCCAAGAGAAAGGGGAAAAAAAGCCCAAAATCAACATAGGGGTTTTTGTTTATTTTTAGGTTCTCCATGCGCCCCTTAAAAGACAAGATCCAAGAAATGTAGAATATTTCTCTTCTCTCATGACGACAAATTCCAAGTCATAAGTAGGAAAACAAATCCAGTCTCACCTTGCTGCGATGCAGGAATAAGGACCTGCTGGGTCTGCGCTTGCTGAGGTACCGTCTGCTGAGGCTGAGCTTGCTGATGGTGGTGATGGTGGTGATGCTGCTGCTGCTGGGGTTGATGCTGCTGTTGAACTTGCAGTAGAAGCTGCTGCTCTTCTGAATGAAATCCATCTACTGCCCTGGACTGCATTAGTTTGTTTTCCCATAACTAAGGCAAAGAACATTAAAGATTTCTAAGTGAAAAGTAACTCTGGACAGACGAACACACAGTTTTATTAATCTCTTTATAAAGTTATTCCATTTTAAAAACTGATACAGACACAGCAATACAACAAATCTATAATTCTAACCCAAGTGTAAACAATAACAAAAACAAAATTTTAAAGTATCAAACTTCATTTTTACCACATCAGAGTACTGGATATTTTGTTTCTTTTTCTATCTTCAATAAACTTTCTATAGTAATTCCTTAATCAGCAGCTATTATTTAGCAATGAGTTTCATATAAGCTACTTCTTTAGTAATCAAAGATTATCCTTTATAATATCAAAATCATTACTAAATTATTTTTATATGGAACTTTTTCCTTATAAAAATACAAAATATAAAATTTTCTGCTTCAACATAAAAAACATAAAAACATAAATTCTCAAATAACATACACAATATAAATTCATTTAGAACAGTGAGAAACAGAGAGATAATCCCCCGAAGAAGAAAGCCTAACTTTCCATCTGTCCAATCCTACAGAAAGAAAAAGAACCGGCGATGCCTGAAGGTCTTAGTAGTTATCGCAACACTTCTTGAAATGTCCTTCCTTCTTCCATTATGCCAATTGGCAATCCTTTTCTGTTCAGCCATTTCTATTTTCTCATTTCACCTTAGGTTCTATGATGGGAAAAATCAGAATGGACAAAAAGAAAGAAAAGAAAACATGTGCAACGATTTCATTCTTCTACCTAACACATTTCCTCTCTACCAGGTTTAGTGTTCATTCTGGAGCCTTAACTTTATAAGAAACTGGTCAAAAAGTCACAAACTATTCCCTGAAAATGCAGATAAAACTTCATTCAGTCATTCCGCACACAAGGCTCTATACATACTTTGTCTTCTCTTCTAGGATTTGCTCTTGGGATATTGCCTAATTGACCTTAAGCTTCTAACAGATCCTTCAAGAACGTCCCTTTGCCATACTCACAGAAAGTTTTTTATTTTATTATTATTATTTTTTAATTTAAGAATTAGAGACAAGATCTCATTATGCTGCCCGAGCTGGTCTCAAACTCCTGGGCGCAAGCAATCTGCCCGGCTTGGCCTCCCAAAGAGCTGAATTACAGGCATGAGCCAACATGCCTGGTCATACTCCGTAGAGATTTTTTATAACCTCCTGACCCTTTCAATCATTCCAGACATTCTAGATTTGTTGTCTTGATGCTAGTAACAATTCCACTAAATCTCTAATGGCTTACTGAAAAAGCAAATATTAAGGTCAATTTCCTAGGGAATCCTACTGGCAGGCACAGTATTTAGATTTACCTCAAGTCTATTCTTAGAGAGATGGTAACAAGATCTATCTCACTGGTTGCTGAGAGGATTAAATGGCATATCTATGTAAAACAATTATCAGCGTTACATAAAACTGGTGATCAAAATATATTATTATTGGTGGCAATGGTGGTGGCATTAACTGTTTAATAAAGCCTTATACCACAAGTCAGGAACCCAGTTAGTCCTGGTTTGGCCACTTATGTAACCTAATCATTTATCTTTCTTAGGCTTCTTTTTTTTTTTGAGACAGAGTCTCGCTCTATCGCCCGGGCTGGAGTGCAGTGGCCAGATCTCAGCTCACTGCAAGCTCCGCCTCCCAGGTTTACACCATTCTCCTGCCTCAGCCTCCCGAGTAGCTGGGACTACAGGCACCCGCCACCTCGCCCAGCTAGTTTTTTGTAGTTTTTAGTAGAGACAGGGTTTCACCGTGTTAGCCAGGATGGTCTCGATCTCCTGACCTCGTGATCCGCCCGTCTCGGCCTCCCAAAGTGCTGGGATTACAGGCTTGTCTTAGGCATCTTCTTTACCCAAAAGGGGAACCAATCGGATTAGATTACTTCTAAACTCACTTCCAGTGAATAAATTTAAGTCTCTGCTAATCCCAGGCGAAAGACAGCTAGCTTCTTCCTGTAGTAACAAGCACTACTTTTTGAGAGCCCATGTTGTGTCTGATTCATCTCTGTAAAGTGGGCATCTAGCATAGCGCACCATCAAAATAGATACTCATATGCTAAATAAAACACATTATGACTAATGTATTATATATAGTAAGGCTTCCAAACATTCTGTTATCACCCAAACCTTCTACATCTTCTCCTCTCTTCCAAAACAAAACAAAGCCTGTTTCTTGTGAGCCAAAAATCAAGGTGAAAAAAAGTCTTATTAATGTTTTGTTTAAAAAGTGTTTTAAATCGTAATTTTCTAAATTTTATGCTTCACTTTTATCACCTCCAATTGGTTTACCCATAGCAATCTGGACCCACCACTTCAACGAAGCTCCTATGATAATGGCAAATATTAATGAATATACATTATGTGTGGCTACGTACTGGGCACCATGACTCACCTAGACTCCCGTGTAAATGACCTAGGAGTCACAATCCACCCCAACAGTCTACCATTACCGTCTATTCTGATTCACTGTTCCAATGTATCTCTATGACGCGGCACCGGTCCTTTCTGCCCAGCAGTACTGCAAACAGTAGTAATGTAGTGACTGAGCGCTTGAGTTTCCTGCATCAAGTCATACAGTCCACAAATAATTATGTCCTATATGCCGAACACTGTTACAGGCATTGAGAAGATACTGTGAACAAACCTGAGAAAAATGCTTGACCTTACAGAGCAGACATTCCAGTGTACGCTTGCCCTTCCAATCTATCCTCTATAAATCAGTGATCCTCAAAATGCGGTTCTAGACCCAACATCAGCATCACCTGGATACTTGTTAAAAATACTGAATCAGCAGCTCTGGGGGTAAAACCAGAAATCTAATTTAACAAACTGTTCATTCAGGTTATTCTGATGGATGCTAAAGTGAGAACTGCTTTAAAATCTAAACCGATGTTTTTCAAACTGAGGACTGCAACTCACTAGTGATTCAAAGTCAATTTAGAATTTTCTTTGCAGCCCTCTCTCCTTCTCTCCCTTTCCTCTTTCTCTCCCCTTCCCTCCCCTTCTCCGTCCCTCTCTCCTTTTCCTTTCTCCTTCTCCCTCCCTCTCTCCCCTAAGGATGTTTTTTGTAAACAAAATAGAATTGAAAGGAAAAATCAGACTGTACTGCACTGAGAAAAAACTTTTGCAGATTTGTCACTCATATACATTATTCAAAATGTTAAATACTATTAATTCTTAAGGAGAGTCCTAGTCAAGAAGTTTGAGAAACACTGTTCTACACTGTTATCAAGGTGAATTTTTTAAATTTATAAATATGATATCCTCTGTTAAATACTGGAACCACAGAGCAAAGTAATTTATTTACCTACCTACCTACCTACCTACCTGATATGGTTTGCCTGTGTTCCCACCAAAATCTCAACTTGAATTGTATCTCCCAGAATTCCCATGTGCTTTGGGAGGGACGGGTAACTGAACCATGGGGGCTGGTCTTTCCCATGCTATTCTCAGGAGACCTGATGGGTTTATCAGGTGTTTTTGCTCTTCCTTGTTCCTCATTTTCTTTTGCTGCCAACACATAAGAAGAGCCTTTTACCTACTGCCATGATTCTGAGGCCTCCCCAGCCATGTGGAACTGTAAGTCCAATTAAACCTTTCTCTGTTCCCAGTTTTGGGTATGTCTTTATTAGCAGCATGAAAACAAACTAATATAGTAAACTGGTACTAGTAGAGTGGGGCATTGCTGAAAAGATACCTGAAAATATGGAAGCGACTTTGGAACTGTGTAACAGGCAGAGGTTGGAATAGTTTGGGCAGCTTAGAAGAAGACAGGAAAATGTGGGAAAGTCTGGAACTTCCTAGAGACTTGCTGAATGGCTTTGACAGAAATGCTGATAGTGATATGAACACGGTTCAGGCTGAGGTGATCTCAGATGGAGATGAGGAATTTGTTAGCAACTGGAGCAAAGGTGACCCTTGTTCTGTTTAAGCAAAGAGAGTAGCAGCATTTTGCCCCTGCCCTAGAGATTTGCGGAACTTTGAACTTGAGAGATGATTTAGGTTATGTGACAGAAGAAATTTCCAAGCAGAAAAGCATTCAAAAGGTGACTTCGGTGCTGTTAAAAGCATTCCGTTTTAAAACGGAAACAAAGCATAGAAGTTCAGAAAATTTGCAGCCTGACAATGCAGTGGAAAAGAAAAAGCCACTTTTTGAGGAGAAATTCAAGCTGGCTGGAGAAATTTGCATAAGTAGCAAGGAGCCTAATGTTAATCTCCAAGACCATGGGGAAAATGTCTCTAGCCCACATCAGAGACCTTCACTGCAACCCCTCCCATGATGAGCCCAGAGACCAGAAGGAAAAAGTGGTTTCGCTGGCCAGGCCCAGGGTCCCCATGCTGTGTGCAGCCTAGGGACTTGGTGCCCTGTGTCCCAGTCACTCCAGCTGAAAGGGGCCAACATAAAGCTCAGGCTGTGGCTTCAGAGCGTGGAAGCCCCAAACCTTGGCAGCATCCATGTGGAGCTGAGCCTGCGGGTGCACAGAAGTCAACAATTGAGGTTTGGGAACTTCTACCTAGATTTCAGAAGATGTATGGAAACACCTGGATGGCCAAGCAAAAGACTGCTGCTGCAGAGGCAGAGCCCTCATGGAGAACCTCTGCTAGGGCAGTGCAGAAGACAAATGCGGGGTCGGAGGCCCTACACAGAGACCCTACTAGGGCACTGCTTAGTGGAGCTGTGAGAAGAGGGCCACGGTCCTCTAGATCCCAGAATGGCAGACCCACCAACAGCTTGCACCGTGCTCCTGGAAAAGTCGCACTCAATGTCAGCCCGTGAAAGCAACTGGAAGCAAGACTACCCTGCAAAGCCACAAGGGTGGAGCTGCCCAAGACCATGAGAACCCACCTCTTGCATCAGCATGACCTGGATGTGAGACCTGGAGTCAAGGGAGATCATTTTCGAGTTTTAACATAAGACTGCCCCGCTGGATTTCCGGACTTGCATGGGCCCTGTAACCCCTTTGTTTTGGCCAATTTCTTTCTCCCATTTGGAACAGCTTTATTTACCCAATAACTGTACCCCCATTGTATCTAGGAAGTAACTAGCTAGATTTTGATTTTACAGGCTCATAGGCAGAAGGGACTTGCCTTGTCTCAGATGAGACTCCAAACTGTGCACATTTGTGTTAATGCTGAAATGAGTTAAGACTTTGAGGGACTGCTGGGAAGGTATGATTGGTTCTGAAATATGAGGACATTAGATTTGGAGGGCCAGGGACAGAATATGGTTTGGCTATGTCCCCACCAAAATCTCAACTTGAATTTTATTTCCCAGAATTCCCACATGTTGTGGGAAGGATCCAGCGGGGCGGTAACTGAATCAAAGGGCCCAGTCTTTCCCATACTATTCTTGTGATAGTAAGTAAGTCTCACGAGATCTGATGGGTTTATCAGGAGTTTCCGCTTTTGCTTCTTCCTCATTTTCGCTGCCAAGTAAAAAGAGCCTTTCACTTCCCACTATGATTCTGAGGCCTCCTCAGCCATGTGGAACTGTATGTTCAATTAAACCTTTTTTTGTTCCCAGTTTCTGGTATGTCTTTATCAGCAGTGTGTATATGTCCTTATTAGCAGTGTGAAAACTAACTAATACACCATCTAACAACCTGGAATATTTATTTGCAAAAGATTCCTAGGTCTCATTTTACTACCCCTATCAAGCCAGACTCTCTGGAAAATCCAAAAATCTGCATTTTAACTAGTACCCCAGATAATCCTCACTCTAAAGACCAAGCTCCTTAGTATAGCATGTTACCATACACCAATTGCTACTACAACTTGAATTCTATTTTCCCACAGTACCAAATTACTTGGAGGTCCCTGAAGGTATATCATATGTAACCTTAATGAACTATTCCTTATGATCAGCAGTTTTCTCCCACAATTCCCTATACAAGACAAATGCCAAAGTCTCAACAGCCTCAAAGAAAAGCCATCACTCACTGCCTCCATGCATAAGAGATATTTCTATTTTGTACTTACCACACAAAGTCTACGACTTCTATCAAAGTATGAATATCTTCTAGGCAGCAACTGTCTTATTCAGGATCTAACTTCAAAGAGGGAAAACAAAACTATTGTCTTCTAGAATACTGTTCCTATATAAGGATGCTACTGACATTTTGGGCAGGACAATTCTCTATCATACAGAATGGTCCCACAAGAAATATGCAGGAATTGCAACATTCCTGGCTGCTGTCTAGTAAATGCCAAAAATCCTCATGAAATGTTGAACATGGCCCCACACATTTCCAACACCTTTGGGAGAGGCGGGTAATCTACTGAAAATCATTATTTACCAAGTACTATAATACTGGTTCTAGGTAATGTAAGACATGCAAAAAGAGTATCATACAAGTACTTTGTATTAAGCTTATAATGCCAATTACCATAAAGTTCAAATTAATTTAATGTTTATAGTTTCTCTACAATTCCATTTTCACACAATCTTTATTTATCAAAATATTAGATACCAACTATTTAAAATAAACGATGAGGCTGGGCGTGGAGGCTCATGCCTGTGAACCCAGCACTTTGGGAGGCTGAGGTGAAAGATCACGAGGCCAGGAGTTGATGACCAGCCCGACCAACATAATGAAAATAAAATAAATAAAGAATGAAACACGATTTTGGCAATAGTAATCATACTAACATATTTCTTTCCTTTTTTTTTTTTTTTGATGTGGAGTGTCACTTTGTTGTCCAGGCTAGAGTGCAATGGCGCGATCTCGGCTCACTGCAACCTCTGCCTCCTGGGTTCAAGCAATTCTCCTGCCTCAGCCTCCCCAGTGGCTGGGATTACAAGCACGTGCCACCACGCCCGGCTAATTTTTGTATTTTTAGTAGAGACAGGGTTTCACCATGTTGGCCAGGCTAGTCTCAAACTCCTGACCCCAAGTGATTCGCCCACCTCGGCCTCCCAAAGTGCTGGAATTACAGGCATGAGCCACCGCACGCAGCCACTAATACAGTATTGAAAACAATCAGGAATACTAATCTTTGCAAGGTATCTGAAATTAGATGGAGAAAATTCATCTTCTGTACCCAAAATGATTCAGGTGTACATTTGTATATCGTGTTAACCAGACTAGTAACTAAAACTTACTAAATTCTGTGTACTTTATAAACACATGTACAGACTAGTTTTTTCACAAAAATCCTGTAAGATAGATATTATTATTACGACTTTTTACAGAAAAAGAATCTGATGAGAAAGAAGTTAGGTAGCTTATCCAAGATCACTCTAACTAATGGCAGACAGAATAGGGATATAAACCAGGTGGTCTGACTCCAATGTCCCAGTCAGGGCTAGAGAGTGAATGTCTCTTTGTATTCTGCACCCCAGGACCCTCACTTGCCTCCCTTTAATCCCAGTACTAGTTCAAATTCCTAGTCTCTCAACTGGACTGCTGCTATCAGAGCAGGTCGCCAACCCTCAAAACCATCTCAGGTGCCACCCACCAACAACCCAAGATCTAGTCAAAACTCTCTTACCTTCCTTCCTACAGCTAAGTACTGTATATGTCACATGGATGCAAAAGGGCTAGGTTCGTGACTCTATCATTTATTAGCTAAATGACTTTGTCAAAGCACATTCCAAGTCTACTTGGAATATAAAATCATGAGATTTTATAGATAAGGGGACTTACTGCTCCCCAAGTTAATCCCCTTACTGCTTCCCTACTGTTAATCCCCAAGACCATGGAGAAAATGTCTCCAGGCCATATCAAAGACCTGCATTGCAGCCCCTCACATCACAAGCCCAGAGGTTAGGTGGCTAAACCTGGCAACATGGTGGGCTAGAAATTCTGAAGGATTCTCCTACTTTCACGAAACATCTAGCTCCTGGATAAAATATATTACACTTCTGGGTTCCCAAGAAACAATGCTGAAGAAACAGAGCTTTCCCTAAGAGTAAATGAAATGAAATAGTAGATTATTATTCAACTTATGGTCCAAATATTTATATATAATTAGAGTATATCAAGTACTTTTTATGTATACAGCTAGAGTATATTTAGAATAGTGGTTCTCAGCCAGAGGTGGTTTTGCCCCCCAGCGACATCTGGCAATGTCTAGAGACATTTTTGGATACAACTAAAGGGTGCTACTGGCATCTAGTGGGCAGAGGCCAGTTGTGCTGCTAACATCCTACAATTAATAGGACAGCCCCTGCAACGAAGAATTAACTGGTGCAAAATGTCAATAATGCCAATGTTGAGAAATCTGAACCAGAGGCAGATAAACTGAATTTCAGATATACTTCCAATTGAGGCAACTCTTTTCATTTTATTTGTTTTATTAAAAAGAGAAAAAATGTTTTATATCTCCCACAGAACTTGATGTCTGGACATAGGCAGGTCGGAAAATCTAGAAATCTGGCTGATTTTATCATTCACTTTGAACAGAATTTCTACAGTGTCATTCCCACCCATAGACACTCATCAATCCAAAACACATTTATATTCAAATATAGATTTACTGAAAACCAGGGCTGTATTTTATTGTTTTTTCTACCTCTCATAGTTTACACATTAACGTAGGCCCGCAGTGGTTCAAGAGATAACCTCAACGACTGGGTTGAAATATTCTTATCATCTCCCTTTCTGCATTACCTCATTAACCCTCAAATTACATGCATTCTCATCATTCATCTTTGTCCTCAATCTAATTCACCACTGCCTCCTTTATAGCCTTATATAAGCTTTTGATAAGTTTGTAAAATGGCCCCAAAAAGTGGGGAGAGGGGCTAGAGCTAATAATGCCAGTGTTTCTAAACCATAAAATACGAAATTAAAGTTCGTTTTATTAAGCAAGAATGTCTAAACCTGAGCAGTCCAATATGGCAGCAACTAGCCATATGTAGTGATTTAGGTTTAGATTAATTAAAATTCAGTTGCTCAGTTCCACCAACCACATTTTGAGCGCTTAATAAGCACATGTGGATAGCGGCTACCCTACTGAAGAGTACAGATACAGAACACTTTCATCACTGCAGAAAGTTCTATTGGACAATGCTGGCTGTCCAGCTGTTAAATCTAGGGCATATTCTAGAAATTCTAATGAGATCCTGAAGAAATCCAGTGCAGAGAATTAAAATAAACTCATTTTAGTCTAACAGTTTTATTTTTAACTTCAATACAACCCAGATAGAAGAGTATGGCCCATTTAAAAACAACAAGAATATTACACTATTTTGTTCAGTTAGATTCAGGTGCCATATCTGTTATCAAACAGTTCAATCAAATACTTACTGAATGCCAACCACATATGCCCAGACATTGCGGTAGAAGCTGGGGATTCAAAGTTGAGTAGGTCACATTTTTTCCCATTAAAACCTAAGTATTAAACTAAAAATCAGTGTGTTACCTATAAAATATGTACCAAAAAAGTCATATATAATAAAAATGGAGGTGGAAACATTTGGTCTCAAAGATAGCTCATTCTCTTCAAGAGAACGTCTCGATTCTACTGTTAAAGATAGGAAAAATAAATTCTCCAGATTTTCATTATGAAAAGCAAGAGTAGATAACAACCCAGACTGACCACTAGAATTTGACCTAGAGAAAATTACCTAACATCTTTAGAACTGATTTTCTACACCTAAAAATGCTGCATTTTCTATACAAGGTCACAAAACTACAAGGACAACCATTATAAAAGTATAAATTGCAAAAAACTCATTCCACGTTACACTAAGGAATCAAAATAAGCTTGTTTTCTTATTATTCACATCCCTCAGTTACTTCATGCTACTTGAACAATTTATATTGTTCTTCTTCCAACTCATGTCTCAGAATTAGTACTCTTACACTTATATTTTTAGATACCTACTCTTCACTATTAGTAACCCTTACATTTTTCTCAAGGTAAATACATATTTGTTCATCTGTTTCACACCTATATATTTTTCTTACCTCACATAGGTATATTCTTGTTTCTGTTTTTTTCCAAGACAGAGTCTTGTTCTGTCACCCAGGCTGGAGTGTAGTGGCACGATCTTGGCTCACTGCAACCTCCGCCTCCTGGGTTCAAGCCATACTCCTGCCTCAGCCTCCCCAGTAGCTGGGATTACAGGCACGTACCACCATGCCCAGATACTTTTTGTATTTTTAGTAGAGATAGGGTTTCACCATGTTGGCCAGGCTGGTCTGAAACTCCTCACACAAGAATATTCTTATTGAAAATTCTAGAGAAGTTTCCTGCAGATATCTATTAATAAATACATCAAGACCTGCTTCATCACCACAATCAAGGTGAGATTTGCTTTACGTAAAATAAACTGGTTGCCAAGCTGCAGCCTCCACACCTATGTTGGATAAATAAAACCACAACAAATGTTCCTTAACATTTATTAACTGTGATTATTTATTTGTACATAGACTTAAAGGAGCTTAATACTCAACTTCTGAACCAGCAGTTCTAAAACTCTTTCATCTCAGGGTGCTTTATCACTTTAAAAAGTTACTGAGACCCTCAAAGAGTTTTTCTGTATGTGAATTACACCCCCCTATATTTATAGTAACAGAAATTATAACAAATGTTTAATGTTTACTAATTTGTTTAGAAATAATGGATCCATTATATGTTAACATAAATAACAGTTTTTGAAAATAGTCATATTTTAGTAAATAAAATTGAGTGAGAATGACAAACGACTTAAAGGAAAATAGCTAGATTCTCATATCTGCCTGTGTTTTCGCTTTGTTTTGGGTGAGGTATACAAAGAAAATCTGCCTTCCTACAGTTAAGTAGGTAGGAAAAGAAAAGGTACTTTTAAGTGATAGTTTCTTACAAGTTAGTTACAATGCAGAATATGAAACCATATAACTATGAACTTTTCATACTGTTAAAGTTCATTAATTTATCTTGCATTTTGAATGAATTTTCCAACATTATGCATTGGACATTCAGAAAATACAAGTTCAATGAATTATATGGATCTTTCGAATGTAAACACACTTCATTACAGAAAATCAAACAATCAAATTTCTTAGTATCAACACTGAGTCCATATCTTTTTAATATTCAGAAATGAGAAGTATGCATACAGCATTTCTGCTGCTTATTTACAGTTATCTCAAGGAAAAGCATCTGTGCACTTGAGTTGTGAATTTAACTGGCCACTTTTCTCACAGAATACAACTTTTACTTGAAAGAATGAAGGCAAACTATGATTTTCCAGACTTGAGCATTTAGTCAACCTTGTGGACCCCTGGAAAGAACCCTTGGGGAGAACCCAGGACTCCATGAACTATGTACCTTGAAAACCACTATTCTAATCAACAGGGCAAAAATATTCCACAATCTCATGAGTCATTACACTGCAAGGAAAACACAACTGCCAATAAAAAAAATCTAAATATTTCTGCTTAAATCCAAGATACAGAAAACCAGCTCTTAATGTAAAATATATTTAAAACATTTGGCCTACATAAAGGGTCTACTTCAAGAACCTAAAATTCTTTTATCAAGCACTCACTCCCTACAACTTAAAACACACTTAGAATACAGGTACATTAAGACCATTAAAAAAAGGCAAAATTAAGGCTGGGCACTGTGTCTCACGTCCATAATCCTAGCACTTTGGGAGGCCGAGGCGGGAGGATCACTTGCAGCCAGGAGTTCGAAAGCAGCCTTGACAACATGGTGAAAACCATCCCTACCAAAAATACAAAAATTAGCCAGGCATGCTGGCATGTGCCTGTAGTCGCAGAGGTGGGAGGATGGTTTGAGCCTGGGAGGCGGAAGTTGCAGTAAGTCCAGATTGTGCCACTGCACTCCAGCTGGGCGACAGAGCCCGACCCTGTCTCAAAAACAAAAAAAAAAAAGAAAAAAGAAAGCAAGAAAACTCTTCCAGGCATGTCAAGTAATTAGATCCTAAAATGTAGAATGTTAACTATCCAATAATAACTGCTAATGCTACTATCAGGCATTGTGCTAAGATTTTATATGGTTATTCCATTTAATCCTCAAAACAAACCTATAAGGTAAATACTACCAATTTCCATCTTACATGTAAAGAAACTGAAATATAAATGTAGCTTGCCTAAGGTCAGAGGAAGAATGCATGGTACAGTTGGGATTTAAAATCAGCACACTTCACTAAACTATACGTTCACCCTACAGAAAAATTACAGATTCATCTCTGACTAAAGAAAATTATTTGGGGTGAAAAAGTAGGAATATTTTTAAAAAGACAAACTCACAGTTTTTAGTTCCATCAGTACTTGTTCATCCACTCCATCATCCAGAAAGATGTCTCTCACGTCATTAATGACATCTTCAATCACAGATCTGTATAATTTAGGCTTTAAAGGAAAAATAAAAGACTTGATAAAGACAGTTTTTCACAGGTTACAATGTATAATTCAAAACAAATATAATAGTCATTTTGCCAACTAACTACATATGAATTTAAAGATACGACCACCATCATTTGCCATAAACTGGATCTGATGACTGCATACTTTAATAAAAATTTTAAGATTAATGCAATTCATAAACAGAAGGTCCCTATGCCTACAAGGTCCATACAATTTTCAATTATAATTTCCTACGTTATAGTCAAAATATCTAATGTATGTTCAATAACAGCTTCAGGGGTTGCTTACGTCTGGCTTCTACTATTCCATGCTTGGTTTGAACTCTGTTGTATGTTTTACTACCTCACCACTAAATCTTAAGACTTTGGAGAACCGTATGTCCGGGAGTCATCTGCCTGGTAATAATCTGCAACCTAATGAACATTCAGGTTTAAAAATCACCTAACTTCTGTTGTGTGACCCAGTCTGTACTTTCAAGCTATACCATTAAACTACTCACACACCCACAATGACAGGTCTCAAGGTCCCAAAGAAACAAAGTACACTCATTTCCTTCCCAGAATTTCTCCTCTACTACTGCCCAGATAATGCTATGAAACATTATAATGAACATAAACCCTCTAAATGTTTTTTTTTATTATTATTATTATTATAATTAGCACTGTTGGTATTACTTGAAGGAGGAGCGGGAAGTAAAGGAGCTGGCTTCTAGAAGGTTGAATGGTAAAATGGGCAAAATGAGAATAGATGTGAAAGAACTTCCAAAAAATAAAAATTGTTTAAAAACTACAAGGTGGGAGATAGAACAATTAGCCCAATCTACATCCTATTTTTAACCTGTAAGACAAAAGGAAGTCATGTCAGATGACAAAACTAGAGCTGCCTTGACAAAACTAGAGTTGCCAGGTTATAAATCCTACCCATTATCAGAGAGTTATGGTTAACAAGCTTTTTAGATGTCTTCTCATTACTTGTGTTTCATACCTTGCTTAAGGTTAAAATGGCTACCAAAAAAAACCAAGTGTTTGTTCTCATGAGCAAACTTCAAACGGAAATATGTGTTTCACTACCATCTCTATCAGCAACACTGTGACACAGGGGAACTGCTAAGAAAATATGTCCTTGTCTTGTGAAAACTACATGAGGCCAGTTGCAATGACCTGTAATCCCAGCATTTTGGGAGGATCGCTTGAGCTCAGGAGTTCAAGACCAGTTTGGATTACACAGTGAAACTCAGTCTATACAAAAAATTAGCCAGGAATAGTGGCACGTGCCCGTAGTCCCAGCTACTTGGGAGGCTGAGGTGGGAGGATGGCTTGAGCCCAGAAGGGAAAGGATGCAGTGAGCCAAGATTGTAGCACTGCCCTCCAGCCTGGGTGACAGGCCCAGACCCTGTCTCAGAAAACAAACAAAATACAAATGAGTTTGTCAGTACAATTTACCTCAACCATTAAAAACTATTTAGTCCTTCTCATTACAAGAAAACCAATTCAAATATCCGGGTTCTTGCTTAACTGTTTTTCACTCACTAACCTGCTTTATTTTGCCAAATCCTCCTCTTGAAGTTTGTTCATCTGTAAAATGCACATTTCTATAGTCCCTACTTTAACATTCTAATTCTATATATAAGGAAAGTATATCTGACTATGGACATCATCTTGCCTAAAGTGACTTAACTGAATTACAAAAGTATCTCTGTAAAGTGTGTGTGTGTGTGTGTGTGTGTTTTAACCAACAATGACTCCTCAAGACATTAGGAGGGCAATATATTTTAAATTGGGAGTATCAATCTCAAATTGACAATATGTATGCTTTTCAGTAAACTAGACGGTGTTTTGGTGTTTCTGAAGTCAGTTACCTCTAAAAACCTTTTGCTTGGAGACCCAGACACGTATAGGTATAAATCTGCTTTCTTCTAGTACTCTCTACTTAATGAATCATTCTTTAAGATTTTATTTTTGTGTCTTAATGAACTCACAACTTGACCACTTGACAGCTTCACAAGCTCTATAGTTGAAGGAAGGGAAATGTGTACTCTTCACAAAATACATGCCTAATAAGTAATTTAGCAGAATTGTTCACAATTTGAAAAGCCCTCAAGATAATTTTTGAAAAGTATGTGGGCACATAGGTAGTATTTGAAACAAGCAATTTCTAAATTATTACTTAAAATTCTACGCTATATTTCAGGCAAAGTTTCTATCTTTCACGAAATACAATTTAGGTTTATCCTGATTTTTAAAAAACAGGTTATTTCAAACTTAAGAACTGGTAAATAAGAGGGCCACTAGTGGCATTAAGTGATTTGTTAGAAGGTTTCCTTCAAAAATGTTAATTCCCTGATGCAATGCTGGAAGATAAACTGGAATAATTTTTACACCGGATACCCATGTTAAT
This sequence comes from Chlorocebus sabaeus, assembly GCF_047675955.1. Classification (NCBI taxonomy): domain Eukaryota; kingdom Metazoa; phylum Chordata; class Mammalia; order Primates; family Cercopithecidae; genus Chlorocebus; species Chlorocebus sabaeus. The sequence goes on from NC_132927.1 coordinate 57,544,405, forward strand.
ATCCAAGGCAATAAAGTTCTACTTAGAATTTTTTTTAATCCAGTTTGCAGCATGTCTCTTCCCTCTAATTACTCATGATTCTCCTACACATAAATGGTCCTATACTGAAGCTTTAGGTACTTATCTATTTCTCTGAAAAGTCTCGTATCTTTTATATTTACTATACGAAAACATAATGAAATATTGGGAGCTATATTTCTAACATATTTCCTGAATACTTAAACAAAACACTACCAAAACCGAGTCCTCTGCAGCTAACTTTCAATGTAGAAAACAGTTTTTTAAATTCCCGAAAATAATGCACACAAGAAAAATGGCTAGACCATCTGATCTAAAACTCTTTGTTTTAAATTATAAATTTTGGAAACTGTAAACAAAATAAAAAGGGACAGCGATTCGGATATATTTCCCCTAGCAAACAAAGAAGGCAAATCCTGGCTGCTGCTAGGAACAAAACCAAAACTTGGGGCTCTGAAAGCAGCCCCCGACGGATGAGAAATTTACAGCGTGAAAAAAGGACCTAGAAATAAATTGAGCTCTGCACGCGCCTGGCTCTCGCCTCGGGAGCACGCACCTCCCAGCCCCGCTCTCAGCAGCTCTCACTATTTAAAGCCGGATCTGGTGTTTAAATGGAGAGGCGGTGACGTAGGACTGAAAAGCACCTTCCCATCCTGGCAGAGTCTATATTAGAGAGCGGCAATGGCTCTATATAAACAGGGCAGCCAAAGGGAGGAGGACCACAAGGCTCAGGGACTGAAAAGCAGGGTAAGCGGCCGCAGCCATGATGGATCGACCTGAGTCGCCAACGGTACGGTGTCGGGCGGCCGCGGGCTGGTCTGCGGCATTTGGGACAGGGCAAAAACGTGTTTTATTGTCATCATAAAAATAAGAGTTGGGTGGACTAGTGATCACATTGCGTTGGTGACTGAAAAGGTTATTTATGTGACTGCTTTTTGCAAACCTACGTGATCTCAAGTAACCAAAAAGGGACCAACGGGAAGAAGTAGGTAAATTTCAAGGCGAAAGCGGGGACACTTGGACCACTGCAGGCTTTTTTTGTTTGTTTTGGTGCTTCTGCTAGTCGAAGATACGATGGGGGTCTTCCCCTTCGCCATTTTACCCATTCGGAAGGAACTGAGATAAGTGCTTTTCAACCAACCTTCGTCCTTTTTTTAAACATAAAATGGCCCCAGTGAAGGTTCCCAAAGCACAACAGCCAGAAAAAACCTAAGTAACCCCCAAGTAATCATTATTCTTCCACTGCATTAAAGTGGATCACGGTGGGTCTCGGGGGTTCGCCCGATTCCCCAGACACCGTTTTTGTTCTGCAGCCGCTCGGGGAGCCCTCGTCAAGCCAGCACGGACGGGCCCCTCGGGGGGAAGCGGCGGCTCCCCTCCCGCCCTCCCTCCCGGCGGCCGGGTTCTGGGGCCGGGGCTGCACGCCCGCCCGGGCCCAACCGCCTCCGCGGCCCGGCCCGGCCCGCGGCGGCCCCAGGCCCCGCCGGCGCCCCCGCCCTCCCCGCGCCGCGAGCCCTCGGCGCCCCCCCGCGCCCGCCGCCCGGCGCTCCAGCCCGATCCGCCCGAGGCGGGAAGCGGCGGCGGCGGCGGCGGCCGCGCGGACGGCTGAAGAGTCGAGGCCGGGAGTCGCCGCCGTCCCCGCCCCCGCCCGGTCCGGCCGTTGCTGCCGCCTGAACGAAGCCCCCGCCGGCCACCGAACCACGTCCTTACCACGGTGTTTGTATTTGCCGAGTTCGCCATTTCCACACACAACACAAACAAGAGGGGGCAACCCCAAGAAAACAAGATAAAAACAAAACCAAAAAAAAAAAAAAAAAAAAAAACTAAAACACCCGGAGGGTGACCCAAATCACCGCAAGATTGGGGAAAAAATTTTAAACAAAATCAATCCTGAAGGAGTAAGGGAGAGCGGAGAGAGGAGGAGGGGGGCACTCCTCCCGCAGCTAAAAACCTCGAGAATCGCCTTTAAAAAAAAAAAGCCACGACCCTTTAGGGGTCCGGGGGGCGTTGCCCGCTCCCCACCCCGCGCCAAGGAGGGAAACCACCACCGGTCGCCGCTCCCTGCGCCGCCGCTGCCGCCACCGGCTGCAGCTCCAGCCGTCCGGTCCGCCCGCTTCTCTCCTTTATATAGCGAGCCAACAAGCTGCGCGAGCCGCCACCGCCGCCGCCGCCGCCGAGAAACAGGGTGAAGGGGGAGGGAGGGGCGGAAAGGGCGGGGGCAGATGTGGGCGGGGCTGAGCGCGAGACACCGCGAGAGCCGCGTGCGCAGGCGCGCCGGGGCGGAGGCCGCCGCGAGCCGCGTTGTCACGCGCCGTGGCGAGTGCTGGGCTGGCTGAGCCCGGGGAGTGAACTAGTGTAGTCGGACCTACGCCTCTCCAACGCTCGCGTGATCACGTGGTTGGCACCCAGGCGGAAGTCTGCGGCAGTTCTTTGCGGTGAAGTACTTGCAAAGCATTGCTGGAAAAGACGCGAGTTCTAGTGACACTCCGAAGCTAGGTGGGACCGCCTCCTGTCGCACGTTTCCGCCCGGTCCCGCGCTGTAGGAGCTAGGAAATGTGACAGAGGCGGTGCCTACTGCCTCACTAGGAATGGCCGCGGAGGAGGATTGGTCACGTGGCGTAGCTTCCGGCCTCTGGCGCGTTCCTATTCGGAAAGGTTTTAAATGCGGAGTCATCTCTTGATTTGTCAGCGAGGCTTTGACTATAAGCTTCTCGGCTTTCGCGCCTCACCGAGGGTGGGTCTTTCGCGCGCAGAATTGTATAGGATTTCCCAAAGGGAGTAAAAGCCGATCGGGGCCCACTTTTAACATTCCAGAATTAGTAACCTCTGATTCGTTTGTTTCCACACTGGGTACGCTGCGAGGACTAGGCTTAAGTTGCCCAGAGGTTAGTTCTCTACTAGCCCACGTACTTTAATTTATCACGCTAGTGGAGATGCGGGGGGGAAGAAAACCCCACCAGCCTTTGAATTATAACAGCACAGTAACTTTCCCTGGTTTTTAAAAATATTGCCAAAATACTGCGACTCCGCATGGCCAACGTATAGTGACTGATCACATTGAAATGCATGCCCTTGACCCAGCAACTCTCATGGCCTCTCGCTATAAGAGAGCAAGCAGGCTGTGTTCCGTGTGCAATTCAATAAGCTTTTGACCTATTCTGCCCAAGCCAATCCTGCCTTTATATCGACATTGCAAGCGGAACAGAGAATGCTGTTTGGAAGGCAGAATTCATAGTACCTAATTTTCTTGTCCCTGGGAATTTTGAGGGACTTGAAATGTCGCTTGGATGAGTGAGGGAGTTTGTCTTCCAGAGACAAAGCAAAACGAAATGTCAAAGTTCTGTGCTGGTGAAACCGGATTTGAAAAATATCAAAGGCGTCTTACCAGAGAGGGAAAAAAATGCATCCTGCCAAGACTTGAAGAAAGGGATTAGAGAAACCAGAGGCCTTGAATACCCAGAAAATGGGGGATTGTGAATGGGTGTAGAGAATATCTATGAACCTTGAGATTTCTTTTCACGCCAAGTCCGTTCGCCTCTTAACCCTTAGTTGCTTCCCAGTTTCCTGTACAGCTTCATGGTCTGGGACACTTAAAGAAAAAAAATCACAGGAAATCAGTATTCTTGGTATACTATATAAAATTATGATTCTATCAACATTTGTAATTCATTTAATATTCAAGTGACAAACCGAAAAGTTACACTAAACGATACCATTCCTGGTAAGTTTTACTACGTATTGAGAGGACTACTTGTTGCTTCTCTGTATACATACTCCCAAACGCTTTGCACCTGGAATCATTCACTTTCCACCCAGTTTTCTTCCCTACTACTTGGTATTCTTGACTAAATGGTTGAGTAGTTTTGCCATCAATTAAAGTTAATACCACTGCAAACAGGACATGGAAGAGAAGCTATGAGGTTTGCTCTTCACAGATTTAATCTGTGAAATAATGGAATGTAGTTATTGGATTAAAATGGTGGAAAACCCAGTCTTGGCCTCCTTAAGACCATCAGACTCCCTGGAGGCTCTGAGTTGGCGTCTCTCTTTACACCTAGATTGCAAAAAGACCTAAGCACTTGGTTAATATTTACCCAGGAACTTAGATTGCTTGTGTGTCTGGCATCTAGCCATCATGGATTCCATTCCAATATATTGGTTTCCCAGTCCCTCAACAGCTGTTATATGCCTTCATTGCAACATATGTGTGCCATCCAGTTTAGTTTCAGAAAGAAATATTTTCTGTTCTTTCACGAAAATTGTAGGACTGAATACTTAGAAGCTGCAGCCTTTTAATTCGCAAAGCTGAAAATTTGTGAGAGGAAACTCCCTAGTAAGATTACATTTAGCATCATATGTAAATTGTTTCTATCTGAACTTTTTATTGTTGGTCTCCTACAGCTTGAATGACATTTCTAACTTTAACAGCTCTTTCTACTATATAAAACATTTATACAGGATTTGCTGTTTGATCTCATACTTTGTAGCAGCCATGTACTTAGATAGATACATAACAGTCCTCTCTTTGTGATGAATGTTTGTGTGTGTGTTTTTAACTTCAAAATGATTTATATTGGGAGATAAAAATGTTGCGTCTTTCTTTTAATATGCAGCCTAAACAGTAGATAACTGTAAAACAAGAGAAGGGAAAAAAATCAATGTATAAATTTTGTTATACCATCCACAAAATGACACCAAACCTTCTATGTCCAAACATTTAAGTATTTAACTGTCCAAATGACTATTTTAGCAACAATGCCAAGAAAGAACAGAGTCTAAAAAGATTGTGGAAATTGGCTTAAACTAATATCTCGTGATCAAACTCCATTTTCTTAAATAGTGAAGAAAGAAAAAAACAAAACTAGTTTTGAAGCCTATTTAGGTCCTCATGCTCAGTAGTATTGGGCACTTTGGGAGGATACAAAATTGAAGAAGAAAGATGCCTCGAGCTTACTAATCATTTCTTTTTTTTTGTTTGTTTGTCTTTCTTTCTTTCTTTTTGAGACAGAGTCTCGCTCTGTCATCCAGACTGGAGTGCAGTGGTGTGATCTCGGCTTACTGCAGCCTCTGCCTCATGGGTTCAAGTTATTCTTCTGCCTCAGCTTTCTGAGTAACTGGAATTGCAGACTCACGCCACCACGCCAGCTTATTTTTGTAGTTTTGGTAGAGACGGGGTTTCACCATTGTTGGCCAGGCCGGTTTCGAACTCCTGACCTCGGGTGATCCACCTGCCTTGGCCTCCCAAAGTGCTGGGATTACAGCTGAAAGCCACCACGCCCAGCAAGTTTACTAATCTTAATGAAAGTTCTTGTTTTAAAGGGTAGTGCATAGTCATAGCATTCATTTAAGCTGCTGAAAGCATACATATTTCAGTCCTACCAAAAAAAAAAATTATACTGCATTCAGATTTCACCTATGTTTCTGTCATTTTCAAAGAAACTGCCGATTTTCCCATGCACAAATTTTTGGTGGTGGCTATAAGAAGAAATTGGTGACCACACAAATCAGTTCGATACATGTGATGAAGAGATTTTTTTAAATCTTTTAAAATTGTCTTTGTCTGTTGTAACTTAGTTTGAAATTGCTACTTCATGCCTTAAAACACCAACCAGCTCTAAGTTATTTTCTGTAGAACAAAGTGTAGACCAGCTTGTAGTTTTTAGCAAAAATGAGTTAACTTGGTGTGGAGTTTTGGTGGAATCAGGTTTGACTCTTGCCACTAAATTCCAGTGTGACATTGTGCCATGATTCTCTGTGTGTCAATAAGGTGAAATAATCACCATCACCTATCGTTGTTGGAAGATCAAAGGTACTAGGAAGTGCTCTGACAAGTATTTGGTGGGTGTTTTATTATTAATGGTAACTGTAACAGCTACACCAGTATCATCAAAGCTGGGGAAAGATGTTCTTAACTCACTTTGTAGAACACTACCATTATATTTTAATAATGATGGCTGTGTGTTGTGGTTCATGCCTGTAATCCTAGCACTTTGGGAGGCTGAGGGAGGAAGATCACTTGAGGCCAGGAGTTCAAGACCAGCCTGGCCAACATGGCGAAACCCTATGTCTACTAAAAATGCTCAAAATTCGCGGGGCAGGGTATGGTGGCATGTGCCTGTAATCCCAGCTACTTGGGAGGCAGAGGTTGCAGTGAACCAAGATCGTGCCTGGGCACCAGAGCTGGAAACAGACTGTCTCAAACAAACAACAACAGCCAGGAGTGGTGGCTCACGTCAGTAATCCGAGCACTTTGGGAGGATGAGGTGGGTGGATCACTTGAGGTCAGAAGTTTGAGACCAGCCTGGCCAACATGGTGAAAACCTATCTCTACTAAAAATACAAAAATGAGCTGGGTATGCTGGTGCATACCTGTATTCCCGACTACTCAGGAGGCTGAGGCACAAGAATCACTTGAACCCAGGAAGCGGAGGCTGCAGTGAGCCAAGACTGCACCACTGTATTCCAGCCTGGGAGACAGAGCGAGACCCTGTCTCAAAAAAAATTTTTTTTAATAATGATGTCGGTGGCCAATGCTTACTTTACAAGAAGCTTAGCCAAATTTTGATAACTCAGGTGGTGAATATGTAACAGCATCCCAGCCTCACAATGCATTTTAAAACTTGTTTTTTCTTGCTTGCTTGCTTTCAGCCTTGAAACATACTTTGAAACTTTGTTTGTCCCTTTCCCACCAGCCCCTTCTGAGAACAGGGCGCACTTATCTTACTGATGTGCTTGCTTAAAAATTCCAGGGGCCAATTTTGAAACAAACTAGAGGGAGAGACCCCAACTGCAGAATCCTCCTGCTCAAGGGGGATTAGGAACATTAGTCCAGCACTACCAGCTGAGGTCATATAACGTGAACTGGGCCTCCAGGCAGGCGGTCACTGAAGATGGCCATCAGAAGAAGGCACACAGACCTACACCTTCCTGCGGTACTCCTGCATATTTCCTATACCTTTTTGCTTCTTAAACCCCTTCACTCAGCCCAAAAAGTTGGAGTGATCTATTAAAGGCATGAGCCTGTCCATCCCCCAACTGCTAATATTTGAATAAAGTTGCTATCCTTTCACTACATGTCGCTTCTCATGTTTTCAGCCTCTGAGCAATGAGCAGCCAGACTTGAGCTGGTTATAAGTACACAGCGTTTGTTTTTGTTTTTGTTTTTGTTTTGAGATGGAGTCTTACTCTGTTGCCCAGGCTAGAGTGCAGTGGCTCGACCTTGGCTCACTGAAACCTCTGCCCCCTGGATTCAAGCAATTCTCCTGTGTCAGCCTCCCAAGTAGCTGGGATTATAGGCGCCTGCCACCGTGCCCTGCTAATTTTTGTATTTTTAGTAGAGATGGGGTTTCACCATCTTGGCTAGGCTGGTCTTGAACTCCTGACCTTGTGATCCACCTACCTCGACCTTCCAAAGTGCTGGGATTACAGGCGTGAGCCACCGCGCCTGGCCCACAGCATAATTTTTGTATGTTAATATAATGAGATGATTCCTTAAGCTGAAAGCTGATTTATTGATTAAATATATCAGATTGCTTAGTTACACGTGTGCCCAACTATATGTAGTAAAAGTTATGAATGAATTTGCCCATTGACCTAGCAATGCCAAATCTAGGACTCTGTGCCACAAATACATATATCTTTTCTTATTTTTATAAGAAAAGATATATGCCCCAGACTATTCATTGTAGGACTGCATTAACACCCATCCCACCCCCCAAAAAAGTAAATATTTTATATAAGAAGATTATATAATATGTCCGTGTCCCACATGTCCATATAAGGAGGCTGGTTGAATAAACTATAGTACATGCACACAGGTGAATACTATGCAGCTGGAAGAAGAAATAAGGAATGTATATATATACCCACTGTGGAATGATCTTTGGAATATAATGCTGAATGAAAAAAGTTAGATGTAGAAAAGTATTCTTTGCCTCCATTTAAGAAAAGAGAAAATACAAAAATGTGTGTAATATACTTGCTTACTACTTCTTTTTTTTTTAAAAGGAAATATGGCCAGGCACGGTGGCTCACACGTGTAATCCTAGCACTTTGGGAGGCTAAGGAGGGCAGATCACCTGAGGTCAGAAGTTCAAGACCAGCCTGGTCAACATGGCAAAACATTGTCTCTACTAAAAATACAAAAATTAACTGGGCACGGTGGCAAGCATCTGAAATCCCAGCTACTTGGGAGGCTGAGGCAGGAGAATCACTTGAACCAGGGAGGTGAAAGTTACAGTTATCTGAGGTCATACCACTGCACTCCAGCCTGGGTGACATGACAGAGCCTGACACCCTCTCAAAAAAAAAAAAAAAGGAAATATAAACCATATGTATATATCTTTAAAGGTTACCTATAAGGACTGGGAGAGAAGAGTGTGGAGAAGACAGAAAAAAAAGAGTTATTTAAATGTAGTTTTGTTTTTTAGATTTGACTGAAAACACATACTTTACTTAGTTTTTAAAAACTTAAATTTTGAAAAACAATTCCCCAATCTAAAAATTAAGTAACTTAACCAGATGTTACGTAACGCACAAAGAACTTTTTCAAGTGACTTTCAAACACAATAATTTGACTAGATACCCATAGTGGGATATTTTTAAGGATAAAAAGAAATGTCCAAAAAAATTTAAGTGTTGTTAGTATTTGCACTGTTGGTGATAATGTTTGGAAATATATTTTGGTAATTTTATGTGAAATATGGGTTAAAGAATATGAGTAATTATATTATGTTCTAATTATCTAATCTCAATTGTTCTTGAGAACCAGGCCCTCAATAGATTGGATAAGGCCTACCTCCATTGTTGAGGGCAATCTTATTTACTCAGTCTCCTGGTTCATAATGCTAATCTCTTTATCATATGGGAGAGAGAAGATGCAGATGTAAGGTACAGGAGGATAAGTACAAATTCTGTAGTCCTGAATTTGAATTAGAAGTATCTTGGTGAATTTTGTCAAAATTCCCTGCTGGCTCTGAAGAGGCCTAGAAACAATGACCAGCACGGTAGTAATGAGTACACTAGGTACCTAAATTATAAGATTTCAAGACCAGTGCTTTGTGGAGAAATGTCTGATTCTGATTCCAGGTCAAGAGCAGGAAATGTCTTTTCTGAACAACAACCACCACCACCCAAACTCAGTGTTTCATCTTATAAAATATATTTGTCCCCAGAAAGCTAAAACAAACAATGACCAGTCCAGTGCTCCAGTATTTGGGGGCACCTCTTGCTCCCAGATCATTCTCTCTCTAGGACTGGGATAAAAAAATGTTTAAACCAAGCAAATTACCAATTATTGACTAAAATAAGACAAAGTGACTCTAGAATATCTTTTCATGTGGATAACAAGGAAGGTGTATTTGTTTCCCAGGGTTGTTGTAACAAAGTACCACAAACTAGGTAGTTTAAAACAACAAGAATTTGGCTGGGCGTTGGTGGCTCACGCCTGTAATCTCAGCACTTTGGGAGGCCGAGGCGGGTGGATCACGAGGTCAGGAGATCGAGACCATCCTGGCTAACATGGTGAAACCCCATCTCTATTAAAAAAAAAATGCAAAAAAACTAGCCAGGCGTGGTGGCACACGCCTGTAGTCTCAGCTACTCGGGAGGCTGAGGCAGGAGAATGTCCTGAACCCAGGAGGCAGAGGTTGCAGTGAGCCAAGATCACGCCACTGCACTCCAGCCTGGGCGACACAGTGAGACTCTGTCTCAAAACAAACAAAAAACCAAGGTGTTGGTAGGTCCATGCTTCCCCTAACACTGAGTGAATCCTTATGTGATAGTTAATGTTATGTATTAACTTGACTGCCCTAAGGGATGCCTAGCTAGCTGGTAAAACATTACTTCTGGGTGTGTCTGTGAGGGGGTTACTGGATAATATTAGCAATTAAATCAGTAGACTGAGTAAAGAAGATTGCCCTCACCAGTGTGGGCAGGCATCATCTAGTCCATTGAGGGCATGAATAGAACCAAACATTGAAAGGGTGAATTCATTCTCTCTATTTGAGCAGAAACATCCATCTTTTTCTATTCTTGGACATCAGCTCTTCTTGTTCTCAGGCCTTTACATATGGACTAATTGTCAGTAGTCCCCCCCTTATGCATGGTTTTGCTTTCTGAAGTTTCAGCTATCTGCAGTCAACTGAGGTCCAAAAATATTACATCATCACTCTTGCGCTTTGGAGCCATTATTAAGTAAAATAAGGATTACTTAAATACAAGTATTGTGATACTGGGCCAGTTGATCTAATAACCTGTATGGCTAAGCGACTAATTGCAATTGGGTGGGACAGAGCAGGACAGTATGAGAGTTTATCGTGATATTCAGAACAGCATGTCATTTAAAACTTACGAATTGCTTATTTCTGGTAATTTCATTTATGGCACAATGCCCATGTTATTCATAATATTCAGAACAGTGTGTAATTTACAATTTATGAATTGTTTATTTCTGGAAATTTCATCAGAAATTTTATAATCTCACATCATAACACAAAGAAGATAGTGAGTATATAGTACACTATGATAATTTGAGAACAAGCACCCACAACCATACCCGGCTAATTTTTTGTATTTTTAGTAGAGACAGGGTTTCACCGTTTCAGCCAGGATGGTCTTGATCTCCTGACCTCGTGATCCGCCCGCTTCGGCCTCCCAAAGTGCTGTTGTGGAGTCTTTAGAGTTTTGTTTTGTTTTGTTTTTTGTTTGTTTGTTTGTTTGTTTTAACATATGATATCACCTGTGAACTGTGACAATTTTACTTCTTCCTTTCCAAGTGGGATGCCACATATTTCTTTTTCTTGCCTAATTGTTCTAGCTAGAACTTTCTAGTAGCATGTTGACAGAAGTGGGAAAAGTGGGCATCCTTGCCTTGTTTCTGATTTTACAGGAAAAGTTTTCAGTATTTCACCATTGAGTGTGATGTTCACTTTTTTTTTTTTAAGTATATGGCTTTTATTATATTGAGGTAGTTTTTATTTCTAGTTTGTTGGGTGTTTTTATTATGAAAGAATGTTGAATTTTGGTAAATGCTTTTTCTGCTCTAATTGAGATAATCATGGGCTTTTTCTTTGTTCTGTTAATGTGGTGTATTACATTGATCAGGATTTGTATGTTGAACCATCTTCACACTCCAGGAATAAATACCATGTGGTCATGGTGTATTATCCTTTATATATGCTGCTGAACTTGATTTGTCAGTAGTATTTTCTTGAGAATTCTTACACCAGTGTCCAGAAGGGATAATGGTCCGCAGTTTTCTTGTGCCTTTGTTTAACTTTGGTATCACAGTAATGCCGGCCTCATAGAATGAGTTACAAAGTGTTCCCACCTCTTCTTTTTTTTTTTTTTTTTTTTTTTTTTTTGAAAAGTTTCAGGAAGACCGAGTGCAGTGGCTCACACTGATAATCCCAGCACTTTGGGAGACCAAGGCAGGTGGATCACCTGAGGTCAGGAGTTTGAGACCAGCCAGGTCAACGTGGTGAAACCCTGTCTCTACCAAAAATACAAAAAAAAAAAATTAGCTGGGTGTGGTGGCGAGTGCCTGTAATCCCAGCTACTCAGGAGGCTGAGGCAGGAGAATCGCTTGAGCCCAGGAGGCAGAGGTTGCAGTGAGCCGAGATTGCACCAATGCACTCCTGCCTGGGCTACAAGAGCAACACTCCGTCTCAAAAAAAAAAAGAAAGTTTCAGGAGGATTGGTGTTAGTTCTTCTTTTACTGTTTAGTACAATTCCCCAGTGAAACCAACAGCGATTGTACCATTTTACATTCCCACCAACAGTGCACAAGGCTCCAATTTCTCCATATCCTCATTAACACATTATTTTCTGTTTTTAAATGATACTAATGATAAATGATACTGTGTTTTTACTTTTAAATTTCACTTGTTCTTTGCTGGCATATAGGAAAGTAATTAGCTATTGTGTATTAACCTAGTATCCTGTAACCCTGCTATAATCACTTATTAGTTCTAGGAGATTTTTTTGGTCAATTCTTCCAGATTTTCTGCATAAGTAATCATGACATCTATAAACAAAAGCAGTTTTATTCCTTTCCAATCTGTAGATATTTATTTTCATTTTCCTGTCTTATTGCATTAGCTAGAACTTAATAATTGTTTTTTAATGTATTAACCTCTTAATACATGCAGAAAAAAATGTAGTTACAAACCATAGTTACAATAACACTACCTTTTAAAAACATTTATTTTTCTGAATTGACAAATATTGTGTATATTTATTGTGTACACCATGATGTTTTGAAATATGTATACATCATAGATGGCTAAGTCAAGTTAACATATGCATTACATCATATACTTATTATTTTTTGTGGTAAGAGCACTTAAAATATACTCTTAGCAATTTTCAAGGATATAATACATTATTATTAACTATAGTCCTATAGATCAACAGATCTCTTAGACTTAAACTTATTCCTCTTAGCTAACTTAAACTTTGTATCCTTGGACCAGCATCTTTCCAACCTTCACCATCCCCAGTCCCCTGTTAACCATCATTCTACTCTCTGATTCTATGAGTTGAACATTTTTAGATTCCACACATAAGTGAGATCATATGATTTGTCTTTCTGTGCCTAGCTGATTATTTCACTTAACATAAATGTCTTCAATACTACCTTTTTCTTTTTTTGAGACGGAGTTTGGCTCTTGTTGCCCAGGCTGGAGTGCAATGGCACAATCTCAGCTCACTGCAACCTTCACCTCCCTGGTTCAAGCAATTCTCCTGCCTCAGCCTCCCAATTAGCTGGGATTGCAGGCATGTGCCACCACGCCCAGCTAACTTTGTATTTTTAGTAGAGACGGGGTTTCTCCATATTGGTAAGGCTGGTCTTGAACTCCCAACTGCAGGTGATCCACCCGCCTCAGCCTCCCAAAGTGCTGGGATTACAGGCATGAGCCACTACGCGTGGCTAATACTAGCTTTTATAATTGCCCATGTATTTGCCTTTAATGAGATCTTTATTTCTTCATATCGCTTTATATTACTGTCTTGTTTTCTTTCATTTTAACCTGGAGGACTCTATTTAGCACTTCCCGCAGGCCAGGTTTAGTGATAACAAGTTAGGTAAATAAAAGCTCTGTCAGCCTTTATTTATCTGGGAATGTCTTAATTTTTCCCTCACTTTTGAAGGACAGTTTTGCTGAATATAGGATTCCTCTTTGACAGTTTTTTTTTTCTTTTAGCACCTTATGTATATCAGCCTCAAAAGTTTCTGATGAGAAATCTGTAGATAATCTTACTGAGAAACTCTTGTATGTGATAAGTGGCTTTTCTCTTGCTGCTTTCAAGATTCTCTCTTTGATCTTTGACAGTTTTACTGTAATGTATCCTGGAGTTGCCCTGTATGAGTTCATCCTATTTGGAGTTTGTTGGATGTTTACATTCATGTTTTTCATTTAATTTAGAATGTTTTCAGCTATTATTTCTTCAAATATTCTCTCTATTCCTTTCCTTTTGTTTTCTCCCTCTGGAACTCTTACAGTACATATGTTCATCCACTTGAGTGTGCCCCACAGGTCCCTTAGCTCTGCTCACTTTTCTTCAGTTCTTTTCCTTTCTGCTTCTCACGGTCAGTAATTTCTACTGGCCTATTTTCAAGTTCACTAATTATTTTTCCTGCACAAATCTGCCTTTGAATGCCTCTCCTCAATTTTTTATTTTAGTTTTGTACTTTTCAACCCCATAATCTTTTCTTTTCTTTTCTTTTCTGGTTTCTTTTTAGCTTTTCTGCCTCCTTATTGATGTTTCCCTTTTGTTCATACATCATTCTCTTGACTTTTCTCCACATTTTCCTTTAGTTCTTTTGAGCATCTTTAAGACAGTTTTGTTACAGTCTTTTGTTTTGTTTTGTTTTGAAACAGAGTTTCACTCTGTCACCCAGGCTGGAGTGCGGTGGCGGCGCAATCTCAGCTCACTGCAACCTCCGCCTCCTGGGTTAAAGCGATTCTCCTGCCTCAGCCTCCCAAGCAGCTGAGACTCCAGGTGCGTACCACCATGCCCAGTTAATTTTTGTATTTTTAGTAGAGACGGGGTTTCTAGTAAGCCCTGTTTCTACTAAAAAAAAACCCGTGTTGGCCAGGCTGGTCTCAAACTCTTGACCTCAAGTGATCTGCCTGCCTCAGTTTCCCAAAGTGCTGGGATTACCTGAGTGAGCCACCTTACCTAGCCAGTTTTGTTAAGGTGTTTGTCTAGTTCCACCACCATTAGCTTTTTTCAGGGACAATTTCTGTTGATTTTTTTTTTTCCCTTGAATGGGCCATACTTTCCTATTTCATTGTATATCTTGTAATTTTTCTTTTGGTTCAAAACTGGACCGTGGAATCTAATAATGTAGTAACTCTGGAAATCAGATTCTTTCTCTTGCCCAGGGTTGGCTGCTTTTTAAAATTGTTGTAGACTGCCTCTGTGTCACGTGTCAGTCTGAAGTGTAAACTTAAGGTCTTCTCAGATCTTTTCTAAGCTTGCACCTTTCCCTGAGCATACACGATGACTTTCTAATTTCTCCCACATATGTAGTTGCTTTTGAATGTCTAGTCATTAATATATGGCTCTGAAAAAGGGGGGAAAAGAAAAATAAATGGAGTAGGGGGTGCCAGCCCTTTTAATCCCCTGGAAGTCGCTTCAGCTGGAGGAGGAGGGGCATATAACAGTTGGGAAAGGTCAACAATAGCTACCTGCCTCTTTGCACCTTTGTGAGTCAGAAACAGCAATCAATGATTAGAGTCCAGATCCCTGATATTTGGAGGAAAGGGTCCTTTTTACTCACCCTGGCATCTGCAAGCTATATGAAAGCTGCTCTTGGAATGTGTGCATGGCTGCCTGCCAAAGAGTTGGGTGATGGGGAATGGGTAGCTGCTACTGTGCTAAGAGCTGACCAGAATTAACTGCAATTTACCATCCAAACCTTCCCTGCAAACTGCAAGCCTTCAATAGACACTAGAGTTTCAACATAGGTAAGACAGATTCCCTCAGTGCAATTGTTGTCAAGTTGGAGAGACAGATTTCAGGTGCTCTCTACTCTGCTATCTTCCCAGAGTCCTCTCTTGTAATAATTTTTTGAAGGTGGGATTTATTAGAGACTATTTCCTAACTGTTGGAAATAATCCAACAGAAAATCAAAACATAGTACAAGAGAAACTGCTTATTACAGACATCTGTCCTTGAGAAAGGCTGAAGATAGGCTTTAGAGGTGTTCATCTTTGCTAGGAACAAGGAGCTTCTGTGTACTGTAAAGGGAGAAAAAAATGTGGACAAAGAAAGTCAGAATTGAAATGAGAAAAGAATGTTAGAATGGGCTAGTAGATTTAGTGGGGAAAGAAAAGTAAGTTGCTGGGATTGCTTTCACTTTTTCTATTCAATACAAGAGAAAGTTACCAGTTGAGAGTGAGGTGTAAAAGATACTAAAGGATTGGGAGAAGTTTGAGAGAAGAGGAGAACACACAAAATAGCCATTTCTTGAGAGCAGAAGATCAAATGTATTAAATACGTGTATAAGTTTGTTATGTAGACCTTGATAGCTCACTTGAGATTTGGAGTGAGAATCATCATGGCTGCATACTTTCCTCTGATCTGTTAGTTACTTGTGGGAAAGCACAGACTAGGTGGGCATTTAGTCTTAACTAATGTGCAGACATCACTAACTGTCCCCAAAGAGTCACATCCTCTTTTCTTTTAATAATAGAATGCCCTGAGTTTTAGCAAGTTGTCTTATTTCATCTGTGCTGCTACAACAAGATATCTGAAACTGGGTGATTTATAAAGAACAGAAATTTACTTTTCACAGTTCTGGGGGCTAGGAGTCCAAGATTAAGGAGCTGATAGGTTCAGTGTCTGGTGAGAACCTGGGCTCAGCTTCCAAGATAGCGTCTTCTGGAAGGGAGGAATGCCGTGTCTTCACATGATGGAAGGAATGGAAGGGTTGGAAAAGAATGAACTTTCCCCCTTCAAGTCCTTTTATAAAGGCATTTATCCATTTATAAGAGCAGAGCCCTCATTATCTAAATAACTCCCCAAAGACCTCACTTCCCAACTGATCCAACAGGATGCGAAATGTGATGTGTGCCACTCCTCAGTCATCTTCATAAAGAGGAGACCACTTGCCCTGATCTCAGTGAGTGACTATGATGATAGCCCATTGAATCTAAGGGGTTCAATGGGATGTGTGTCTTTGAAAGGGCAATAGATAATGAAAAAAATAATAGAGTCGGTGAATTGGAAATTGTAATGAAATAAAATTTTGAAGTGAAATATTAGATAAAGAAATCATCTGAAAGATAGGGATAGTGGTCAGAGAGTGAAGTGCTTGGATCAAAGAGTATAATTATTGGGCAAATTTATGCCCATAGAAGTGGGCAGCTGATGTGAGATTTGAAAAAAATTATTGGAGTTGAGGAGGTCAAGGAACTAAGAGGCCTCATTGTTGATTTGATCATACATCAAGATTGGCGATGTGAACCCTGACTGAGACAGGCCTCAGTTAATTTAGAAAGTGTGTTTTGCCAACACTGAGTACGCGTGCCCATGACACAGCCTCAAGAGGTCCTGATGACATGTGGCCAAGGTGGTCAGAGCCGTTTGGTTTTATACATTTTAGGGAGACATGAGACATCAATCAACATGTGTAAAATGAACATTGGTTCATCCGGAAAGGCAGGACAACTCGAAACAGGGAGGGGGTTTCCAGGTCATAGGTAGATAAGAGACAAATGGTTGCATTCTTTTGAGTTTCTGATTAGCCTCTCCAAAGGAGGCAATCAGATAAGCATTTATGTCAGTGAGCAGAGGGGTGACTTTGAACAGAATGGGAGGCAGATTTGCCCTAAGCAGTTCCCAGCTTGGGTTTTCCTTTTAGTGATTTGGGGGCCCAAAGATTTATTTTCCTTTCACAGTGACAGGAGTAGGGATGAATAGGAAGATAGAGAGCCAGGTGCTAAAGTCCTCAGTCAATGAGGAGAGGCTTAAATGTCAACAGTATGTCAATATTTGGGGTTGTAGCATCTGATAGCATAAACTTCAAAGGATCTAAATTTTTGAAGAGGAAAGAGAACAACTTATGAAGCTGCAATAGGAATCAAGAAGGATACTGGTCTTATTTCTTATCTTCAAGCCCAGAAGTGCATGGTATAAGAGAGAAAAAAAAAACCCCACATTCCTTGCAGAGGACTGAGGAGCATGTAGGGCAACCAGTGCCCTTAGGGAACAATTGGGTTTCAGTCAGGGCATGAAATGAAGGGAAAGCTCGGAGAAAATATTATAGATGTTGATAAGAGATCATGAGTCTCAGAGGGCACAGGAAGTGTTCAGGCAATTAGGAACAAGTGGGAGACGGGGCCATATTCATGGATCAATTGAGGTAGAATGGTGAGAAGTGTTTGAACCTCTACTGGTGCAAAAGGCAAATGGAGATGTGAGACATGTTGATATAGTGATCCTGAGGGCCGATTAGAGGAGTGTTGGAAATTGGCTTAAGACAAAAAGACTAGATGCCCCATCACTCTTGTAGTCAGTAGTGGTCTGGCAGATAAAGGGATGAGTAAAGATATCTGAGATGTTGATCTGTCAATGGTAAGGCAGCTGTGGCAAGCTCCAAAAACAGTTTCACCAAAAGCTCTAGGAACTCCATAAACTCATATTTAAAGTCGCAGTTTACTTATCAAGGAATGAATGAAATGGATATAATAATGATAATTCATAATTATGAAGATTAAATATGTGATAAAGTAATGGCTCCAACTCTTTTTTAATTTTAATTTTAATTGACAAATAATTGTATACAGTCATGGGGTACATAGTGAAGTTTTGATACATACAATGTGTAGTGATCAGATTAGGATAATTAGCATATTCATCATCCCAAACACATTATTTCTTTGTGTTGGGAATGTGTTTCAATATCCTCCTTCTAGCTATTTCAACCTATATACAATATTATTGTTAACTATAGTCATCCTAGATGACTATAGAACTTACCCTTCTATCTAGCTATAATTTTGTATCCTTGAGCAAATCTCTCTCTTTCTCTCCCTTCCTCCTTCCCTTCCCAGCCTCTAGTATCCTCTGTTCTACTTTTTACTTCTATGAGATCCACTTTTTGTAGTTTCCACATATGAGTGAGAACATGTGGTGTTTAACTTTCTCTTCCTGGCTTATTTCACTTAACATAATGTCCTCCAGTTCCATCCATGTTGCTGAAAATGACAGGGTTTCATTCTTTTTTTTCTTAATCACTGAATAGTATTTTATTGTGTATATATACCACATTTTCTTTATCCAGTCATTGAAATTTATTCCTAGATATTTCATTTTTTGTAGCTATTTTAAATGGGTTTGCTTTCTTACTCAACTAGTTCATTGTGTATAGAAACACTACTGATTTTTTATATTCATTTTGTATCCTGCAACTTCGCTGAATTCATTGATTAGTTCTAAGAGTGTTTTGGTAGAGTCTTTAGTTTCTTCTCCATATAAGATAATGCCATTTTCAATTTCTCCTTTCCAATTTGGCTGCCCTTTATTTCTGTCTCTTGCCTCATTGCTCTGGCTAAGACTTTCAGTACCATATAGAGTAAGTCTGGTGAGAGTGGGCATCTTATCTTGTTCCATTTCTTAAAGAAAAAGCTGGCTGGGCGCCGTGGCTCACGGCTATAATCCCAGCACTTTGGGAGGCCGAAGTGGGTGGATCACCTGAAGTTGGGGGTTCGAAACCAGCCTGACCAACATGGAGAAACCCCATCTCTACTAAAACTACAAAATTCACTGGGCGTGGTGGCACATGCCTGTAATCCCAGCTACGTGGGAGGCTGAGGCAGGAGAATCGCTTGAACCTGGGAGGTGGGGGTTGCACTCCAGCCTGGGCAAAAAGAGTGAAACTCTGTCTCAAAAAAATAAAAGAAAAAGCTTTTAGCTTTTCCCTGTTCAATAAAGACCTTAGCTGTAGTTTTGTCATATATGTCCTTTATTATGTTGAGGTACTTTCCTTCTATACCTAATTTATTAAGATTTTTCCATCATAAAGGGATATTGAATTTTATCAAAAGCTTTTTCTTCATCTATTCAGATGATCATATGGTTTTGTTCATCATTCTGTTGCTATGATGTATGATATTTATTAATTTGCATATGTTAAACCATCCTTCTATTCCTAGAATAAATCCCACTTGATCGTGGTATATTATCTTTTTGATATGTTATTGGATTTGGTTTTGCTAGTATTTTGTTGAGGATTTCTGTGTATACGTTCATTGGAGTATTGGCCTGAAGATTTCTTTATTTTGTTGTGTTCTTGTCTGGTTTTGGTATCAGGGTAATGCTGGCCTTATAGAATGAGTTAGAAAGAATTCCTTATGGTCAATTTGTTGAGGTAGTTTGAGAAGAAATTATATTACTTCTTCTTTAGATGTTCAGTAGAATTCAGACTACTTTTGTTGGAAGACTTTTTATTACTGATTCAATCTTGTTACTTGTTATTGGTCTGCTCAGGTTTTCTTTTTCTTTCTTTCTTTTTTTTTTTTTTTTTTGACATGCTTCCATTATAGAGGATGTTCAGGTTTTCTGTTTCTTCTTGGTTCAATCTTTTTAGGTTGTTCGTGTCTAGAAATGTATCTGTAATCTCTAGGTTTTTTAATGTATTGGCATGCAGTTGTTCATTGTAGTCTGTATGATCCTTTGTATTTCTGTAGTATCTGTTGTGACATCTCCTTTTTCTTATCTGATTTTATTTATTTAGGTCTTCTCTCTTTTTTCTTATTCTCGCTAATGCTTTGTTGATTTTGTTTATCTTTAAAAAAACAGCTTTTGGTTTTGTTGATATTTTTTAGTCTCTATTTTGTTTGTTTCGGTGATTTTTATTATTATTTCATTCTATGAATTTTGGGTTTGGTTTGTTCTTGCTTTTCTAATTCATTGAGGTGCATTTTTCAGCTGTTTATTTGACATCTTTCTATTTTTTTGATGTAGGCATTTATTGTTATAAATTTGCCTCTTAATACTGCTTTTGCTGTGACCCATAAGTTTTGGTATGTTGTGTTTCTATTTTTGCTTGTTTCAAGGAATCTTAAAATTTCATTCTTAATTCCTTCCTTCACCCCTTGGTTGTTCAGTAGCATGTTATTTAATTTCCATATCTTGTTATAGTTTCAAATGTTCCTCTTGTCATTGATGTCTGGTTTTATTCCATCATGACCAGATAAGATACTTTATATGATTTCAATTTTTAAAAATTAAAAAAAAATTTTTTGAGACTTGTTTTGTGTCCTAACATATGGTCAGTTCTGGAGAATGTTCCATGTGCTTATGAAAAGAGTGCATATATATATATTTATTTTCTATTTTTTAAGATGGAATCTTGCTCTATTGCCCATAGTACAATCTTGGCTCACTGCAGCCTCCATTTCCTGAGTTCACGTGATTCACCTGCTTCAGCCTCACAAGTAGCTGGGACTACAGGTACATGCCACCATGCATGGCTAATTTTTGTACATTTTTAGTAGAGTCAGGGTTTTACCATGTTGGTCAGGCTGGTCTCGAACTCCTGACCTCAAGTGATCCACCCGCCTCAGCCTCCCGAAGTGCTGGGATTACAGGCGTGAGCCACCATGCACCAAAGAATGTATATTCTATAGCTATTGAGTGAAATATTCTGTAAATGTCTGTTAGGTCCATTTGGCCTATGGTGCAGTTTAAATTTGATGTTTCTTTATTAATTTTCTGTCTAGATGATCTGTCTAATGTTGAGAGTGGGGTTTTAAAGTCCCCAGTTATCTATAGTGGAGTCTGTCACTCCCTTTAGATCTAGTATTTGCTTTATATATCTGTTGGGTACATATATATTTACAATTGTTATATTCTGTTACAGAATTGGTTCCTTTATTAAGATATAATTAATATTATTCTTTTTTCTTTTTACGGCTTTTAACCTGGTGTATGTTTTATCTATTGTCAGTATAGCTACTCCTGCTTACTTTTGATTTCCAGTTACATGGGGTGTCTTTTTCTATCCCTTCACTTTCAATCTTTGTGTATCTTCACTGATGAGGTGGGTTTTTTTGTAAGTAGCATATAGTTGGGTCTTGTTGTCAATTGTTTTAATCAATTCTTCCAGTCTATATGTTTTAAATGGGGTAATTTAATCCATTTACATTCAAAGTCATTATTGGTAGGTGAGGACTTACTTCTATCATTTTATTGTTTTCTGGTTATTTTATATGTCCTTTGTTCCTTCCTTTCTTTCTTATTGTTTATTTTTGCAGTTGGGTGGTTTTCTGTAGCAATAAGCTTTGATTCCTTTCTTTCTCCTGCATGTGGGTAAATAATGGTGGTAGTTGTGTTTTCACTTCCAGATAGAAGATACCCTTGAGTATCTCTTGTAAGGCTGGTCTGGTGGTGATAAAATTCCTTAGTTTTTTTCTTGTCTGTGAAAGATTTTACTTCTCCTTTAATTTTGAAGAATAGCTTTGCTATGTATAGTATTTTTGACTGGCAGTTTTCTTTTTCTTTTAGTACTTTGAATATATTGTCCTGTTCTCTCCTGGTCCATAAAATTCCTGCTGAGAAATGCTCTTGTTAGTTTAATTGGGATTCCCTTACATGTGACTTGATGTTTTTCCTTGGCTGTTCTTAAGATTCTTCATCTTTGACTTTTGACAATTTGACTATAATGTGCCTTAGGGAAGATCTGTTTGGGGTTCTTTGATCTTCCTGAACCTAGATCTCTGTCTCTCTCTCCCAAGAATGTTTCTGTTTATTATTTTATTAACTATGTTTTGCTCACCTTTTCCCTTCTCTTTTCCTTCCGGAATGCCCATGATACCCATAAATTAGGTAGACTTTCTTCATTCATTTTCACTCTTTATACTTTATCCCTTTTTTTTTTTTTGTCTGCCTATGTTATTTCAAAATACCTGTCTTCAAGTTTAGAAATTCCTTTTTCTGCCTCATCTAGTCTGTTGTTGAAGCTCTTAAGCATATTTTGTATTTCATTCATTGAATTCTTCAGCTCTTGGATTTCTGTTTGCTTTTTTTTTTTTTTTTTTTTTGAGATGGAGTCTCGCTTTGTCACCCAGGCTGGAGTGCAGTGGCGCGATATCAGCTCCCTGCAAGCTCTGCCTCCTGGGTTCACACCATTCTCCTGCCTCAGCCTCCTGAGTAGCTGGGACTATAGGCGCCCACCACCACGCCTGGCTAATTTTTGTATTTTTAGTAGAGACGGGGTTTCACTGTGTTAGCCAGGATGGTCTCGATCTCCTGGCCACGTGATCCGCTCACCTCGGTTTCCCAAAGTGTTGGGATTACAGGCTTGAGCCACCCGGCTGGTTTGCTTCTTTTTATGGTATTTATCTTTTTGTTGAACTTCTCATTCAAACAATAAACTGATTTTTGTGGTTTCATTAAATAGTCTATCTGTATTATCTTGCATCTTATTGAGTTAAGATTATTATTTTGAATTATTTTTCTGTCATTTCATATTTTTTTTATTAGAGTCTGTTACTAGAGAAGTATTGTTTTCCTTGGAGGTGACATGTTTCTTTGCCCTTTTCATGGTTGATGTGGTCCTACATTGATTTCTACACATCTGGTGGAAAAGTTATGTTTTCCAGTTTTATGAAGAAGGTTTCATAGGGAAACACTTATTTGTACCAATAATCCTTGGGTTGTCAGTTCAGTGGGATGCATTGACCTTGATTCTAGATATGTACAGTAGTGTACTCTCCATTTAGTTTCTTCAGCTGTAATCGATACTAGTGGCATTTGTGAGTTTCTCAGTGGTCTAGGCTGAGAGAGTTTGTGATAATGATGTGGCTTTGCCAGAGTTGGGCTTCCCAGGCTGTTTCTCAGGCCTGGTGTGTGTGTGTGTATGCACCCAGTGGGTCAGCCAACTTGGGGTATGGCTCACTGGGGTTTAGGTCACAGGGTTGTTACCCTGGCTGGGAGCATGGACACATGGTTGCTCAGTTGGCCTTGGGGCGTGCCTGCCAGGAACGGTTTGTGGGACTTTCTTCAGCCCAGGATGTGGGCACATAGCTGCTTGGCTGACCTGGGGATGTGTCTGCCAGGGGTGGCCCACAACATGCTTTCTTTGGTTTAGGATGCAGGCATAAAGCTGCTTGGCTGGCCTAGGATGTGTCTGCTCTGGGTGATTCACAGAGTTTCTTAGGCCCAGGACACAGCTGCCCAGTTTGTCAATTGGCCTGGGGGCATGTTTGTTGGGGGTGGCCCCCGAGGTTTCATAGGCTCAAGATATGATCGCATGGCTTCTTGGCTGGTGTGAGTACATGTCTGCTGAGGATGGTCCACGGGGCTGTTCCTTTGGCTCAGGATGCTGGTACACAATTGCTTGATTGGCCTGTGGACATGTCTGCCATTGTCAGCCCATGGGGCTGCTTTTCACACCCAGGATGTGGGCACAAGTCTGCTTGACTGGCCCAGGGGCACATCTGCTGCGGGTGGCCCACAGGTTCTCAGGTCCAGGGCATGGGTGCATGGCTGCTCTGCTTCCTGGGTTGGGCACAAGGCTGTTTCTCAGACCTATGACATATCTGCATTGCTGGTCAAATGGCCTGGGGGCAATTCTGTGGGTGGTGGCCCATGAGATTGTTTCGTAGGCCTGGGCAAGGAACATAGGACTGCTTAGTCAGCTTGTGGTTGTGTTTACTACAGGCAGCCTGCAGGGCTGTTTCTCAACCTAGGACATGGACACACAGCTGCCCAGTTGTCCTGGGGGATGACTGTCAGGGACAGCCCACAGGGCTGTGTCTTAGGTCTGGGATTCAAGTGTATGGCTGCTTAGCTGGCTCAGGAGCACACCCACAAGGGGGCACCCTGCGGGGCTGCTTTTTAGGTCCGGGATATGGGCTCTTGGCTGCTTGGGTGCCCTGGGGACGTGCCACCAGTGGTGACCTACAGGACTCTTTCTTAAGCTCTTATCGGAGACACAGGCCCACTGGGCAGGTCGGGAGCATGACTGTTGGGGACAGGGGTGCTTCAGGGCTAGTTCTAGTGTAGCCACTCTGCTGGCCTGGGGCATGTCAGCTCCCATGTGTGGGAGGACACACAGTGGTTTGGGTAGCTCACGTAGCTTGCCCTGGGCGGGACTGGCAGACCAGACTGTTTCTCTAGCTGAATATATGGTGGTGGGAATTGGTTTCCCTGCTTTGCAGGACCAGAGTTACAGCTGATCCTGGGCCCAGGTTCTGCGCAGCGAAGGCTGTGGCATCCAAACACCCTGGGCTTGGCGTAATGAAAATGGAGCCCCAGTGCTGGGGTGGCTGCTGACCCTGGGCAGAGGGTGCACTCCACAGGTGGCTCTGCTCTCAAGATGGGGCTGTGCTGCAGCAGCTTTGCTCACAGGGAGTGGGCGGGGGTGGGGAGTGCACACCTTACACTCCTAATCCAGGGCAGTGCAGCTGCATGAATTCCTGGCAGCTCTCCAAACTGGGCTCAGGGCTTGTGAGAACTGTGGGGTTCTCCTGCAGAAAGGACAATAGGTATTTGTCAAGACAATGAAGGCTGGTGGGGATCTGCTTACCTTTTCTCCACAACGGGAAATCCCTCTGCCTTCAGGCTAATCCAATTTGGGAAGAGCAGATGGGGCTGTAGAGGCTGGGTGCCTCCACACTGCTCTTCCGGACTTCTATCATCGCAGATTCATCCCACTCCCCCACTGTACTCCAGTGCTCTCCCTTCAACACTCCAGTCAAAGTGAGCTGTTTATTCATTGCCTTGGGCCTTTCTTGGGAGGGACAAGCAGCTGCTGTCTTTAGTCAGCCATCTTGCTGACATTACTCCTGGCTCCAATTCTTTCTTATTTATTTATTTGTTTGTTTGCTTATTTATTTATTTTGAGATGGAGTCTCGCCTTGTTGCCCAGGCTGGAGTGCAGTGACACAATCTCAGCTCACTGCAACCTCTGCCTCCCGGGTTCAAGTGATTCTCCTACCTCAGCCTCCAGAGTAGTTGGGATTACAGGCGTCTGCCACCATGCCTGGCTAATTGTTTGTATTTTTTTTTAGTAGAGATGAGGTTTCACCATGTGGCCAGGCTGGTCTTGAACTCCTGACCTCAGTTGATCCACCCACCTTGGCCTCCCAAAGTACTGGGATTACAAGCGTGAAGCCACCATGCCTGACCCTGGCTCCAATTCTTTACCCTTCCCTAAGTGCATACTCTTTCCTTGTGACTTCATAGTACATTATATAGGTGGAGTATGTTTTCCTACCTCTTTAATCTGGGTCTGGCCATGTAACTTGATTTGGCCAATAGAATGTCACAGAAGTGATAGTGTGCCTTTTTTTTTTTTTTTTTTTTTTTTTTTTTGAGATGGAGTTTTGCTCTTTTTGCCCAGACTGGAGTGCAATGGTGCAATCTCAACTCACTGCAACCTCCGCCTCCTGGGTTCAAGCAATTCTCCTACCTCAACCTCCCAAGTAGCTAGGATTACAGGCATGTGCCACCATGCCTGGCTAATTTTTTGTATTTTTAGTAGAGATGGGGTTTCACCATGTTGGTCAGCTGGTCTCAAACTCCAGACCTTAGGTGATCCACCCACCTCAGCTTCCCAAAGTGCTGAGATTACAGGTGTGAGCCACCATACCTGGCCAGATAGTGTGCTGTTTTGAAGCCTAGGCCTCAAAAATTTTATGTGTTTCCACTCTCATTCTTCCCCATGAAAGTGATATATTCAGGCAAGCCTGCTGGTTCCTGGAGGAGGATGAGAGACACAAAAGCAGATCTGTCCTAGCTTAGATGCCCCAGCCACGCATGGCCTGGAGCAGAGCTGTCTGCCAACACTTAGACACCAGAGTGAGCCCAGCCTAGGTCAGCCAACCCCTAATAGATTCACAGATATGTGAACTATAGTAGAGAAATACCTGTTTTGTAAGCTACTGAGACTTGGGGTGGTTTGTTACACAGAAATAGCTAACTGCTATAAAATATAAGATATCAAACATAGAACATGGCATATGGTCATTACTCAATTGATATTAGTGTTCCAGTTATTATGGTTATGTCACAAGTTACCCCCAAAATTGTTGGCCTGAAACAACCAGTTATTAAGCTTACAGATTATGTGGATTGGCAATTTGGATAGGGCACAGAGGGAATGGCTTGTCTCGGTCTATCTGGTGCCTCAGCTGGAAGACACTAAGTCTGAGGACTGAACCATCTGCAGCTTCATGTACTTATGTGTTTCGGTCAATTCTAGCTGTCAGCTGAGACTTTCGCTGGGACAGTCAACTGGAACACCTACATGTGGCCTCTCCATGTGGCCCGGGCTCCCTCACAAATGGTGGCTGAGTTCCAAAGGTGAATGTCCTGAGAGAGAGCCAGGCAGAAGCTATATCCTTTGCGACACAGACTTGGAAGTCACATAGCATCACTTCCACTATACTTTCTCAATTGAAACAGACATAAACCAGTCATAACCCAGATTAATGAGATGGGGAAAAGACCCCACCATTTGATGGAGAATAGAAAAAATAACATGTGAAACTGAAAATACTGGTGTTGATTGCATTCATTTTGAGAGAACACAGTCTGCTGTAGTTAAGCACTTTTATTATTTCTACTAGTCTTGTCAAACAGATCTACTGATCTTCTCTAAATTCACCACTTACACTGAAGTCTGCCTCCTTTACTTACTTTTACGTCATGGTGTTCTCTCTACTTGGAATGTACTTCCTTCCTTTACCCTGCCTTGCTCTGCCTTTTGAAGTGGTACCCTTTCCTTTAAGAGCTAGCTGAAAGCACATCTTTTCTCTCAGTCTTTCCCCTCGTTGTAATAGGTCATTTGATTTCTGCCTGCATTTCCAAAATCCATAATTTTAGCACCATTTATTTAGCACTTGTTATCTATACCTTGCATTCTTCTTCTTCTTCTTCCTCTCCTCCTCCTCCTCCTCCTTCTTCTTCTTCCATTTTCCTTCTTCTTTCTTCTTCTTCTTTTTTGAGATGGAGTCTTGCTCTGTTGCCCAGGCTGGAGTGCAGTGGCACGATCTCTACTCACTGCAACGGCTGCCTCCCAGGTTCAAGCAATTCTCCCTGCCTCAGCCTCCCGAGTAGCTGGGATTACAGGCGCCCACCACTAAGCCCGGCTAATTTTGTATTTTTAGTAGAGATGGGGTTTTGCCATGTTGGCCAGGCTGGTCTTGAACTCCTGACCTCAAGTGAGCCGCCTGCCTCGGCCTTCCAAAATGCTGGGATTACAGACGTGAGCCACCACGCCCGGCCTACATTATCTTCTTAAATGTAATTCATTTTGAGGGCAAGAAAGACAATATTTTCAAGTTTTAATGTGTACTGCTTAGTAGTTAGACTAATTATTTTGCTAATCTTAAGAATTCCCTAGGCCAGGCGCCATGGCTCACGCCTGTAATCCCAGCACTTTGGGAGGCTGAGGTGGGTGGATCACGACATCAGGCGTTCGAGACCAGCCTGGCCAACATAGTGAAACCCCGTCTCTACTAAAAATTAGCCAGGCATGGTGGCGGGTGCCTGTAGTCCCAGCTACTCGGGAGGCTGAGGCAGGAGAATCGCTCGAACCCAGGAGGCAGAGATTGCAGTGAGCCGAGATCGCGCCACTGCACTTCAGCCTGGGTGACAGAGTGAGACTCCATCTCAAAAAAAAAAAAAAAAAGAATTCCCTAAATGATTTTTGTTTTTGTTGATGAGGGTAATATTATAGAGTGATCAAGAATACTGTGGTCTCATGACAAATGCAGCTTTATAAGCAAAGGTGAAATAGTCATTGCTGGAATATGCAAATATGGCATAGCGTCCCAAAGTCATTCCTAGGAACATTTCTGTATGTGCTTGCTTACAATAGACATACTACATTTTCCTAAAGTTTCAAGATTAAGGCTGTGCTCATTCTCTACAGGGTCTTCAGTCATTCCCTCTTTGTTGGTTTTGGTTTTCCATTTGTTGCTCCTCTTTTTTTCCTCTCAAAAACTTTATTGTTTCCCACAGGCTTATCTCTTTTCCTACCCTTTATTGATACTGGGATTAAAATGAACGTCACTGCCCCTATATTTTCTAACATATGGATTCATGTTTCCATAAATTCTATGCTTCTAATATTTTCATGCACATCTTTAAAGAATAGATCTCCACAAGCTCATAATTTGGGTATCAACGACAGAACTGAAGATGTCACATACTGTTGTGTAGTTTTCACACTGCATAAAAGGACTCTTTTGTGAAGGTAGAGATGAAATCCAGCTTTTTTATTTTATTTTATTTATTTTTTATTTTTTTAGACAGGGTCTTGCTCTATCACCCAGGCTGGAGTGCAGTCACATGATCTCGGCCCACTACAACCTCCACTTCCCAGGCTCAAGGGATGCTCCCACCTCAGTCTCCTGAGTAGCTAGAACTACAGGCATGTGCCACCATGCCTGGCTAATTTTTGTATGCTTTGTAGAGATAGGGTTTCACTATGTTGCTTAGGCTAGTCTTGAACTCCTAGGCTCAAGCAATCTGTTAACCTTGGCCTCCCAAAGTGCTGAGATTACAGGCATGAGCCAGTTGGCCCAGCAAAATCCAGCTCTTGATCTGCCTGCAGTATTCTCTGTGTTGTGGTGTGAAGCTTTGTCAGCCAGAAAGTGGGGTGCCCTTTTGTAACTCAAACAAAGGGGTCGAGTGTGTTGCTCTTGGCTCTGATGGTAGATTTGCTATCAAAATTGTCTTCTGAATGAGTGCTTCTAGAGAGCTGGGACTATATCTCATCTCTATGCCCTTTCAACCTCATGGGGGGCTTAAAGACATTTATTGAATTACTGCTATATTGCTTAGCAATTTTTCCTAAAGATGACAGAGTGCTTCGAAAATGCTAGTTATAACTGTCACCTGAAATGGAATTGACTCACTCACAACCTTCCTGTAGGTGGCAGAAAACCAGAAATGAGAGCATAAGCAAAGAAGCAGAGCACCATTATCCTTATGACCGTTGGGCAAATTAACCGACCTTCTATGCTTCAGTTTTGGGTTTTTTAAATATACCTGTAAAATGAGGATATTTACAGGTATAAAATGTTTAGTAACCCGACTTTGTAGGGTTATTACAAGGATTAAATGAAGTAATGCGTATAAAACACAAAGCAGAGTGCTGGCCATTGCTGCTGTCACTGTTGAGTAATGTAGAGGAAAGCACACTGAGCTAGCAAAGGAACTCACAGGCTAAATGTTAAATATGTAAATTGTATTAGATAAGAGGTTTTGTAGTGGAATGTATATATTTTGTGCCTTATGTTTAATTAGAAGAAATAAAATGTGTTAAGAGGAGAGACCAGTTAAAAGGAAGGCCAACAAGTTACTGTGATGATGAGGGTGATGCTTATTGTTCCCAGGGTCAACTTTTGGAGGTACTGTCTCCATATCTATCAGGGCACATTAAAAATACTTCTCACCAGAAACAAGTACTTCCAAAAATTTACTGCCAAGATCTAGAAGACTTTGTATTTTGTATTTTGTATATATCAGTTACTGCTGTTCCTAGTTCTCTCTTGTCTGAGGTGGAATTCCAGAGACAACACCATTGGGAAGCTGCGTTAGCTTTGCCATCATTGAAGCATTAAATGGTTTATAAAGAAAAAGTCTCAGAGCACAGATAACTCAATTCTGGGTTGCAGAGATGAGAAAAGCATTGCCTTCAAAATTCCATCCCTATTTGACCATGCTGCCTTGCCTCAGAGAACATTCCCCAATGGAAGCACTGTCTATCTGCAAGTATAAATCCCATTACTTGAATATTTTTGGAAAGGGGTCAAGGACTTTGAGTTTAATGAGGTCCTTGCATTCATTTAGAAGTGTCTTCACCTTTGTGGCATGTCCTGGGGTTTTGCTCTTATTTTTCTTTGGTTGTGCAGCTTTCAATTTTTTCAAAATGTTTTTATTGACAAGTCTTAGACTTTCTTGTTAGCTTTTCCTAACTCAATTCTGGTTTGCAGAAATGAGAAAAAACATTGCCTTCAAAATTTGATCCCCCATTTGACCATGCTGCCTTGCCACAGAGAACATTCCTTAATGGACACATTCTCTACCTGAAAGTAGAAATCCCATTACTTGAATATTTATGGAAAGGGGTCAAGGACCTTGAGTAGAAATGAGGTCCTTTCTTTCATTTAGAAGTAAGTTTTGGCCAAGTGCAGTGGCTCATGCCTGTAATCCCAGCACTTTGAGAGGCCAAGACGGGCAGATCACAAGGTCAAGAGATTGAGATCCTGGCTAACATGGTGAAACCCCGTCTCTACTAAAAATACAAAAATTAGCTGGGCATGGTGGTGCGTGCTTGTAATTGGGAGGCTGAGGCAGGAGAATCGCTTGAACCCAGAAGGTGGGGATTGCAGTGAGCCGAGATCATACCACTGCACTCCAGCCTGGGCAGCAGAATGAGACTCCATCTCAAACAAAACAAAACAAAACAAAAACAAAAACAAAAAAAAGAAGAAGTAAGTGTTTACCTTTGTGGGGTGTCTCAGGGTTTTGCTCTTATTTTTCTTTGGCTATGCAGCTTTTAATTGTTTTAAATGTTTTTATTGACAAATCATAGACTTTCTTGTTAGCTTTTCCTAAACTGAGCAGCAGACTAATGTCTTGGGTACTCATCAAGTTCATAATTTAAAAATCTTAGGAAAGGATATATTGGTATAGAACTTTTTATTTGGTATTTTGTTAGCAAAAACTTTTTAAGAAAAACATTAGGGCTTCTGATAGGCTACTTATAGGATAAGCATGACCAGGTTCCGCATTTCTGAATCATGGATTCTTTTTCCTTTGTTCCACCATTCAGTCTGGTCCCTAAGTTCCTGCTTTCTTCCTTTAGGCCGGAACTTTTCTTTTTCATTGCAGTTGTCATTCCCTTATTAGAAGTTGTGATATTGTAAAATAAATATTGGGCCTTCTTCCTGTTTCCTGACATACAGCTTCTAAAACCCTTAGAATCTCTGGACTGATAAGGGTATCTTTTAGATGCTAACGATATGACTGGTGGCTGGGGGCCCCTAGATAGCTTCAGGGTGGGGTCTGGTTACTGGAAAGACTGAGGCATGATTAGAAGGTTGAGACTTTCAACCTCAAACCCCAATCTCAGAGGGAGGGAAGAAGGACTGAAGGTTGAGTTGATCACCAAAGGCCAACGATTTAATCAATCATGCCTGCATGATGAAACTCCCATAAAAACCTAAAAGGACTGGATTCAGAGAGCTTCTAGATAGCTGAACATACAGAAATTTCTGTAGGGGAATGGACGCTCTCCCCTCCTTCTTCTATACTTTGCCCATACATCTCTTCCATTTGGTTATTTATCTGTATCCTTTGTAATATTCTTTATAGAACATGAGAAAACAGTGTTTTTCTGGGTTCTGTGAGCTGCTCTAGGAAATTAATTAAAACCCAGCAAGGAGTACTAAAAACCCCTATTTATAACCAGTTAGTCAGAAACAAGCACAGGCCACGATCCATGGCATCTGAAGTGGAGAGCAATGTTGGGGACTAAGCCCCTCAACCTGTGAGATCTGATGCTCTTTTCAATTAGATAGTGTCAGAATTGTCTGTTCACTCCAGGTGGATCGTGAACTGGAGGACACCCGGCTGCTGTCCACTGGAGAATCTGCTGCAGAATTCACTGCAGAATTGCTTGATTTGTGGTGAAAAACTCCCACACACCTGGTGCCAGAAGTGCTGAGTGACTGTGTGAGAGTAGAGAACAGGAAAAACACGTCTTGTATTGTTTTTTTCTATTTCTAGAGTTGGTGTCAGAACTGTTGCATTAAGGAACCGAGTAAGAATGGGGAAAAGTACTATGGTGTTTTTCCTATTTCTCCTTACAGAAGTGTACTGAGTAAAAGAGGATAGATTTTTTACAGCCAGCAAATTAGAAGGAAACATGCTTGCAGCAATCCTGACAGCACTAACCTTGGAGTTGCAAAGAGAAAGAAAAGCAACAGTAGGGAGAAGACTTTCCAGACTGCAGATCCCCAGTAATGGAAGCAGGGGATTGACTTCAAGCGATTACAAGAAAGTTTTATTAGAATGCAAAATTAAATTTCAGTCATTTTTAATTGCACATTGATTTGTGTTTGCTGATTCATATTATTTTTGGTGTACTTTGCCACACACTGAGAAAGCCAATTCTCTTAATTAACTATTGCTTTTTTAATCAGGAGGACAAATCTAATAAATATAAAACATTAAAAAGCAGCACACAAGTATTAAAGGCAACCAGTGAGAGATGCAATAGGAGTGTGGGTGAAAAGCAGTCGACCTTGGCAGATAGAATTGGGGACTGTTTCAGATCTCTAAGGTATGTCCCTTTCTCTGCCGTTGCCACCAGCTTAGTCTAGGCTCTCAGGACTTCATGCCTGTTAGTGAAGAGAAGAGACAAGAGAGAGGGTAAAGGAAGGGAGAGGAAGAGGGGAGAGAATGTCATGACCCATTGGGTTTGCTCTCCATAGGTGGAGAATAGATTTTATCTTGTTCCTGTCTGTTGACCTAGACTGTGGCAGGGCAGGAAAGTATAGGTATTTTGACCTTAATGCTTTCTAAAAATTTTATCTGTAACTTTTGGGACTGCTAAGAAAATTGTGAGTTTTTGTTAGCTGTTTTTTGGAGATTTAAGGCAGACTTCTCTTCTGTTTGTAAAAATTCCTCAATGGGTCCATGACAGGATAAGATGGAACGAACTAAAAATTACTTTGCATATAATGGAGGTGGCATATAATGGAGACTTATTTTACCTCCAATCAAGTTATTTGGTCTGCCGTTCCACTCAGTGGGTCTGTAAAGGATGATGTCAACTCAGAAACAGTCAATTCATGTTGGTAAAACTCAGAATAATTGTGGGAGTCATTTTACTCACTTCCCCACACTAACCAAGAACTGGAACACATCGTTCAGGTGGCTGGGATCTTGGTTGGTGATGACTCTGTCAATATCAAGGAAGAAACTGAAAAATTAATTGAGGGCCATAGAGCGATAAGGTTTGGCTCTTGTGTCCCCACCCAAATCTCATGTTGAATTATGATCTTCAGTGTTGGAGGAGGGGCCTCATGGGAGGTGATTAGATCATGGTGGGGGTATTTTTCCCTTGCTAGTCTCATGATAGTGAGTGAGTTATCACAAGATTTGCTTGTTTAAAAGCGTGTAGCACTTCCCGCTTAGTGCTCTCTCCTGCTCTACCATGCTAAGACATGCTTGCTTCCTCTTTGCCTTCTGCCATAATTATAAGTTTCCTGAGGCCTCCCAGCCATGCTTCCATACAGTCTGCTGAACTGCAAGTCAATTAAACCTTTTTTCTTTATAAATTACCCAGTCTCAGGTGGTTCTATTTTTTGAGACAGAGTCTCACTCTCACCCAGGCTGGAGTGCAGTGGTATGATCTCGGCTCACTGCAATCTCTGCCTCTTGGGTTCAAGTGATTCTTGTGCCTCAGCCTCCTGAGTAGCTGGGATTACAGGCATGTGCCACCACACCCAGCTAATTTTTGTATTTTTAGTAGAGATGGGGTTTCACCATGTTGGCCAGGCTGGTCTTGAACTCCTGGCCTCAAGCGATCCACCCGCCTCAGCCTCCCAAAGTACTGGGATTATAGGTGTGAGCCACTGTGCCTCACCCCAGGTAGTTCTTTATGGCATTGTGAGAACATACTAATAAACAGAGCAACTTTCATTAAGGAAGACTCCATTAGTCTACTTTATGGGCAATTTATGTTATTTTCAGTAGTGTTAACTTTAGAATTTAATCCCCATTAAAGAGATTTCCAGAAGAGTTTTCAGTTTTCCTCTGGCAGTTAAAGAGACAATGATCTGGAACTTGAGGAGTTAGCCCATTTACTCAGGCTAGGGCCAAAGGAGAAAGATGTTTGAAAGGGATTTTCTCTGTAAGGTATGGTCAATGAACTTTAGGAGGAGGAATGGGGCTGGGCATGGTGGCTTGCATCTGTAGTCCCAGTACTTTGGGAGGCCAAGGTGGGAGGATTGCTTGAGCCCAGGAGTTTGAGACCAGCCTGGGAACATAGTGAGATCCCCATCTCTACCATAATAAAAATTAAAATTAGCCAGATGTCATCTGTAGTCCCATCTCCTGGGGAGTCTGAAGTGGCAGGGTTACTTGAGCCCTCGAGGTCAAGGCTGAAGTGAGCTGTGATCATGCCACTTCACTGCATCCTGGGTGACAGAGCAAGACTCTGTCTTGAAAACATTTTTAGAAATAGTAGAAAGAGTAATGTCTCATATTCAGTTAAAAAAAAAAAAAAACTTCAACAGTCTTTTGTTACCAAACTAGCACACGATTAACTCTAACCCAGCTAACAGCAAAATAGCATCAGTAACAAGATCAAGGATGGAGGTGCAGAAACAATAAAGACTGTCTCCTAAAAAACAAATTGGAGGCTGGGGGCAGTGGCTCACGCCTGTAATCCCAGCATGTTGGGAGGCCGAGGTGGACAGATCACCCGAGGTCAGGGGTTCAAGACCAGCCTGGCCAACATGGTGAAACCCTGTCTCTCCAAAAAATACAAAAAATTAGCCAGGCATGGTAGTGTGCACCTGTAATCCCAGCTACTTGGGAGGCTGAGGCAGGAGAATTGCTTGAACCTGGGAGGCAGACGTTGCAGTGAGCCGAGATCACACCACTGCACTCCAACCTGGGCAACAGAGAGAGACTCTGTCTCAAAAAAATAAAATAAGATAAAAAACAAATTGCGAAAATATGTACATAGTTGCATAAGTATTTTTTTAAAAAAAAACTAAAACTTTCCAGTGTTGCCGAAAAAATATCCCAAAGTGATTGCAGTCCACAAAAAACAGCATTTGGCAGTTCGTGCTGCCTTAAAAACTCCAACTCAAGATTACTCTAGGAGAAGCTCACCCCCACATTTAAGAAAAATCCCTTTTCTCCTCTTCCTTGTTCAAATTCCACTGCTTATTCCATAAAACAGCTGAAGAGTAACAAGACCCAGGTCACTTTTGTCAGCCCCTATCTGTTAAGGCTTATACCACGGACTTTTCCTTAGGAAACTTCACCTCCCCTACAATTAGGAAATTGAGCCCCGATTTCTGGGCTAGATTTCTGGAAACCTGCAGAACATCCTCATGCTTCTTTTATGGAGGGACCTGAAGGCTCCTTGAATGATCAAGTGGGCAGTGTGCCGGGCTGGGACTGGAATGCCAGCCAGGCTGGGGAAAGGGATCGTTTCTTTCTTTTTTTTTGAGATGGAGTCTCACTCTGTCACCCAGGCTGGAGTGCAGTGGCGCCATCTTGGCTCACTGCAAGCTCCGCCTCCCGGGTTCACGCCATTCTCCTGCCTCAGCCTCCCGAGTAGTTGGGACTACAGGTGCCCGCCACCACGCCTGGCTACATTTTTTGTATTTTTTTTTTTTTTTTTTTTTTTTTTAGTAGAGATGGGGTTTCACTGTGTTAGCCAGGATGGTCTCGATTTCCTGACCTCGTGACCCGCCCGCCTCTGCCTCCCGAAGTGCTGTGATTACAGGCGTGAGCCACCGTGCCTGGCCATTGAAAAGGGTTCCTTTCTAAGCAGAAACACCCCAACACCTTGTAACTGGAAGTCTAACCAGGCAAAACCTAGTAGCAGCAGGTACAATACTAGGGCTGTACCAACAAGTGCAATCTCCCCGCTTAAACATAAAACTAAAGGTGGTAAAGAGAGCCAAGTGAATATTTGACCTCACCTGTCTTCTGAGAAGTTTGCATATTTTGGGCTGAAGCCATGTTGCAGAGAAAGACATTTGGTCAAAGAGTCGCCTTTGCTGTGTCTGGCTGGATGAAGCTGCCATTCCTGCGCATCCTGATTCATGGCTGCTTTAACGGAAGCTTTGCCCCCTTATGCAAAGTACTTACGGATTAATTCAGAAATTTTCAATTCGACTTCGTAAATGACAAATACTTTAACAGCAGCTTCTCAAAAACCACCAGTGGAAACAGACCACCCCTTAGTTGAGGATCACAGCTCCTTCTAGTCTGTGAACTTCTTGCTGGACTTCTGCAGCAGCTCATTGGTCCTGGAATAAGTGTCTGCATCCAAAGAACTCTCTATACACCAACAACCAGAAGAGATAAGCCACCTGCAGTACACAGTGCCTATCAATGGCACTGCCCTCCTTCTGAGTATAAGAGCCCACAGCAAGAAGACAAGGCCATTTAGTTCGGATTTAGCCAGGACACAACTGCATTGGCAAATGCTCCCAGCCTCTCTTAGGAGAATTGGCTTGATGGGTCTGCACAGTGAAGACAGTGAATAGAACACCTTTTTTGGCCCACCCAGATAAATCTGCATGGCCAGAATGATCAAAACCATCTGTCTGTAGGCAGCTCTTCATAAATGTTTTCCAAACTAGGCAGAGGTCGCACAGGTCTTTGGACACTAAAGCAGCGTCGTGGGCTTGATGGGGTCTGTGATATGGGTCCTATCCCAGGATGACAACCTTAACACCTCCTATGTCACATATCTGGGTCCAGGTGAAGACTTGGTGTTGGGGAGGATAAACAGTGTAATGTTTTCTTTCTTCTGCAGCAAATCCCATTCGTTTTATAGAATACAGTTTTCCAAACTCTCCATTGACGTGTTTCTTCCAACTTTCACCAAAGACCACAGGCATGGTGTGGGCCACGAGCCTGAGTAGGGCCGCAGCCTTAATTGTCTGGATGTGGAACAACTGTTCCCGGCTCAGTGGTGAGGGCGGCATGCCTGGCTTGGGGCTATGGGAATGTCGCTCCCTGGCGAGGCTTAAGAGAAGTAGAGGGTCTCTGGGTCTTCTGGCCAATCATCCTGGAGCAGAGGAGGAGCAAATGTGCTGCCCAAAGATCCGCGAGGCTCGCGTTGGGTGTGGCCATCAGCAATTGGTGCAAACCATGATAATCAGTTTAAAATTCTTTCTTATTTTTGTGCTGTAGATACTCATCAGTGATTGCCAATCTTCAGTAAGTATGTTATACCCACAGCCTTGAATTATTAGTGCCTTGCAGAATGGAGAGGGAGCTACCTTTATTAAATAATATGCCTTAAATACTTAGTGCCAGTGGCTGCCCCGGAGTGTATGCATTATGTAAATGTTAGCTAATATTATTAAATCTGGGGAAGAGCGAAATCTGCCCCAGATCAAGGAAGAGAGAGGTGATAGTTGGAGGAAATCAAGGAGGAGATGAGAGGAGTTTGGAAAGAGAAGGGACAGATAACACTGGGGACATTTAAACTCTCATCTTTACTTCCTCTGGCCCTCAACTTGCGCTACCCAAATCCTGAGGAACACTGGGGTGCATGCCTGGCTTCAAGCAGCTACTCAGATAGTTATTATCCTGGGATATTAAAGGAAAAGGGGACCCTAGAAGACCAAAGCCTTGTGACAATGGGGAACCTAGGTAATTAGTTCTCACAACTTGTTCAAGGGGACTCTGGACAGGTAAGGATAGAAGAATAGTGGGAAGAATAGTCTCCAGAATATCCAACTTAATATTATGCTCTTATTTGGCTAGTATCTCTTTTGTGTACCTGATATTATGTGATCTGGTACTGACTAGGCTAGACTATTCTCCGTGTTCTGCTAATGACAGAGATCTCTTGAAAGCAGGAGGCCACTGACCTGGTCTGAGTTCTCCCTTGTACATGATTGTATTTTACAATAAAATGATTCCGTATTTTACAATAACATTACAATGTATTTTACAATAAAATTGCTTTGAACTAAATAAAACACAAAGCTTTGTTTATTTTTTGCCTTGTTTACTCCAAGAAAGCTATAAATTATTTTCCTTGCCTTTAATCTTTTCCTAAAGTCCAAAATGCTCAGCATGGTATTGACAGACTAGTTTTTCCAGAATAATGCTTTATTGCCAAGATTCAAAAATTGCTTCATTGCATTTAGTAGATTGAGTTCCACCTCAGGCTGGATACATCCCTACCATAGCTTGGCTTAACCATCAGTTTTATCTCTGGATGTTCATGAATCCTTCACCCAGGTCAATCTGATCTCCTGCTAGCCCAACATACCACTTTTACTCTTTTTTTCCCCACCCTACATTCCCTTCTCATGGCTGAGCCAAATTTTACCCCACCTCCAGGTCTCAGCTGACGGCCATCTTTCCTGTGAACATTTCCCAAGTGTTTTAGTCCATACTGATTTTTTCCCATGCAAGTTATGTTGACATTAGTAATCTGGATTCATCAATCAATTGAACAAGTATTTGTTAAGCACTGACAATATGTCAGGAACATAATGCAAACTTATTATTTGATTATGTGCTCATTTATATTTCTCACTTATATGTTTATGTACCTATCTCCAAGAAAACCTTAAGGATTGTAATCATTTTTATTTGTTTTCTCAGAATCAGGCACAAAATTGGAATGCAAATAAACCTTTTTTTTTTTTTTTTTTTTTGAGATGGGATTTCGCTCTTGTTGCCCAGGCTGGAGTGCAGTGGCGTGATCTTGGCTCACTGCAACCTCCGCCTCCCAGGTTCAAGCGATTCTCCTGCCTCACCCACCCGAGTAGCTGGGATTACAGGTATGCACTACCACGCCCAGCTAATTTTGTATTTTTAGTAGAGATGGGGTTTCACCATGTTGGCCAGGATGGTCTCGATCTCTTGATCTCGTGATCCACCCACTTCAGCCTCCCAAAGTGCTGGGATTACAGGCATGAGCCACGGGGTCCGGCCAACCTATCTTTAATTGACTAAATTATATCTATGATAAATTTAAATAGGATAATTAAACAGGTCATTTGTTAATTTGTCAGTTTATGATCACTAACCATATAAGCTGCGTGACAGACCTTGTATTAATAAGCATTACTCTTCATATGTCTGACCTCATTAAATTTGGCATAGTGACACTTTGTTCAAAAATTTATTAATAATTCATTTTCATAGCTCGAAAAAGGACATAATCAGTAGAACAACTAAAAACAAAACCTCACCTCTACAGAGACAGCCAGTGTGTAGACTTTATTACATAGGCACATATTTTTAAAAAAAACTGGTTTTACATAAAATTAGCCACAATAGTGCAAGAGGTTATGCTGAATGAGGATGGATGATGAGTGATGGAAAATGCAAGGCTTGGATCAGCTGAATCATTCACTGGATCTTGGGTTCATTCATCCTGACACATTGAAATTTATTACAGACATTACAAGAATGGAGGGTGAGGAATGGTGCTTCTCTGTCACCACCTGGCTAGACCACTGATTTTGATTAATCTCTTGAATATGGTAGTTTTCTCCAGGTTCTCTTGGCAAGTAGATATAAAAGTTAAATGAATGCTGGCTTAAGGTCAGAGGAGTTCATATCCTTCTCTTCCTTCACCCCTATACTTTAGAACTCTCACATCCAACAGTTTGCTGTTGGGACCTGACTGTACATATGCTTTCCCTGAACTGCTCTGGTAGAACACCACTGGGGTTGCTGATCCAAAGCACAAGGAGGCGCAACAGTGCTTGAGGCTTCAGTCACAGTGTGGGGCTAGATGGCATCCCCAACTAGAATTGAGGGTTTGATCTGTGGGAGAACACAAGCAAACAGGAAGAGGATGCTGGAATTCCTTACTCTGTCCAGCTGGAATCAGTCCAACACATCTGACTACCACAAGGACAACCAGAAAAGAAACTAAAATTATACACTCAAACATACCACAAAAGAGATGCTATTTTGTAGCTTGTACATAGTTTTTTGTTCTTTTTTTTTTTAACTACAATTTGATGTTACTAAGAGACAATGAGGATGAGGAGGGGACTGTCCCTTTTCTCTCATCTGGTTTTGCCATAACTTACAAAGAGTCCCAGGATGTTTACTGAGTGTCTTCCTTCAATTTTCACAATATTTTATACAAAATGACACATATGTATATATATACCTCATTGATTATCCTAGCATCCCCAGAACCTGGAGGGTTAGACCTACTTTGGTGTCAAGTAGCACCCAAATCCTAACATCCATTTTGGAGACCTGTCTGTGCCTCTTCATGCTCACACCATTGTTCTGATGCATGATGCCGGTGGAACTTCCAAAGAAGCATTCCACCTGATCTTCACCACCCTCTTTGATCCTCTTTTTAAATCTGTGTGTGGAAGGCAACTGCAAGATAGAGGATTTGGAAGGTTGTCT
Organism: Chlorocebus sabaeus; assembly: GCF_047675955.1. NCBI lineage: Eukaryota > Metazoa > Chordata > Mammalia > Primates > Cercopithecidae > Chlorocebus > Chlorocebus sabaeus. Next base: position 57,584,557 of record NC_132927.1, read on the forward strand.
GTTTCTGTTGTCGGGGGAAATTATTTAAAAAAAAAAAAAAAAAAAAGATGTGAAAAAGAAAAAGATGGACCAGCTGAGTTTTCCAATCTTCAAAATTTAAATTTTTTCGTTCTTATAAACATAGGAATAGTCATGAAAGGTGGCACCAATGGATATTTTGTAAAATAACCCATAACTTTAGAGCCGGAAAGGACTTGAAGAAACAATTAATCCAACTTCCTCACTTTTTTGTCTCAGGTAACTGAAGCCCAATTGGGAAAACAGCAACTTACTTAACATAGTGATTGTCTCCATGGCTATGTCCTTTAAAGATTCACAGAAACCCCAATTTCCCCTTAATAAATCCATTATGGCATGCCTATGAGTGACTTTATATAAACAATCCTCAATGTCCTCATATCTAGCCTTTCCTCCCTTTAGGGAAGCTGGCTGCTAACACAGCACCTGACCAGAGTAGACACTTGATAAATATTTGTTGACTTGAATTAATCCTGCTGTCTATCCCTTTTTACTATGCAATCTTTATTTTTTCCTAGAGCTGCTTTCTTTTAACTTAAAGAGATGGCTTCTAGTTCAAGTATTTTGAGGCTTGGTACCCAATGCTGATTTGTCATCTCTCTAGATTTTACTTTTTCATATTGAAATTCTTTTTTTATCTGTTCTCTTAATAGCTTTTGTTACATCCAATGATCATTTGCCTTTCTCCAGGCACTACCAAACTCATTACTATGGATAGTTTCTGCCTTTACAGGCTTCCAATTGCCAAGTTGAGAGAGACATTTTTTTTTTCAATTCTTAAAGCAACTAGACTTTCTCCAGCAGATTTGCTAAGGCACACTAGAAGAAATGTAAAAATCTCACATTCTTGTTTAGTTAATACATGGGAGAATATTACTAATGTGTACATTTGCTTTCTACATCTGTGGTTGCCTTATACATCTCCTTCTCCTTTAATTCCTTAAACACATAAATATGAGTCATGATATCTAAAGCCAGTCTCATTTAAAAAAGATAAGAAATGGTGATTTGTGGGGAATTAGCACTTAGACGTTGGTAATGTTTAGAAATCATCTTTAGGAACTTGGTGAGAATGCTCTCATTTTATGTAAAAATTGTCATGGTTTGAATGGGACTTGGTAGTAAAGTGTGTGGACAATGCATTTACCAAATGATTTTTTTTTGTGGATTTAATTTTTTGTTAGTTTTGTTTGAAATTCCTGTTAAATTGCATTCTGGACATGACCTAAGGCTAGCTTGTCCAACCCTTGGCCCATGATGGTTTTGAATGTGGCCCATGACAAATTCATAAACTTTCTTAAAACATGCTATTTTGGCCAGGCACGGCAGCTCATGCCTGTTATCTTAGCACTCTGGAAGGCTGAGGCGGGTGGATCACCTGAGGTCAGGAGTTCAAGACCAGCTGGCCAACATGGTGAAATACCATCTCTACTAAAAATATAAAAATTAGCCAGGCGTGGTGGTACATGCCTGTAGTCCCAGCTACTCGGGAGGTTGAGGCAGGGGAATCACTTGAATCCGGGAGGCGGAGGTTGCAGTGAGCCAATATCGTGCCACTACGCTCTAGCCTGGGTGACAGAGTGAGACTCCATCTCAAAAGAAAAAAAAAGAAAAAAAACACTAGGCATGCTTTGAAAGCTCATCAGCTGTTGTTAGTGTATTTTATGTGTGGCCCAACCAAGACAATTCTTCTTCCTATGTGGCCCAGGGAAGCCAAAAGATTGGACATCCTTGACTAAGGTCTAGATATGCTGGAATTAACATATAATCCTCGTTTTTAGAAGAGTTACAGTTGTCATTCCAACTGGCAGAATTTCTATAAGTAGGCTGGATGGTAGTGCTTCCTACTTAAACCAATTTAATATTCCCAAGGCTTTTAAGAAAAAACTTCAGCTCATTCTGTTTTCCCACCACTAAACTTATGGTGAAATATATATCACCTCTGAAATCATGATTTTATCTCACAAATTTCAACCTTACTATCTCAGACCTCCATCTCACTGTGGTGACAAAATAAATGCACAGTAATGGTCAGTGGTTAATGCTGGAAGAACAAAGACCTAGTGCATGAAGACTGGTTGTGCACTCTTATCAAATGCTTTCTTTTCCTACTGACCATTGAAATGGGCAAGGCCCAGGCTCATAGATCTGTTTGACCTGCAGGAACAAAGCAATCAATCACCGTGACTATGGACAGCATCTATGCTACTATGCTTTTGGGCACAAAAATGTTTTTCAATGTGAATGAGGTATATTGTAGTTCAAATTCAGCAGTATATTAAATGCCTAAGTGCTGACAGGTTTTATTACTTGACTCTGGAGGCAGGAATAAAAGGAAAGGAAAATTATTTAAGTCCTTCAGGAAATAAAAGCATGCTTGCTGGCTTTATTATGAGTATCTGATGATAAGTAAGGGTTAAGTAGCCTTAGAGTCTCAGGGTCAGTGTTCTTTCAGCAAACATTTATTGAATACATACTCATTTTCCTTTATTTCATGAGGATACGTTTGCCCTATCGGCAAGGATTTAAGGTGGCTGAACCCTATTATATTCCAAGCTTTGTGTTAGGTGTTGGAAACACAAAAAATTATATACATTCCTTGCTTACATGGATCCCATTTCTCAGAAACATAAGTTTCTAGGGAAATAAACTCTTACTCCCAGCCACTGGATTTGAATAGAAATCAGTCTCATTTCAAATAAAAAATATTTTAAATCAAACAGTGTTCTCAAGGATTATGAACCCTGCCAATAATGCAAGAAGGCACAGTCCTAAGGGAAGAGCCAAATAGAAAAAATGAAACTGTCCAGATAATATTTAATATGAATGAAATTCAAACTTTTGATAAGGAATAACTAGTACTATGTCTGCAAGAGCAGGCAAGGGGGATCTAATGGTATCCCCACAAAGTGCCTCACATTGTCTTGTCTGACATGTCAAAATGAGTACATTTCTTATCTTTTTGCTATAAAGTCAAAAAGCAGGCCCTAGACTCAAAAGAAAGCACGGCTCTTGATACCACGTGATATCGAATTTATGTTCTAAGAGTAATACTATATACTGGTAAAATGAATTCATTTTTACTATTTTCACATTATTGATAAAGATTGTGACCACAAAAAGAAAATAAAAGTCCAGGTTCAGGGTGGCAAAAGTAGAATCTGCACATCCACTGGTAATTTGCCCAACTGTTTTCTATGTAGGCTATTACATAATTAATTTGCCCAGTTGTGTTTTCTATAGAAGTTATTTAAAACTAGTAAAACACTCCTTACATCTAAAAATATATAGTATTATAATCCCCAAGCCCCTAAATGCTACCCATAATCAGTTTCCTAAAAACAGTAGAGGGAAAACAAATTTGATGAGATTAAGATGTTTTTAAACATTAATAACAATTTATGGGTCCGGTATGGTGGCTCACACCTGTAATCCCAGAGCTTTGGGAGACTGCGGCAGGCTTATCACCTGAGGTCAGGCATTTGAGAGCAGCCTGGCCAACATGGTGAAACCCTGTCTCTACTAAAAATACAAAAATTAGTGGTGCATGGTGATGGGCACCTGTAATCCCAGCTACTCTCAGGAGGCTGAGGCAGAAGAATTGCCTGAACTCGGGAGGCAGAGGTTGCAATGAACCAAGATCGCACCATTGCACTCCAACCTGGGCAACAAGAGCAAAACTCTGTCTTAATAATTATAATGATAATAATAATAATAATAATTTGCTTGCAGAATACAGATAACATAGAAGGATTTTTCCCAACTCTTGGTAAAAAAAAAAAAAAAAAAAAAGGTCCAGGTGCATGTACACCGGAAATGAGAATTTACCATGGCGGGGGAAAATAAGCTCCAACAAGCAATCCACATGTGATGCTAGCAGATGAGGCAGAGATCTTGACGGAGTGCTAAGCCTTAGTGACTAAGGAAGGTGCTGGGATGAGCTTCATTTCCCTTGCCAACTCTCCAGTCCATTTAGATGTTCTATGAGGAATCAATCTCAAAAGCCTTTAGTACAACAGGGGAAGAGAGATGCTTTGAAATCCCTTGATAAAAACCTCAAAGGAACTCCACTATATTTCAAAGAGCATGAAAAACCACTTCTGAAGAAAAAGACGAAGTTAGAGAGTCTTATTACTATTGAGACTAAACCTATATTTAGAAGGAATCTTGGTAGACATATAGAGCAAATCCAATGTAAGATTCCCTTTCATAGCACATGGGGTAGGTGGTTATTTTAACCCTTGGGCATTCACAGGAACAGGAAATTTTGCTAACTTGAGTCTATTCCTCTTTAGAACAACTCTTATTAGAAAATTCTTCCTTATATTGAAGCAAACATGTCATCTGTGAAGTTCCTCTTTGTTCTTATTTTTGCCCTTTGAAGCTACACAGAGTAAGTCTAATTCCTCTTCCTTTTTATACCTCAACAGAAATTTCGAGGCAGCTATTATATCATTCCCTCCTTGTCTGCACTCCCTTTCCAGCTATACCTTCTGTTCCTTCAGGGAAGCTATTCCTTTGTTCTTGTATCATCAGACCCTTTACAACCCTGGTCACCTGCCTGTGGACACAATCAACTTATTAATGTCTCTCTTAAAATATGATACCCATAATTGAAGTCAACTCTCCATTTAGATATGGACTAGATGGAGGGTTAATGAAAGCATGCAAGGCTTTTATTAACACCAGCTGAACACATTAGCTTTGTGAATAGCCATGATATATTTCTGAGTCAACACTGAACCTCCATTTCTGTAAGGAAATATTTCTCTATAAAGTACTGTGAAACCAGGTCTTCCTAACACTATTCCCATCAACACCACACACATCCATAAATACACACTCCTCTCTGTACTTTGCATTTAAAAAACCCAGAATATAGGGTTTCTCATTAATGCCTATTCAATCATTTTTACTTTCAGTCTTAGTTCAGATATTTCAAAATACTGTAATTATTTCTATATCCCAGTCAATACATATTTAGAATCCAATGATTGTTCACTGAATACATTAATCTTGAATCCATCAGCCAAAAACTGGAGATATTGTTCATTTCTGCGTCATCTACAAATCTGACAAAGTGTGCTTTCTGTCCCCCTACTCTATTCTTCATGGGAGAAAACACCAAGATACAAATAAGAAGAGGTGAGTAGGAATGGATGAAGGAAAAGATTAAGTGTCCCAGAAACAGATGAAGAAAAGGAAGATGGAGTGAGTGTTCTGACTCTTGGAATCAGGATATAATGTTCCAAACATTAGAAAAATATGGCTTTTCCCTGTCTCTATCCTAGAGATGCCTTTTCAATCCATTACGATACTGTGATTATCAAACTCTGAATTTTGGGGGAAAGCTCATGCAAGCTTAATTTTAAAACAGCTTTAAAAATTATCTTTGCAGCTTAAATTTCCTATAAAGTCTGGGTTAAAGGGACATGCAACTGTTTATTGGTCACGAGGTATAAAAAGAACTCCCAAACACCCCTTACAAATGCCTGAGGTATTATCGATATTTGTTTCAGGAATCAGAAATAGACTGTATTTTTCAGTGTGAATTTGGGAATTCACTGAGATTAAATCTACCTCTTGAACTGAACATCATCTTACATTTAATGTCTCTTTTCTCCAGAATGAAGAAAACTAAGCTTCATTTTTGCCTTCCCCTAAACAGCCATTTTGCAGAATGTGGGTCCATTCACAGAATTAAAAAGTCTCCTATTGTGCCTTTTTCCATTGTCTATTGTGACTCAGGATAGCAAATCCTGTGACTGAAACCTTAGAGAGATGGAAAAAGTGTTCCAGTCTAAACAATCTAGAGCCAGAAGGGAAATGTCTTGGAAACTCAACATTTAAAGAATGGAGACACCTCAAAAAGGTCTAGTAAGACCCAAAGAGGAAATTTGTTTTGCACCTTTTCTGAGCCTTTTCTAGACAGAGTGAAAGAGATGGATTCTTAATTAACTTCTCAAGACTGCCTTTTCCGGAAACTTATGCGAGTGACAGATGAACATCAGAAGGGAATCGTGCTAACACTGATGTGGGAGGTTCTTTTCCTGACTGTAACAGTCACAACAAACCACATACCAGTGCTGTGAGATAAGCAGAGACAAGACAAGGAGCCTTAATTATACAGTAAGCTCCAACAGTCAGGTGAACCACGTGCTTTAGGCATGACCAGAATCAAAGAGCCTCTCCAAAAGCCACCATTCTCATGGTTTCCTGGTAAAATACAAGTAACTGCAAACAGGAAGATCTGGTACACTGTTCCCAACATGGAGTGGCCACAGCAGGTATTGACTGAAACTTCAGCTACTCAGGAAGACACCCTATCATGACCCTGGGATTAGGATTCCTTCCCGCAAGGCTTTGTCACTGCACTCCACACTCCTTGGGATTGTCCATTTCATCTCCTTCAAAGTCCGGCTTCAGACTCTTTTTTTGCTCAATTTCCACCTGCCAAGAATAGAAGTTGGAGATAAAGATCAAAAAGAAGAGAAAAGCATGCAAATAAATAAATAAACCAAAACTCCATAGGTGCTTTGAGATTTCTTGTAAGTTTGCTAACGTTTTGGGCTTTAGCCACATTGGAGCTACTGGCCCTGAGTATATCATGTCTCTCTCTTTGTACATGTTCTTTGATTGGCCTATAATTCCCTTTCCCTCATGGTCCACCAGGAAAATTCTTATTCTTTGCCTTGTACATTTGGTCAAAGGTCACCCCTTCTGTGAAGCTATTTTTGACTTACTCAGTAGAATCAGGTACTTCTGCCTGTGAATATCTCCACTGTACCTTGCACACCTCTCTGGCTCTACTATACCATGGGCTCCACAAGACAGGCAGGATCTTGTTCAATATTTTATGCAGTAATGTAGGAATACAGCGGGCAATCGACAAAGATTTATCAAATGAATTAACTCCTTTGTAATTGACTATTTGCACCCCCTCAATACTTGTTTTTTTGTTTGTTTGTTTGTTTGTTTTTTGAGACAGGGTCTCATTCTGTTACCCAGACTGGGGTGCGGCGGTGCAATCTTGGCTCACAGCTCACCACAACCTCCACTTCCCAGGCTCAAGTGATTCTCCTGCCTCAGCCTCTAGAGTAGCTAAGATTACAGGCACGCACCACCACGCCTGGCTAATTTTTGAATTTTTAGTGGAGACAGGGTTTCACCATGTTGGCCAGGCTGGTCTTGAATTCCTGACCTCAAATGATCCACCGGCCTTGGCCTCCCAAAGGTCTGGGATTACAGATATGAGCCACAGCACCTGGCCACCTCCAATACTTTCTCTCTTTAGAAAACCTCCAAACTGGTAAATACTGGAGTGTTTACAGTTCTACCATATCTTCCGCAACATACTGTCGCTGTAATTATCAATAAATTAATAGATTAATCTTTGAAAGTAATACATCTCAACGGAAATCTTTGATAGCTCAGGCAAGGAATTCTTCGAGTTCAGGGTTCAAGCTGCTCCTCTCAGCACCACTTTGGCTATTTATGATGCTTGACCTACAGGGTAATGATTCAACACCCAACAGTCAAGTTTGAGGGAAGTGCTATTTTTTTCCTCGCCACAAGATGGAGTGTTTGTTCCTTTTGGTAGTTAAATATTTTAGCCCACACAACTAAGGAAACATTTAGAGGAACAATAAATCACCATATAAATCCAAGGATATTATTATAAATAGAAAACCACTTTGCAAAATCCTCCTTTAACAAACTCCCTTTCCAGTCGTTGGCATTTAATCTCCTATTGAATTTCTAACTCCCCGGGAATGTATTGCTTTCTGTTTATGTCAGAAAACTAAGTTTCATGATTCCTTCCACAGCCCTGATCCTGTTACTATTATAAACGTTTGCTTGGCTTTTGAGTTTTGTCCTGTTACAGCCCAGTACCCCGGTCATACGTGTCCTAACTTCGTTCAGGTCCACTTCATCAACTCTAACTGAAACATATGCTTTGGGATAGCGCTTTCTCTCCTCTACTTCCAAGCTCACTACTCGGTAACATCAATTATATTGCAAATGAATAATAACTTTACCCCATTATCCTTTTTCTTTTTTTGAGACACAATCTGGCTCTGTCACTCGGGTTGGAGTACAGTGGTGCAATCACGGCTCACTGCAGCCTCAACCTCTCAGACTCAAGTGATCCTCCCGCCTCAGCCTCCTGAGTAGCTGGACTACACGCACATGCCACCATGCCCGACTAAGTTTTGCACTTTTTACTTTTACATGTTGGCCAGGCTGGTCTTGAACTCCTGAACTCAAGTAATCGGCCCACCTCCACCTCCCAAAGTGCTGGGATTACAGGTGTGAGCCACTGTGCCCGGCCCCCATTATTCTTTTTGTTGTCATTGCTCATAATGACAGAAAGACATTATATTCTCTTTGATGAGCCTCTTTATTTTTTTCCAACCTTTCTCTCATCCACTAGCCAGATGATGCATTTAAATCAGAGCAGACACATCCACAGCTATGTAGGGGGAACTTCCTCTAAGGCAGTAAGAGGTTACCAGGCGAGCACACAGTAAGCATGGCTAAAGGAATAAGAGAGGGAGGGTAGTGGGGTGAACAAATGGACTTGGAAGCATTAGCCAGATGCTTCCCAAGGCTACCTGGTAGCTGTAGTGTGCAGAATAATTGACCCACTTCCTGACATCAGCCTTGTCTTCCACAGAGATAGATCTCACGCTGGCTTTGGAGGCAGAAGTTGTGGGCATGCTGAACTCGACATTCACACGATTGGCAAATCTGGAAGGCACTTCCCGGTCAGAGCCGAGTTCAAGGTGGCAAAAGAAACAGTGTGGGTGACCGGAAGCTATGAAAGAAAGACAATCGAGAGATCAGATTATTTGGGGAGAAAGTGGAAAGAGCAGCCAAAGGAACCACTTCAGTAATAAAGGAGGCCTGTGGGCTCAGCACCTGGCAGGCTTTCAGTGGGTCCAGTGTTGAGCAATAGGAGCCGCCCGGCTCAGCAGAATTCACGCTGTGTGCCTCAGCCCCTTGATATAACTCCATCAGATTCTAGCAGCCTGGTATCCCAACAATAAAACCCAAGGCCTGAGAAACAGGGGCCATCCTGCCTGCTCGGGTGAGAGTGAGATGTGAACACAGCCCAAACACTAAGAAATAAGGGGTAAGGATGTAAAGAATGGAATAGAAGAGATCAGCACTTGGCACCTAATAAAATATCAATGACAGCTTCCTGGAGCAAATCATTGCTTTCCTTTGACGAATGAACTGATTTTCTTAATAGCATTTCATAGTTTCAAAATGCTTTTGGCATGCTTTTGTGTGTGTGAGTGATATATGTAAATGACAGACTTTATAAATAGCACACAGGTATTAGTGAGGCATATGGAACACTGCGCAAAACGCCAACCAGCAGAACACCTGGGTTGGACTTCCAGCTCCCCTACCAAGCAGCAGAGCTCCTGCCCTCAAGTCCTTCATAGTCTCCAGGCCTCAATTCCTCCTCTGTAAAGTGGGGAGATTAGGGTACGAGGAAACAGTACAATATGGTGGACTGGACCATGCCAGGCACAGTCCCTTGCTGCTCCTTAATTCTATACATCTATGGGTAATTCCACTATACTCGTGATGGCAAACTTCGGGTTTGATTTTCACTCGAGAATTGTTATTGAGATTTTTGAGGAAAAAGAGTTAGAGCTTAGTTCTATGACCATAACCACTGACACCACTGTCATTCACCTGCCATATAGGAAGCACTGAAGCACCCTATGACTCGTTCAATGTTAAATCTTTTTTTTTTTTGGAGACGGAGTCTCACACTGTCACCCAGGCTGGAGTGCAGTGGCGCAATCTTGGCTCACCTGCAACCTCCGTCTCCTGGGTTCACGCCATTCTCCTGCTTCAGCCTCCCGAGTAGCTGGGACTACAGGCACCTGCCACCATGCCCAGCTAATTTTTTGTATTTTTAGTAGAGACGGGGTTTCACCATGTTAGCCATGATGGTCTTGATCTCCTGACCTTGTGATCCTCCCGCCTGGGCCTCCCAAAGTGCTGGGATTACAGGCATGAACCACCGCGCCTGGCCTCAATGTTAAATCCTTTACACAGATTCTCTCTTTGAGTCTTCATTAGGATCCTTTGAGGTCAGAATGTTACCTTCATTTTATAGTTGAGGAAGGTAAGGCTTAGGGAGGTAAAATGAGCTACCCACAGTCATAGCTAGAAAGTGGCAAAGCTAAAAACTGAACCTAGCAGGAGGCCGAGGTGGGCGGATCACGAGGTCAGGAGATTGAGACCATCCTGGCTAACAAGGTGAAACCCCGTCTCTACTAAAAATACAAAAAATTAGGCAGGCGTGGTGGCAGGTGCCTGTAGTCCCAGCTACTCAGGAGGCTGAGGCAGGAGAATGGCATGAACCTGGGAGGCAGAGCTTGCAGTGAGCTGAGATTGCGCCACTGCACTCCAGCCTGGGGGACAGAGCGAAACTCTGTTTCAAAAAAAAAAAAAACAAAAACTGAACCTAGCAGTCTGACCCCAGAGTGTTCTTAACCACTTTGTCTGAGTCATTACCTCATGGTCCCCAAAACACAAGACCAAGTTTGCAGGGTGACAGGGGTAGAGGGGGATTGAGCTATAAGAACCCCCATATAGCAACTAGCTATAGATAAACAACATAAAATGATCTTGCCTTAATTATGTAACTGAAACAGCCCCTTAGTTATCCCAGTTTCCACAAACAAACAATTCCAATGTTCTTTATTGGTCTGGCCAGGACTTTTCAATCTCAGAGAGTGAGGACATACACACCCGCTCTCCAAGGAAAACATTAGATAGTGAAGTATTTGTTTTGCTCTGTTTCACAGACAACATATTTCAGTGGTTATTTCTAAAGAGTAAAGCTTTGGAAAATTGAAAAATGTGCACTAATTTTAGGAAAAGAATTTAAGTAAGATACATATAACAGTAAAAATTAAATTACTTGAAAATGAATCCATTCAATGTTTTTAAATTGTGTGCCACAGATGTAATGATACAACTATCATTTATGGTACATTTTATTACAGGCCAGATACTGCGCTAAGCCCTTAAAAGCATTATCTCATTTCATTCTGAATGAACTAGATATTAATAACCCTATTTTATAGATGAGAAAAATTAGGTTTCTCTGAGAGGGTTAAGTAAATTGCCCGAGGTCACACAGCCATTAAGTGGTAGAGCTGGAAATAAGATTCAGAGATGACTCTGCCTTCAAACTATGTCCTAAATTCTTCTCAATATATTGCTGTGAAATTAGATCACAACCAAGTATACAGAAGCATCTCTTAATTTAGCAACTTGGACAACTCTTTTAATCTAATTACACTTATTTTGCACATTGTTGGAATATGGAGAAATCTTTCCTTTCTACCCAACTGATTCCCTCCTTTTACTCCACCAAAGTGTATTCACAGCAAATTCGGAAAGCAGCATTCTTTCCTAGAATTCTAGCATCAACTCTCAGATGGGTAAGGGTGGTGGACAGTTAAGGAAGTTCAATTTTGAAAGCTATTGTGGTTTAATTCATAGTAATGCATTAAATAAGTCCACACATGCTGTCATTTTCCTTGATGAGGTTGAGAAAATTCAACAAAAAATTCAGATTTTTAAAATTTCCCATACAAGGATGATCATATTGGGACTGTTTTCCCTCTACCAGGTCTAATGAGAACGGGGGGCTTCCTGCAAAGAAAGCCACGTATGCAGGACAGAATGTTTCATTTCCTGGCGGATGATCTGTGGAAGCAGCAGGACTTATGTTGGTGCCTTCTAAGATTAAGAAAAACTCCCAGCACTTTGGGAGGCTGAGGCGGGCAGATCACGAGGTTAGGAGGTCGAGACCATCCTGGCTAAGATGGTGAAACCCCGTCTCTACTAAAAACACAAAAAAATTAGCCACGCGTGGTGGCGGGTGCCTGTAGTCCCAGCTACAAGGGAGGCTGAGGCAGGAGAATGGAGTGAACCCAGGAGGCGGAGCTTGCAGTGAGCCAAGATGGTGCCACTGCACTCCAGGCTGGGTGACAGAGTGAGACTCCATCTCAAACAAAAAAACAAAGAAAGAAAAACTCTTGGGATGAGGGTGGGCGGGGTCCTTGGAGAGCTCAGAGAGGGGAGCTGCCACCTATGTGGCTGGGCTGGGCCAGGCTGGGCTGGGCCCCGCCGGCGGGAGTCACGTTGGAATTCAAAGGTGGCTGCTTGGTCTCTTGGTGGCTGGGAATGGGACAAGCCTGCTGTGGCTATAGGCTAGGGATGCCAGCAACACAAGGGTGATGACCTGCTGGCGTCTGTTGCCTGGGCTCTGACTGCCCTGCCCACTGGGGCCTGGGAATGCGGGGCCACTGTAGGCAGGAACGTGTGAGGAGAGGTAGGCTTCCAGCCAGCCGGACCTTTGACTTCAGCTGAGCCCCAGCTTCCTTAAAGAAGGTTAAGGATTACAAAAAGTAACCTGTACAAAGCATCTTCCCAGGGCTGTCTGAACACCTAGACAGAAGAGCCCAGGAAAGGGCTATTACCAAAAGATAACCATCAATTCTCTGGGTTCCCGGATGAACACTGCCAAGGAGGCCAGGAGCTGGGCACACTGAATACCAGCAGTGGGTGACAACTTCCATTCTGCCTGGAATTCAGATCCTACACACCACAAGTTTCCAAAAAGGGTGCTGTCCATTTCCCGAATGGGTATGGAAAACATACCATTGACCAGAGAAGTATAAGAAGCCTCTTTTTGGGGTTTCACTATTGAAAATATTGTTATATAACCATGACAGCAAAAGCAGTAATGGGGCAAGGCTGTGAGGATTTAAGTAAGAAACATCAACAGATATCCTTGTGCTGTGCTATATTTCAAAAATCTTCCACAAACGAGGTTCCAGCAATCTGGAAACAGATATGTAAAACAGCATATAAGCTGCATTTACTTGCCCTTGAGCCAACAGAACACCCTCCACTGGGAATCATTAAGAAGAGTGTTTGCTGAAGGCCTGGTTTTGCTTTTTCCCTATCCTGTATCCATCCTCCCTCTTTTCTGAGCAGTCTTTTTCTTTCTCTCCTTTTGGGAAATAATCTTCCCCAGGGCTACATGTTGTCTTGGTGGTCACGTCAGTCAAAACACACTCCTCTCCCCTAGTCTCTTGAGCCAAGCTGCAAAAGAACAAAAAAATAGGGCCGGGGCGGTGCCTCAGGTCTGTAATCCCAGCACTTTGGGAGTAGGAGGCAGGCAGATCACCTGAGGTCAGGAGTTCAAGACCAGCCTGGCTAACATGGTGAAACCCTGCCTCTACTAAAAATACAAAAATTTAGCTACTCAGGAGGCTGATGCAGGAGAATCGCTTGAACCCAGGAGGTGGGAGTTGCAGTGAGCCGAGATCACACCACTGCACTCCAGCCTGGGTGACACGCTGAGACTTCATTTAAAACAAAACAAAACAAACAAACAAAAAACAAAAAATAGTCTGTGATGATCTGTCCTAAGGCTACAGGCTGAGGAGATATCCATTAGTCTCTAGGACCAGAGCTACTCTACTGCTGTCTTTCTAAAGTCTTCTGGATCAGTTTTTTCCTCAGGTCTCTGAGCTATCCCATCCAATAATTTGTTTTGTTGCTTAAGGTAGCCAATAAGTCTTTGTTACTTATAATAATAATTAAAAAAAACCTTTATGCAGTACTTTTAAATGTTTGGGAGAAATCACTTTGAGACAAATAGACACGTTTGTACTCACTGGAAAAACTGCAAATATCTGTTCTTCTGGTGGAAATGATTTCAATATTTGTGTCTATTTGGCTCCATCTATCAGGAGACACCGGTGACAGATTGAGAAAAGGATGTGACTGCATGACTCTCTAGATGCGTCACATCACCTTCCCGACCTTAATTTTCTCATCTATAAATAACCTAAGTTATCCCCAAGGTCCCTTCCAGCTTGAAAATCCGGTAATTCCATGGTTGTCTCTTTCCAAGGGCTTCCGTGTCAGAGGAGAGGTCAGGGTCTTCTCTCTTCCTCTGTCAGGTCAGAGGCGCCCCGTGGATATGGTAGAAGTTACAGTGCTACCGCCAGCAGAAGACAGTGCTGATTTCAGGGGAAATGAATAAGCAGGCACAGAGAGGAACACTTGGTTTTAAAAATTCTGTCAGTTTAGAAATCCAGCCTCAAACAGAGGTCCAATTGTCTCTTCAGTTTGCACAGCTACACCCAGTGTCTGATACAGAACGCCCTGGTGTGTGTCCATTCCCTGGATTGCCTGGGGAGCTGGCCAGATCACATTGCCGTCTGCCATCACACTGCTTTACACTTAGGATATAATAATACAGCCACTTCACACTCAGCGCGGGAGAGGAAGACTCTGAACACACCGCTAGGATTTATAGTGAGAATGGAAGAAAGGATTGCCACATAAGAGAAAGCCATTTCAATCAAGAGTTTTTCCAAACCTTATTCTTTTTGCTCAGCTAGCATATCCACTTTTGTTAACAGATGGGCAAAATGTATTCTAAACAAGAAAAGAAGGGTTTTAAAGGCTTACAAGATCATGGGCTTGCTGCCTACCATTGGGGTCACCCAGACATACTCTAAGAAATATATGTATTAGTGCTGGTTTGACTGCTCCCTCACTTTGTCATTTCACTAAATCTCTCTGGACCCACGGGGGAAGTAATTGCCCTCTGCACTCACTCAAGCACAAAAGCATCCCTGATAGCTGTGAGCAGTCCAGCTAGGGCTGGTAAGCTTTTTTTTTTTTTTTTTTTTGGTCTAAATAAAACATTCTTTTCTTTATATTTTGTCTGCTAGAATTCTGGCCCTTTTAGAAATTCATGTCCTAGCTGGATCTTCAGTCTGATTGAAGGCCACTTTTCTTTCCCATCCCCCAGTCCCAGAGCCAAACTCTGAACTTGAGATATTATGACTGACAGGCCTTGCACAGGGTAGCTGGAGTCATAAAATTAACCTCTCAGTGTATTGTCCATGACTGGCCATAAACTGGCCCTTTTACCTACATCGAGGGCAGTGTGAGAAAGATGTCTCTTCAGAAGCCATCCAGAAATGAATCACTTCCAGCACCACAGCTAATACGTTAATGAGTCCCCAAAGAATATAAATTCAGAAGCTGCCCTGAAAAGCTGCTTAGCAGCTCAGCTGAGAAGAATAATCCCTAGTTTTATGGAAGATGTGTGATAATGAGGGGGTGAAAAGACAGAGTGGACTGGGACACTATACACATTACTTACCTTGCTCAATTATTTTTACTTTTCTGATCCCACTCCCCCTCCATCACCACTCCCATCACACAGTAAAAACAAGCACTTCATACAGGATGTGGAACTTTGATCTCAGCTTTTTTACAACTGTATGTTTGTTTTCACAGAAGAGGAACCACCACCCACCTGAGTTTTTGTCGGGCAGTCGGTTTATCCTCCACACAATGGAGTTGAAGGCATGCTCATACTTGGCAGTTCCCAGAGTTACTCTCATGACAGGCTCAGAGCCAGAAACACTAGTGGAGCCAAAACTTGCCCCCCGGTTCACTTTGGCTTTCAAAGACTTTTCCCCCAGGACACTTTCCCTGCGGAAGTTTTTCACCCACTCACTGGGCACAGGGTAACGGATCATCACATTCTCACAGGGAACCTGAGTGAGGGGGTCACGATTGGAGGAAAAGCCAGTTGACATCCTCAGCCAGCTCTGCACCTCCACCTCTGCCCCATTGACGCTTGCGGCTGTCCTGAGTGTGAAAGGCAAGGTCTTCTCAGCAAACACTGTCCTGAACCGCATTAGCTCAAACCGGCACGCATCCAAAGGGTTGAACAGAATGACCCGCGAGTTGTGGAATACATCCTCATCCACACACCCGTGGAAACGGCACTCATGGAGCTTGATCCACTTTGTGGTGGTGGTGGGCATGATGTCCTGCCTCAAAACTATTTCATTCCCTTTGACGAGGACATCATTGAGGCCCAGGCGGCACTCTGCGAGCCCAGACAGGAAACTCAGGATGTGGATCCTCGTCAAGACATGGTGCTGGAGAATCTGGTTGTCTCCTTTGCTCACAGTGCCAGAGAATTCATCTCTGACATCCACTGTAATCTCCTCTTCAAGGTAGTTCAGGCCAACTGTGCTCAAATCCATTGACAACACTGGCAGATCCATGAGACGGTCCTGAACTGCATGGATGAAACTCAGGAAGTCATCGTAATTGGTGGTGCCCAGCTTAATCACCTGTTCCCTCTCTGCTGTGTGAGCCACAGCAGGTTTGGGCTGGTATTTCTTCTTCTCCTTATAGGTGACACGGTCTATTCGCAAGCTGTGGATTCTGCCATTCTCATCATAGTTTTGAAGCCGGGGTTCTGAAATCTCGTGACAGATCTCCAGCTTGAACTCACGGAATGGTTTTTCTAGGCCCTGCTCATAATACAGCTGCAGGTAACCAGCATCTGTCAGTTTGACGTAGATCGGTCCCCAGTGCCTGGAGGACATGATGTTTTTCTTCTCAGGGATCCTCAACATCATTGGCCACCCGTCACGGGGCTGGGACCGTGCTGATCCAGGCGGGTGAGCATCTAGTTCAATCCAGGCTATCGGGTCATCATCAGGTAGAGTTGCACTGCCAAAGTGATCAGGGTCATCAATTTGGAGTTGTTTGAGTTTTTCAACAGCATCAGAGTGTGACTGGGTTTTGCTTGAATCATCAAAACTGATGGCATCCTGGTAGATGACAATGAGGGAATCTCTTTGGCTTTTGCCCGTGGTACTGGAAATGGAACTGTTTTGGGAGCGCCTCTCCTGTTCCTCAAAGAAAGCACTGAAAGGGTTGATAGGGGAGGGCTGTACATCCTGCAGAGTCTCATTCAGGAAAGGGTTGGTTGCCCTCCAAGGTGGAGCCTCAGCTACAGAAGGCGTGCGGTTTAAAGAGGAAATGTCCAGCTTCTGAACTTTGGAGAAGTTCATCAAAGTGCTCTTGGGACGGTCCCTCTTCTTAAATGATCCCATTGAATTATAAGGTACATCTGGGATCACAGATGCACTTAGTGGAGTATTTGGCTTCAGAGGAGAGGTGACTGGTGCTAAAGGGCAGCTGACTTCATTGTCATCAAAGGTGACCCAGCTGGGAAAACGAGCAGAGGTCATTGGAGGGGCAGGGTGCCCATTCATGGCTGGACTGCTGGCCTGCCAGCTGATGGCCTCCATTTCTACTTCTTCATCTTCCTGAAGCGAGGAGGAATTGTCTAAAAGGAAAAAGAGAACGTATGAGCTACTGTTCAGGGGCTCTAGAGGTAAGGAAAACTGAAGTATGGGAAGGAGGGATTACTAGAATTTCAACTGGAATCCAGTACATTCCAAAGCAGCTCATTACCTGTTTCAGGTGCTTAGTCTGGGTGTAGATCTCACATATTTGTAACAAGCACCCCAGAGGAGCTATCACATTAAGTGCAATAAGAACACAATGGCTATATCAATACAGAAGTATTGACTGGTAGTACCAAGGTCTCTTGCAATTTATATACTCTTCCTTGTTTTAAGCTTCTGGAATAGATGTTTTCTGTACTTAGCTTTAAGAAATGTATTCTTAATTTTTAAACATTGAAAACCATCTCCTATATAAAATTATATAAGCTCATCTCACTGAAAAAAAAACAAGTTATCTTCTGTAAGTGATAATACGATCACAAATAATATTCTTGGAGGGATTTTAGCCTAAACACAATGATTAAATAATAAAGACAAATGGTCAACCTTCTTAATTCACTAAGTTCATACATGTGAATAAGAAAAACACAAAAACCCCAATAGAAGTCCGAGTAAAGAACATACACAGATAATTCATGAAAGAGAAACTAAAAAATGTCTAATAAGTATGTGAAAAATATCCAATCTCACCAGTAATAAGAAAAATGGCCGGGCGCGGTGGCTCATGCCTGTAATCCCAGCACTTTGGGAGGCTGAGGTGGGCGTATCACGAGGTCAGGAGTTCGAGACCAGCCTGGCCAACATGGTGAAACCCAGTCTCTACTAAAAATACAAAAAAATTAGCTGGGCGTAGTGGCGGGCACCTGTTATCCCAGCTACTTGGGAGGCTGAGGCAGGAGAATCTCTCGAACCCGGGAGGTGGAGATTGCAGTGAGCCGAGATCGCGTCACTGCACTCCAACCTGGGCAACAGAGGAAGACTCCGTCTCAAAAATGAAAAATGAAAATTAAAAAAAAAATCAGTGAAGATTCTGAAAGATTTTAGTGCTCAATGAGGGTAAGGGTGCCATAATAGGAGCACTACGTGGACGCTTAATGAAACTGTAAGTTGCAACAGATGCTCTGAAAAGACTGGGCAATTTATATTAAGGACCTTAGCACATGTTCATAAACAATGACTCAGTAATTCTACCCTAAGAAAATAAATCTAAATTATGAACCAAGTTGGAAGAACAGAGATGTCCATTTTGGCATTATTTATAATAGGGAAAAATATTTTAAATATTCAACAATTGGGTAAGTGTTAAGAAATTGAAGCCTACAATAAAATAATACCCACCCACTAAAATGTTTACAAGTATGCCGTATATCATGAGGAAATGCTCATGATATAATCTTTTTTCCTCTAAAATATTTTTTCCATCTTGAAGTTTATTTTTTATGATAAAAAGGTTATTACAAATAAAACTCCACTTTAGCAGGGCCTTCCAGGAAGGAGATACAGGACTTGGGTTTGATGAGGGAAAGATCTAAATTTTTTCAGTAACCTAAGGACCGTGGGTATCTGCTGGGGCTGTGGGAAGGGAGGGGAAATGAGGCTTTTAGCAAGGAGGAATGAATTCTGATGAAGGAACAGCACAGACAACAAATGTGTGCATATAGTAGGTACTCAATAAGGTTTTTTGATAAAATAAGTGAGAAAATAAACTTTGCTTTAGAGTAGCTCTTCCATTCTCTACGTCTCTGCAGGAATGTGTATGAGAGATCTCTGCTACCATCCCACCCACTGTTTCGATGGCCAGTCGTTTGGAATCAAAGGAAAACGGATACTTGAATGATTGAGTTTTCTGACCACCTCACTACACCTTCATGCGTATCACATCCAACCACACCATCAGCAATGCTGCACATAATTGCACATGCAATTATACAAGGATGGGATGCTGACTTGTCATCCGTCTTTCCAAGTAATTTATTCAAACAGATAGCAATTCTCTCAACTGAAAACGTCGGTTTGAAAATGTTAGGCTAGGCCGGGCACGGTGACTCACGCCTGTAATCCCAGCACTTTGGGAGGCCGAGGCAGACACATCACTTGAGGTCAGGAGTTCAAGATCAGCCTGGCCAACATGGAAACCCTGTCTCTACTAAAAATGCAAAAATTAGCTGGGCGTGGTGGCACAAGCCTGTAATCCCAGCTGTTCGGGAGGCTGAGGCAGGAGAAGCGTCTGAACCTGGGAGGCAGAGGTTGCAGTGAGCCAAGATGGCGCTACTGCACTCCAGCCTGGGCGACAGAGCAAAACTCCGTCTCAAAAGAAAAAAAAGAAAAGAAAAAAGAAAAGAAAATGTAGGCTAAACACGAGTATGCATATACATATACACATATCCATACCCACCCCAGAAACATAATGAGCAAAAAGCATTTTCTATATATACAGTGACTAAAAAGGATTCTAAAGTATTTTTAAATTAAAGATGACAATCTCCTTCAAATTAAGCATGAATCCAGTTTTGTATATACATAAGTGATTTATTTTCTGAAAACTGAAGGGAAAACGGTCAGGAAACAACCTACACTCATAGTTTTTATATTTTATTTATCATTTTGGTAACAACGTCTAAAAGGAACATTGTGGTCCTGAGTGAAATATAATCACTTCCTTGGAATGGTTCTTGATCCTGTCTAGAGAACGGGAAAGGGGTACATCTCAAAACTCATCAATTTCTAATGAGGCAGCTCTAGAGAGTCTTTGTGATGTAGTGTTTCCACCCAAACAATCTCTACTGGCCCAGCCCTGGCATCAGGGTTATCCTTTTTGTCCTGGAGCTCACTCTCTAGTTTAAAACAAGCTGAAGTCCTTTTTCTTTGGAGGGGGGCTTTCTGCCAAAGCTGTTTACACTTGCTGCCAAAGGATTCCCTTCTGTTGGGAATCTTGTCCTCAAAACAGCCCTTCTCATCTTCTCCTGAGCCAGAAATGAAAAGAGAAAAAAGGGCCTTTGTCCCGACTGAAGATCATTTTCTTACAATAAATTCCTTTTCAAACTAAGTTAGTTTAAATCACACCAAGTCCTAAACATTTTTGAAACATTAGGGTTATAATACAAACTAAATGAGTGTCTTTAAATTTGAAGGGAAAAGTTTGAATTCAATTAATTTCTAGGGATGCTATTTTCTTTTTGACAGTCATTAAAAAATATCAAAAGACTTCGACAAAATTATCTTTCCTTTGACGGTTTCATGTTCCATAATTACATGAGTTTTTAAAACTTATTCTCTGGGATGGTAGCAGGGCATAGGTGAAATTTCTGCAATTGAGTTTTTCTTTTTCTGTGAAATAATTTATTTAAAGAAATCCGAGAATTTTAAGAAATAAATTATAAGAGTTTACTCTAAGGAAATAACAGGACAAGCATGCAACGATGTACACAGTGATGTTTAGTATGGCAATGTTTCTATCACAGAAAAACATGAAAAAACCTGAATGCCCAACCATGGGAGACTAGTTACATCAGTTGTTATATCCTTAAAATGAAATTCCATGTAGCTGTCAAGATGATGCTCTGATGCATGTTAATTCACATGGAAGTTGACTAGGACATATTGTTGAGTGAATAACAGGAAGCACCTAAAATCTGCAGTCAAATTGCTTGGGTTTCAACTCCATACCTATAGCATTTTAGATATGTGATTCTAGGCAAGTCTTAAATTTCCCTCTATCTCAGTTTTGCTATATATTTAATTAGGGAAATATTAAATCCTACCAGACAAGCAAATAATAAATGCTCAGTAGATGTAGGCTGTTCTTATTACTACTACTACTACTACTACTATTACTACTACTACTACTACCACCACCACCACCACCACTACTACTGGAATGATAATGTAGTATGTATGTATTAGAAAGCTTTGGAATATAATAATCTCATAATATTTTGGTGTGAAAACAAATCTCTCATGGGATAAGAGGTGATTTAAAAAATTTGAAATCTGTATTCTTTCTTTCAAAAACTGTGATGTTGCTTACAAAAGAAAACAACATAGCATTGTAATAAAAATTATAATAAAAGTTCAAAACATCTCTTTATTATTACTACTAATTAACCTTAGAAAAAGGAAATAAACTGCTTAGCTGTAGTCTGTATTGAGAAAGCAGCGGTTAGATCTTTCCCAAGACAATTATTGCCGGTGTGGCTGGGACTGGAAACAACGAGAGGGGGAAAAGCTGGCACATTTCTCCAGCAAGAAATAGGCAAAAACCAAGTATCTTGAACACAAAACTAATTCTTCTCCACAATTCAATTTACTGATTTATTAAAATAAAACAAAAAACTAAACTCCAGCATGATTTTAATTACTGTCTCTTCCACTGGCTACCTCCAAATTGTTTTTATTATGAGTTGGGCTGCTGCCAAACAAAAGCCATGTGCAAGGATTAGGTTCTCATTCTATACCACAGGGAAAATTTCCAGTACCTAAGAGGTTCCTAGTGTCTTTACTGATGCCAACTGAAGAGAAGTGGTGGATTCTTTTAATGTTAGGCCACAATCTATTTCAAGTTCCTAAAAGATTAAATTAAATAAAGTGATTTCAGTAGTCATCAAAGCCACTAAAACTGAATAAAAAGAACTATGGGAGGAAAATTAAGTGTCTATATTTTGAACACAGAGACTCTACTATCTTCTTTCCCTTATTTGTTAACCTAATTTGTTAATGCAGTGACAAATACAAAACAAAAGTATTGATAAATGTTCATTGGAATTTATTAGGAGTGGCAAGAACAAATGTTCTAAGATCATTGCAGGCTTCTAAACATGCAGCAGCACTGACTGTTACATAACGGCATATAAAGGCATACCTCGTCTTTTTGCACTTCACAGATACTGCATCTTTTATTAACAGAGGATCTGTGGCAACGCAAAGTCTGTCAGCACCATCTTTCCAACAGCATGTGCTCACTCTGTCTCTGGGTCACACTTTGGCAATTCTCACAATATTTCAAACATTTTCACTATAAATATATCTGTTACCGTGATCTGTGATTTTTTGATGATACTATTGTAACTGTTTCGGGGCACCATAAACTGTGCCCACATAAGATGGTGAACTTAATCAATAAATGTGTGTGTTCTGGGCTGCCCCACAGTCTTGCCATTCCCCTATCTCTCTCTCTCTCTTCAGGCCTCCTTATTCCCTGAGACACAACAATATTGAAATTAGGCCAATTAATAATCCCACTATGGCCTCTAAGTATTCAGATGAAGAGTTACATGTCTCTTACTTTCAATCAAAAGTGAGAGATGAGTAAGCTTAGTGAAGAAGGCATGGCAAAAGCCGAGACAGGCGAAAAGCCCATGCCAGTTAACCCAGTTGTGAATGCAAAGGAAAACGTCTCAAAGGAAATTAAAAGTGCCACTCCAGTGAACACATGAATGGCAAGAAAGTGAAAGAGCTTGATTGATGATACGGAGGACATTTTAGTGGTCTGGATAGAGGATTAAACCAGTGACAATATTCTCATAAGCCAGAGCCTAATTCAGAGGAAGGTCCCACCTCTCATCAAGTCTATGAAGGTGGAAAGAGGGGAGGAAATCACAGGAAAAAAATATATAAATAAAGCTAGCAGAGGTTGGTTCACGAGGTTTAAGGAAATAAGCCATTTCCATAACATAAAAGTAGAAGGTTAAACAGCAAGTGCTAATATAGAAGCTGCAACAAGTTATCCAAAAGATTTACCTAATATAATTGAGGAAGGTGGCTACACTAAGCAACAGATTTTCACTGAAGATAAAACAGCCTTTTACCAGAAGAAGATGACATCTAGGATGTTAATAGCTAGAGAAAAGTCAATACCTGGTTTCAAAACCTCAAAGGACAGGATGACTCTCTTGTTAGTGGCTAATGTGGCTGGTGACTTTAAGTTGAAGTCATTGTTTATTTACCATTCCAAAAATCTTAGAGCCCTTAAGAATTATGCAAATCTACCTTCCTGAGATCTATAAATGGAACAACAAAGCCTAGATGATAACACATCTGTTTACAGCATGAATTACTGAATATTGTAAGCCCAGGTTGAGACCTACTGCTCAGAAAAAAGAGGTTCCTTCCAAAAATATTACTACGCACTGACAATGCACCTGACCCCCCGAGAGCACTGATAGAGATGCACAAAGAGATTAATGTTGTTTTCATGCCTGCAGCCATGGAACACAACATCCTTTTTTTTTTTTTTTTTTTTTTGAGATGGAGTTTTGCTCCTGTCGCCCAGGCTGTAGTGCAATGGGGCGATCTCGGCTCACCGCAACCTCCACCTCCCAGGTTCAAGCGATTCTCCTGCCTCAGCCTCCCGTGCAGCTGGGATTACAGGCATGTGCCACCACGCCTGGCTTATTTTGTATTTTTAGTAGAGACAGGGTTTCTCCATGTTGGTTGGGCTGGTCTTGAACTCCCCACCTCAGTTGATCCGCCCGCCTTGGCCTCCCAAAGTGCTGGGATTACAGGCGTGAGCCACTGTGCCTGGCCCACAACATCCATTCTATATCCCATGGATCAAGGGGTAATTTTGATTTTCAAGTCTTCTTATTTAAGAAATACATTCTGTAAGGCTGCCATAGATAGTAATTCCTCTGATGGATTGGGGCAAGGTAAACTGACAAACTCCTGGAAAGGATTCATCATTCTAGATGCCATTAACAACATCTGTGATTCATGAGAGAAGTTAACCTCACAGGAGTTTGTAAAAGTTGATTCCAAGCCTTGTGGATGACTTTGAGGAGTTCAAGACTTCACTGGAGGAAATAACTGCAGATGTGGTGGAAACAGCGAGAGAACGAGAAGTGAAACCTGAAGATATGACTGAATTGCTGTAATCTCATAAGAAAACTTTTCTTTGGTCTTTTTTTCCCCTTTTTATGGAGAACGGGGTCTCACTATGTTGCTCAGGCTGGTCTCAAACTCCTGGGCTCAAGCTATCCTTCTGCGTTTGCCTAAGTGCTCAGATGACAAGCATGATCCACTGCACGTGATCTCATGATAAAACTTTAATGGATGAGAAGTTGCATCTTATGGATGAGAAAATAAAAGTATTATCTTGAGATAGAATCTACTCCTGATGAAGATGCTGTGAACGTTGTTGAAATGACAGCAAAGATTTCAGAATATTACATAAATATTACATATTACATACATTTTTCGGGCTGAAAAACTACCGATTGAGTACTATGCTTACTACCTGGGTGACAGGATCATTCATACCCCAAACTTCCATGTCATGTAATAGACCCATGTAACAAACCTGCACATGTACCTGCTGAATCTAAAGTAAAAGTTGAGGCCAGGTGCAGTGGCTCACACCTGTAATCCAGCATTTTGGGAGGCCAACGTGGGCAGATCACTTGAGGTCAGGAGTTCAAGACCAGCCTGGCCAACATGGTGAAACCCCATCTCTACTAAAAATACAAAAATCAGCTGGGCAAGGTGGCAGGCACCTGTAGTCCCAGCTACTCAGGGGGCTGAGGCAGGAGAATCACTTGAACCCAGGAGGTGAAGGTTGCAGTGAGCTAAGATCGTGCCACTGCACTCCAGCCAGAGCAACAGAATGAGACTCTGTCTCAAAAAAATTAAAAATAAATAAATAAAATATAATAAAATAAATGTTGAAATTATTTTTAAAAAGAATATTACATAAACTTAGTTGATAAGGCAGCAGCAGGATTTGAGAGGAGTGACTCCAATTTTGAAAGATATTTTACTGTGTATTAAATGTTATCAAATAGCATCGGATACTACAGACAAATCTTTCATGAAAGGGTCAACTGACGCAGCAAATATCATTGCTGTCAACTGTCACAGCCATTCCAACCCTCAGCAGCCACCACCCTGAGGCTGTTCACCAGAAAAAGATTATGACTTGCTGAGGCTCAGGTGATCATTAGCATTTCTAGCAATAAAGTGTCTTTAATTAAAGCGTGTACATTGTTTAGACATAATGCTATTGCACACTTAATAATATAGTGTAGCATAAGTTTTATCTGTACTAGGAAACCAAAAAATGTGTGTGACTTGCTTTATTGCAATACTTGCTTTACTGCAATAGTCTGAAACCAAACCTACAGTATCTCTGAGGTATGCCTGTACTTAAAACTGTACAACCAGCCACAGATACACAGTAAGCATTTCATATTTATGGAGTAATTTGTTAAGTGAAAAGAGGAACACGGAATTTTGGGGTTTGGAGAGATTTCAGAAATAGTAAAACTTGACCTCTTCATTTTACAGAGAAGCCTGAGGTCAGCAATTTTAAGTAAACTGCCCAAGATGAGATCAGAAGTCAAGTCCTGCTTTTATTTTTTAGTAACTCTAGTATTTCCTTAATGCTTGTTCGTTAAGGTAAAATCTGGTTAATTTTTCCCATTACTTTTTGAGATTGGCAAGAGTTATCTTGACACAACTTCTTAGGAACGTTTTTCAACAGGGAAAATAAGTTAATTAAATAAAGATTAACATCCATTGACATAGAGAAGTCTTTGTGCAAAAGGTCAAGTGATGTCATGCACTAATGTGGAAATGCATAGGGTGAGAGAAGGGAGTTAGTCATCTCAAGCTTATCAAGGGTGCTTCTAATGTGTGTAAAATATGCTGGGACCTACTTAGTCATCACTAAATACTATGATAAAAAGGAGAGCTGGAGGATGAGTCTATGCTGGGACCTGGTTAGTCATTACAAAATACTAATGATAAAAAGGACAGCCAGAGGATATGTATTCACCTGGCTCAGCACTGTCCAGGACAGAGGATGCTTCAATGCTGGTAAAGTACCCCGTCAGAGATATCCCCGAAGTGAAGAAGCCAGTTCATCAAACTACCACTTAACATTACTTAACAGAATCTTTATCAAGACACCACATTCTCATTTTTACTTACTAAGGTGACCTATGAAGCAGTACTGCGTACCTTCTTCAAATGACTGGTCCAGCCTGCCCTGCCAACTCCCTCCCTGCTATTAGGACAGGCTGACCCAACACATTCCAGCTTTCTTTTTTTTGCTCAGAAAAGCAAGCATCAGACTTTAAGTTTGTTGACTGGCCCAGGACTATCCCCAGTTTATTCCATGTTGGTGGGGTATAGCTTCACGTGGTGACCAAGAATATCTTTTCTCTCTGGTTCTAAACTTCTGCCTCTGTTTTACCACTGCCCACTTCCCCATGTCTTCCCCAATACTCTACCTTTGGATCCCTACTTTTGGCCTCTTCCTTTAACAACCAACTATGACTCAACTGGCTTATTGGTTCCCTGCCTCAATGTGCCTTTCTGATATCAGTTTCTTGGGTTGTCTTAGATGAGGGCTCCATTCTCCAACTCAGCCTGGGCAGAGACTCCACTACGACACCTTGCTGTGGTCTGACAGGGTCAACACCAGTTCCCCAGCAGAGGTCTCACGCTGAGGGCAGGGATATATTCTGAAATCTATGGTAAACTGAAAAATCAGTATTCTGCTTTATAAATTAATTCCTTAACATTTTATATAACAAGGTGTCTTGAAAAGAGTTAACTAGTGATAGTGACACTTGCAGAGACCCTAAGCTGTGTTTTATTTTATTATTGCCATAGCAAAAAGTACCTGTTTCCTTCCTATTTTCAAATATAGTCATTTTCAACTGTAGAGCATATCCCTGTTGTTGGTTAATGACAGGAATGTATCCTGAAAAATGCAACATCAATGGTGATTTCCTCATTGTGGGAACATCATACATAGAGTGTAGTTACACAAACCTAGATAGTATATCATCATAGAGTGTAGTTACACAAACCTGGATAGAATATCATCATAGAGTGTAGTTACACAAACCTAGATAGTATATCATCATAGAGTGTAGTTACACAAACCTGGATAGAATATCATCATAGAGTGTAGTTACACAAACCTAGATAGTATATCATCATAGAGTGTAGTTACACAAACCTGGATAGTATATCATCAGAGAGTGCAGTTACACAAACCTAGACAGAATATCATCAGAGAGTGTAGTTACACAAACCTAGATAGTATATCATCATAGAGTGTAGTTACACAAACCTGGATAGTATATCATCATAGAGTGTAGTTACACAAACCTGGATAGAATATCATCATAGAATGTAGTTACACAAACCTAGATAGTATATCATCATAGAGTGTAGTTACACAAACCTGGATAGAATATCATCATAGAGTGTAGTTACACAAACCTCGATAGAATATCATCATAGAGTGTAGTTACACAAACCTGGATAGTATAACCTGCTATACTCCGAGGCTATATGGTAAAGCCTATTGCTCCTAGGTTACAAACGTGTACAGTATGTTACTGTACTGAATACTGCAGGCAATTATAAGCATTTGTATACCCAAAGATATCTAAACATAGAAAAGGTACAGTAAAAATATGGTAGTAGAGTCGTACAAGACCACTGACATATACATGTTGTTGTTGACTGAAATGCTATGCAGTGCATGACTGTACTTATGAGCCCATCAAAGAGAACTGAACAGAGGAGTTTGTAGGAGCTCAGCCTTTTGGATGTGAAGCTCTGCTCAATGGACCATCAAACACCTCTATGGTATGAAAAGAAGTGAAAAGGGGGCTCTTTCGGTTTAGGAGGTTAAAATAGATGGCATCCTATATCTAGAGGTTACCATAAGGGAGAACGTAGCATAGGAATAAGCGAAAAAGGGGGTCTCCATTCTTACCGATTTTAGCACGCTTCTTATACCCATGCCAGGGCTGGGGAGCCATAAAAAGTACTTCCTGGAGGAGCACTGGGTAAGTCCCCAGAAGCAGTGGTAGGACTATAATGCTCATGCTCTTACTGTGACCAGGACAGGTGACTCATTAGGACTGCCCTCTGCCACAGATGTCTCACTCATCTGCACCTCCACATCCTCACTATTCACCTGCTCACCATGTGAACACACCCCACCAACAACGCAGGATGCTTGTAAGGTCCAAGAAGCCTCTGGACCTTTGAAGGTGTTAGGAACAATTACGTTCCTGGATGCTAGTGAAGGGCTAGGCTGTATCAGTATACCCTAAAGTGGAATTAGATGGGACTGAACCTTGATGTTACCTTTGGTCAGAGATACCCATTTCTAACAGTCATATCACTCTTCGGTGAGCAAGTAAAATCAGTTTCAGACTTTGTAAGATGATTCTCAGATCCTGGAATTGCCAAGGAAGGTAAAGGCTCACTGTTGCAATAGTTAGAAGACAGAAAAAATGACCAGATTTATAAAAGATTAGGGAATGTGTGGGGGACAGGTCAGAGTGGTGGGAAAAACTATAGGGGAAAGGACGCAAATCTGCTGAAAGGTCGGAAGGTTCTGCAGAGCCCCAAGGGAGAATAGCTGAAGACAGCGTTCTATAACCCTGAGGCAGAGGGCAAGGAGTAGGTACAAGGGAGTGTGGGGGAATTTATCTTAAACAGGCTTATTTACTTATGTCGACCAGGAACTGACCTTTATCATCTGCGCGTGTGACATTCCCTGAAAGTGGAACAATAAATGTTAATTACCCGCAGGTTGTGTTGGCTTCGGGTTTTCGGCATTGTGCCTGCACTGAATAAAAAGCAAGCAGCTCCAGCTTCTCGGGACTGCACTTTGACCACTAGAGCCAGCCAGTCCCCTAGCTGCTCTTACACTGCATACCTGTGTCTGAATACTCATTTCATCCATCTGTCTGTTGGCCAGGGTTTGTGGGACAGACCCAGCAGGAATTATACAAGGGCAAGGGCTTGATTATCCCTGGTTATGTTGGTGAATAAGAGAAAGCCACGCTATGCCTTATAGAGAATGTCAAGTGGCCAAATGAAATAAACCTAGAGGTTGCAGTCTCACCAACAGCTCTGTCTGTTAGCTCCCTCACTGCTTCCTTCAATATATGGGTCTAC
Source organism: Chlorocebus sabaeus (assembly GCF_047675955.1). Taxonomy (NCBI): domain Eukaryota; kingdom Metazoa; phylum Chordata; class Mammalia; order Primates; family Cercopithecidae; genus Chlorocebus; species Chlorocebus sabaeus. The sequence continues at coordinate 57,613,689 of NC_132927.1, forward strand.
TTTTAACACAGCACTAAAGTCCTACCGATCAGTAATGGCCCCGCAGAGCTGGTCCTCATCAGCCTCTTTATATATAATACTTTTATATTCAATCGTATGGGCACAGACCCAGGCCTACTTATTCTGAGAGTGGAGCTTGGGAGTCTTACTAGTCTCACCTTATCAGAAGTCTTTTAGCTTCATGGGCAAATATACTTTAAGCACAAACAGCAATGTCTTCACTGTCACAATCGTGAAACAGTTATAATAGTGCCATTCTACCAGATTCAAAGTCTGATAATTTTGAACCTTAGTGATGAGAATTTCTGCTTCACTCAAGTTGGGGATTCTGTAACTTTGGTCAGGGGGCTGGTGGTATGGGCAAAGAAAGACAGCTGAGATTTCTTGCATGTTATTATGTGTACTTGTGTACATGTGTCCTGGGAAGGAGAAGAAGATGCATTCTGAGTCTGTATCATGTCGATCTTCTGTTTGCTACCTTTGCTGTGCTATAATATCATTTCCAGGAGAAATTCAAGAAGTCTGTTGGGGGTGAGGGTACAGTCAGATGACCAGCATCACCCACAGGAATGTTAGGGGCAATTACTGCAAGCTGAAAGGATCCCTACAGACGACCCCTTTCATCTGTATTATCCAAAGCTCATTGTTCTTTATGTGGACTTTCCAGCAATGACACTGACAACAAAATAACCAAATAGCTCATGTATGCAGTAGGCCTGTCTTTTCAATTGGATTTGGAGTTGGTAATTTGATTTAATTTCAGTACTTGTCCAACTCGCTTTTAGTTACCAAGATCAAAGAGGACATCCTTATAGACTGATGGTAGATGCAATCTATAAAAGTTAAGACAATCTCTTAGAAAAAGAGGAAAACAACTAATTCCCAGCATATGCCTGGCCCATAGCTCAATAAATGTTAGCTCTCACAGGAAGAAAAAATATGTATGTATTATTCTCATTTCAAAATTCTTAAAGCAGCAAAAAACAGGATAGGAGGAAGTAGGGAGGGAAAATGCCTTTTAAGTTATATTAGTTATCAATCCAACAGAGAAAAAAGGAAAGGAGGCAGGAAGAATGAAAGGAATTGGAGAAAGAAAGAATATATTTGTTACAGGTTATGATTTCCATGAATCCAAACCTTTCCATAATTATTACAGAGATAAACTTCAAAGACTTGAGAACTACAAGGGATATGAAAGTCTGTACTTCAGGTATGAAGTACAACTATGAAGATAGAATGTATATGAAGACACATACATTCACAAAGCCATTATGGATATACCAAAGAAGTACAGGAATTCACCACATAAAGGAAGTATTAAGTCATGAATACACTTTGATCAAGACAGAATGTTCAACTTTCTATTATCCCTCTGGTATTGAGAAATGTCTTTGTAATTGTTGGGCAGGTATAAAATGTTTTAGCAGTCTAGACAAGCAGTCCCCAAAGTGGAAGAGTAGACTTAGGAGATACTCAGTTGATCCACTGGGGTATGGAAAGAAAATATTTTACAACTTCTATTTTTGTTCACTTTTTAACCCATCTTTTCAATGTTTCTACTTTTTATTCATTATATGTTACAAAACATTAACTAGTATGGTTGTATGTTTATTAATTTATTAGAATAAACTAATACATTTATTAGTTTATTAGAATAAATTAGTTTTAGTTTAATTTATTAGTTTATTCTAATAAATTAGTTTATTAGAATAAAGTAATACATTTATTCCAAATATATTAGAGGATCATGATTAAACCTTTGTAGAAACTTGATCAAACATCTGGAGAAAATGCTTAGTGTACTAGGCATGTTTCAAATACTTAGCATGGGTACACATACACACACATACACACACAGATATCACCTCTTCCCTATCCTTTCTAAAAGCAGGCTATTATAATCAGAAAAATGGCCCTGGTTTTCAGTTCAAAGGGAAAGGTATTTTGGCAAATATGAAGGATCTGTTATGCCTTTAAACCTTTCTATTATTTGGGCAATAATTCAATCCTAAGTGCTCTAGCTCCCTGGTGACAATGGTAACAGCCTATCTTAGGCTTTCCCTGTTGACTGGACTTCAGCTAAATGTCAACTTTACTGCCATCTCTTCTTTATTTCTAGAAAGTCTTAAAACCAGCATTCCAATTCTGCACACATTCTAAAACTGATTTAAACAAACGACTGCTGGAGTTGCTGCCAGGGACAAGGATCATGTGATCTCACATCAGAACACCAGTCCAGTCCCTTTCTTGGCTATACACTTGGTATCCAATAAATACACAGCAATGACAAAAAGAGGAGATGTCGGTGAGATCTTGACCCATGCCAGGTGATATGGTTTCGCTGTGTCCCCACCCAAATCTCATCTTGAATTATGGTTCCCATAATTCCCTCTTGTCATTGGAGGGACCCGATCGCAGTTAATTGAATGATGGGGGCAGTTACCCCCATGCTGTTCTCATGATAGTGAGTGAGTTCTCATGAGGGCTGATGGTTTTATAAGGGGTTTTGCCCACTTTGCTTGGCACTTCTCCTTCCTGCCACCATGTGAAGAAGGATGCGTTTCGTTCCCCATCCATCATGTTTGTAAGTTTCCTGAGGCTTCCCCAACCCTGCAGAACTGTGAATCAATTAAACCTCTTTCCTTTATAAATTACCCAGTCTTGGGCAGTTCTTCATAGCAGTGTGAGAAAGGACTAATAGCACCACTAGCTTTATAACAAGTGTCTTTTGAGTTGAATATCTGAAATCTTCTGTTGTTCAAGTAATAGGCTGAGATTACTACTTTTGCACTTAATAAATTCTTAAACCTACATGGTTCGAGGGAAAGGACTAAGTCAATACAGTGAACAATACAGAGAGAAGGAATATTGTATTGCCTTCTCTGCATCACTCCACACTAATCCGGGTAACAACGTCACAACTGTCCTTTTGGAGACTCCCCCCTCTTGCTCAAGTCTTCACTGATTGTCACCCAAGGTGCACCATCCATGATGCATATAATTCAAGCACAGTGAGATTCTTTTTGGAAATCTTGAAGGGACTGACTAACGGCAGGAAGATAGTGGGGGCTAAGTTATTCAGACGGAGGCACCCTAGAAAGCCTTCACCTTAGTTCTTGCTGACTCATGTCCTTTTTTTTTTTTTTTTTTTTTTAATGGAGTCTCGCTCTGTCATCAGGCTGGAGTGCAATAGCACAATCTTGGCTCACTGCAACCTCTGCCTGCTGGGTTCAAGTCATTCTCCTGCCTCAGCCTCCCAAGTAGTTGGGACTACAGGCACGCGCCACCACGCCCAGCTAATTTTTGTATTTTTAGTAGACAGGGGTTTCACTGTGTTGGCCAGGATGGTCTCGATCTCTTGACCTCATGATGTGCCTGCCTTGGCCTCCAAAAGTGCTGGGATTACAGGCGTGAGCCACAGCACCCGACTGGTGACTTGAGTCTTAAAGGTGCCAAGGTTCCTGGCCATCTATGGGAGATAGCAAAAATGGCCACAGATTCTTCCTCCTTCTCTATCTGCGCTCTTGGGCAGCTCCCTCCCACTCTGACTCTGAGCTTGGCTGTGTGATTTTCTTTAGTCGAGATTAAATACATATATCTCGAGCAGAGACTAGAAAAGTGCTTGTGCAGAACAGAAAACCAAACACCGCATGTTCTCACTCATAGGTGGGAACTGAACAATGAGATCACCTGGACTCGGGAAGGGGAACATCACACACCGGGGCCTATCATGGGGAGGGGGGAGGGGGGAGGGATTGCATTGGGAGTTATACCTTATGTAAATGACGGGTTGATGGGTGCAGCACACCAACATGGCACAAGTATACATATGTAGCAAACCTGCACATTGTGCACATGTACCCTACAACTTGAAGTTTAATAATAATAAATAAATTTAAAAAAAAAAAAAAAAAAAAGAAAAGTGCTTGTGCATTGGGGCTTGCCTTCTTTCACTATACTTGGAACTCCAAGACCATCATGTGAGTGACCCTTCCAGGGGATGAATGACCATATGGAGAATCAAGACATAGTAGCCAACTAGGCTACTCATGGGAATGCAGACCCATGAGTGAGCTGCTGAGGAGGTCAGCTGAGCCTAGCGCAGGTAGGGGAATGCTCAAGCACCGACCAGATTGCTGATTTGCAGAATCATAAGGTGAACAAATGGTGGGGTTTTTTCTTCAGCTACTAAATTTTGAGGTGGTTGTAACACAGTAAAAGCTGATACACCAACTTTCTGAAGCCTGAGTATTCCGCTTTTCTTTTGATTATGTAAGCTACTATGTCTTTAGAATAAATTATTTTTGCTCACAGTAAAGTTGGCTTCTGTTACTTGCAATCAAAGCTCCTTAGCAGCCAGACAAGAGATAGATGAAAAGATCCTTGCAGCAACCATGGCAGATATAAATTCCTAGAACCTTCCAATCTTGTCTAACTATTGAGCAAAAATATTTCAGTTTTATTATGCCTCTTTACTCTCCCTGATTCTTTCCACAAGGAGATAGAACAGTATTCTTATTGCTTAATATAAGACATACACTTCTGTAAGTTTGGAGAAAAGGAGTTTTAGGACCCTTACCAGGAGAATTTCCATCTTTGGCCTAGGTCAACCTAGGCATAAACAGGTGGGAAGCAGACAGGACTTACTGCATTGTCAAGTGGTTAAGAGCATGGACTATGGCTCTATGCTGGTTCATCTCTTGGCTACTCCACCCACTAGCTCTGCGACCCTGTGTAAGTTACTTAAATGTACTAGGCCTCTATTCCCTCAACTAAGGCCTATTGAGATAATAATAGTACTTACCTCTTACATTGTCATGAGAACTGAGTTAATGTATATGAAGTATATATAGCAAACATTTTATTTTTGATATTATTATTATCATGATTATTCCTTAGAGTCCCTGTATCCCTGGGGAAGATCTTGGAAAGAGACATCTGGAATTGTGGGGCCTTTGATAAAGACATGGGATGAAAGGTTTTATTTCTAGTCCTGACTCTACCACAAACTCATTGAGGTCTAAGGCAAGCCTCTTTGTGCCATTTCCTCACGGGAACATGAAATAATCCTAATCCCTATTCTAGTTCACAGGGTCGTTTGGAAGCAAATATGGAATAACACATGTGAACATGCTACTAAGCATTCAAAAGTGCTCAACCACTGTATGATAAGGCCTATAATTGCTATTCAGACATTGAGGTAGTTCTAGGTTCCAAATAAATCCTGAATTCCTCATGCTGTTTAAGTGGGTGCCAGGTGGGCAGTTATTGCATTTTAGAAATAGAAGATTATAGGGCCGGGCGTGGTGGCTCATGCCTGTAATCCCAGGCTGAGGCAGGAGAATGCTTTGACCCCGGGAGGCAGAGGTTGCAGTGAGCCGTGATTGCGCCATTACAATCCAGCCTGGGCTACACAGCGAGACTCCATCTCAAAGAAAAGAAAGAAAAAAGAGAAGAGAAGAGAAGAGAAGAGAAGAGAAGAGAAGAGAAGAGAAGAGAAAAGGAAGATTATAAATATGGATAAAGCATTCTTGGAATACTTGAATACGTATTTACAGCTATATTAAACCGAAACTCATCTATACCAACTATGGATCTGTGTTAAGAGTCTTGGTTATGTATCAGATGAAAGAGGTCATGGCTTTTCAACGATCTCCTAAATACCAAAAGAACTTCTGAGAAAGGAAATGGCATCAAGTAACAACAGAATAGGGGAACGTGGAAAGGCTAGAACATTCTTGCACCTTTATATGTCCTGAAGTGACAGATGCCACTTAAGTGACTTGTCCCCCACTGTCCTTAGGGCCATAGGGTTAAGTATTCTTTGCCTCCAATGAAGATGACTCAAGATGTAAGGCACACTGAATCTAAGGCACTCACATATGAATTCATTTCAAAGCACATTGGTTTTATAGATGTTCAAGTCACCAAGTTCTAAAATAAGTAACAGTTTGTTTCTATAAATATCAAGAAATTAAATTTCTTAACAACTTTAAGAAACTAGTTATATGTTAGAAGATTTGGAAGGTGCAGAAGCACATACAATTAAAAGCACCTAAATCCTGCTGCTACCCCAGATAATCAATGTCACCATCATAATGTGTGTCTCCTTCAAGCAGTCTTACTCTATGTACACATTCATAAACATAAACAGTTCTACAACATAAGGATTACTCTGCATATCCAGTTATAGAGCCTACATTTTTTCCTTAGTATTTTGGGATAAGAGTTTTCGTAGGACAATATTTAAAACAGGCAGTGTGGAAGACAGTAAGTACAGTAGTTGTTGGCAACATCTAACCAAGCTGTTAGTATGAGCATTATGTATGCTAAAACAGTTTGGAGGGCAGAGCATTAAATGCATTTAATTTTAGTACATATATGCAACGTCTGGCTGCCTCAGCGTGGGGAATACAGGATACGTGAAAAGTAATGAGAAAATGTGGTGCTAGATAGAGAACGATCAATGCTGATGATTTGCTTCATGAAGTAAATTTGATTCCTGTTGACATTTAAAGTCAGGGACTTCAGTAGACAAAAATGAGGTAATGGGATTAAGACTTCTATTTTCAAACCTAAAGTTTCCTGCCTGGCTGTGACACACCATGAAATGTTGACAAACATGCTGCCCTCCACTCTAAAAATAGTAACTTTTGTGTCCTTCATTGAGGGCATTTCCCAGGGATAGGCTCGAACCTCCTTTGCAGCTAGACACACAGCAGACCGGCACATGTCTCTTTTTCTCTTTGTCTCTGTTTCTCTGCATATATGAGAGAAGTCAAGCAAAAGACATAAAGGCGGAACTGTCTCCGTACTCATGGGCAAAAACCTTACTTAACTGCAGGGCAGGCTGCACGATATAAAACACACAGGGTTGCTTCCTCAAAGGCTTTTTAAGAACATGTACTGTATAGCACAGGAATTTCTATCCTACTTCAAGAGCAGACTGTGGCAAATACACGAGTCAGCATGCATTTGATAAATGTTGATGGCAAATAAAGAACAAATACTCCCTAAAATATTTAGAGAGGAAGAATATAACAATCCCATCTAAAACCTTCTTAAGGTTTCTGATTAAAATTGTGTAAGAGGAAATAAGCAGATACCATCTTCAGCCGCCTGGCAAAATTGAGCCAAGGAAAAAGATCTTTATGGTAGGAGTTTTTCTTTAAAGTGTTTAATTTGGGGTTGGATTCTCTAACCCTACAGGGCACTTGGGGATTTATGGAATGTGTCGGGCACTTTGGTGACTCCTGGAGTTGACTTCAGGTTTCAAGGCAGGAGAGGTAGCCGGAAGGACTGAAGGATAAAAATCTTCCACCACTGCCTCCAAGACAAATAGTGGTCTGGTTGGACCCTCACCAACCAGGTACTGTATGCCAGCTGGTCTGTCTACAGCTGTATCAAAATGATCTCATTTGATCCAAGAGACATCTATATGAGGTAAGTCTCCATGACCTCTATTTTAGTGAGGGAAAATGAAGGCACAGAGGTTAGGTGACATGGCCAAAGTTACGAAGCTAGTAAGAGGAAGAGCTAGGATCTGAACCCAAGAGGTCTGAGTTGGCAACCCTTAGTCTTAACCACTCTGGCATACTGCAGCATTTGGATTGTAGCTCTACGTTGTTAGAACTGTCCAATCTTGAGCAAATTTCTCAATTTCTGAGTCTGTTTCCTCACTTTTAAAGAGGATAATAATATTTCCTATGCCCCACAATATGGTTGTGAGGATCAAATAAGACATGTGAGTGCTATTGTAAAAGATGGCATGCTATACGATTCAAATGATTTTCATTATTACTGGTAAAAAATGCGAAAGAAGGAGCACTTATTCATTCATTTTGAGGTTTGAGGTTTGTTTTGCTTCGTATAGTATAAAACTTTCTAACTTTAATTATCAATAGAAAGTAAGAAAATAACTGGCCAGCCGGGCACGGTGACTCACGCCTGTAATCCCAGCACTTTGGGAAGCTGAGGCGGGTGGATTGCCTGAGGTCGGGAGTTCGAGACCAGCCTGACCAACATGGAGAAACCCTATCTCTACTAAAAATACAAAATTAGATGGGCTTGGTGGCGCATGCCTGTAATCCCAGCTACTCAGGAGGCTGAGGCAGGAGAATCGCTTGAACCCAGGAGGCGGAGGTTGTGGTGAGCTGAGATCGTGCCATTGCACTCCAGCCTGGGCAACAAGAGCAAAACTCTGTCTCAAAAGAAAAATAATAATAATAACTGATATTTACTGCCATGCACATTAAGTACTGAGAAAGAGGAGAAAACATTCCTTCTATCAGGAATCTGTAATTAGAAAGAAAACAAGTAGTCAAATAGAGCTCCTTGTGGGAGCCCCATGAGTCCAGTGATGAAGCCTATTCTCGATGCGGGTGCCCTTCCAGGAAGGAGAAATGAGCTATCAAGAATTTATGGCTCTCCAGATAATGACTTCCTGTTCCACAAAAACAAAGCACAGCAGCTGGAAATAACAGTCTATCTCCGATCCCTATTCCACATCCTATGGCTGTCATCCACAGACTAGTCTGAGGGAGGCTTCCTCTAGCTCCAGACCTTTAAAGCCTCAACTGCTTCAGATGGGGAAAAAAAAAAAATTCACAGAATTTAAAAGCCAAACTTACTAAGAATTACCCCTGAGCAAAGTCACCCTGGACTCAGACTCCATCTGTTCCAAGTCATTAAATTCCCAAGCACGGCTGAAGTCCCTGATCTATCCCACTGTCATAACACACACAGTCTGTTGGTGTTTCTTTTCCTGCTCTGGTAAGTTCCTAAGGAAGACAAACTAAAGAAAAGCATGTTGAACAGAACCATGCTAGGAGTTTCATCCCGGAAACTGAAGTTGGGATAGACGGAAAAATGAGCACCTTCTAAAATGAAATGATTAAAAGATCAACAGAGAAGTCCTTAGTCACCCACCACAAAATGGTTTGTGAATATGTTGCTCTCAGAGATTTAAGAAACACCCATATCCAAGCAAGGTGACTTGGATATACTTTCAGAAAGACTTGGTAGAAATGCGTTTGAAGTGTATTAATCTGTAATCTAATTATACAGAACTTTAAAACTTTTTTAAACACAATTCATCCATGTCACTAAAGAAAATTTAGAAAATACAGGCAAGGGAACGAAATAAAAAGTACCCAAAGTCCCACCTTTACCACCAAAATAAGAGACATCTGTTTTGTTAAGAAGGTTAATAAAGGAAAAACTGAAAATAGCAACAGCCCAAAATGCTCATAAGTTAGCCACAGGGCTCAGGTGGAGATCAAGTGACACCAAACTGTATTTGGTACTGGAATCATGGTGGTCATTTTAAAATACATGCCTGGGCTTCTCTTAGGCAACTCTTCTGCATCCACCAAGAATATTGCAGAAGTTGCCCATACATGCACAGAATTAATGTGTTATATAAAAAATATGTGAGACTATGTAGAAAAAGTATGGTAAAATTTAACTCACACTAGCTATAATAGGAATACTATTATCACCATACTAAGAATGGAAGGGAACTTCCTCAACCTGATAAAGGGCATATACAGGAAGAAAACCTCAGCTAACATCATAATGGTGAAACATTGAAAGTGTTCCTCCCAGTCTCACCTATTCAGCGTTGTAATGGAGTCCTTAGGCATTGCAACAAGGCAAGAAAACGGAAAAGAAAAAAGTAAAAGAAAGAGATTGAGCCCTGTGGCTAACTTATGAGCATTTTGGGCTGTTGCTGTTTTCAGTTTTTCCTTTATCAACCTTCTTAACAAAAGTAAAAATAATTGTAAAAGTGAATACAGCAAGGCCTCAGGATGCAAAGTCTTTCTTTAAAAACTCAATTATATATTAAAATACTAGTAACAAGTAACTGGAAATAAGCCCTCTAAAAATATTGTTTACAATAGCATAAAAATATCAACTACATAGAAGTAAATTTAATAAAAGATGCATAAGGCCTCTTTACTGTTGAGAGAAGTTAAAGAAGGCCTAAATAAATGGAGAGATTTCATGTTCATGGATTTGAAAACTCAAAATTGTTAAGATGGAACATTTTATGAAATTGATCTGTAGAATCAATACGATTCCAATAAAAACTTCCAGGCTTAAAAAACATTTTTTTGATAGCTGGCCAATTTCTATCAAAGCCATCAATCACCAAGACAATCTTGAAGAAGAAAAATGTTGTAGGACTCACACTACCAAATTTCAAGACTGACTATAAAGTTTCAGGAATTAAGACAGTCTCATAGGAAAGACAAATAGGTTAATGGAACAGAATGAAGAGTGTAGAAGTAGACCCACGCATGTAAAGTCACTTAAGTTTGGGCAAAGATGCCAAGGAATTCAATGGGAAAAAAAAGTTCTCAATAAAATGTGCTGGAGCAACTAGATATCCATACAGAAAAAGTAGATCTTCGCCCTTCCTTCTCTCTCTATCTAAAGATTAATCTGAAAGGGATCACAGATCTACATGAAAGCCAAAACTATAAAGCTTCTAGAGGAAAACATAGAAAAATATCACCATGACCTTAGGGTAGGCAAGAATTTCTCAGGACACAAGAGGCACTAACCATAAAAGAAAAATATAAATCAATTGTACTTCATCAATTTATCAAGACATCATCAAAAAAGTTAAAAGGCAAGCCACTGATAAAAGACTTGTATCCAGAATACATAACTCCCACAAATCAATAATAAAAATACCAACACCTCAATAGGCTACAGTGAAACTATGTAAATGGCTAGATAGCACATGAAAAGGTGCTCAGCATCATTAGACACCAGACAACTGCAAATTAAGCTATAATGAGATCCTAAACACTCCCAGGATCATATCAAATGTGAACAAAGGTGTGCAGCAACTAAGATTCTCATGCATCATTGGTGAGGGTATAAAATGGTAAAATCACTTTTAAAAATGGTTTGGCAACCTCTAATAAATTTAAACATTGACCTACTTTATGACCCAACAATTCCACTCCTATATTTGTTCTCAAATGAAAAATATGTCTACAAATAGACTTGTTCAAGAATGTTCACAGGAGCTTTATTCATAATAGTGAAAACCTGGAAGCATCCCAAATGCCTATCAATAGGAGAATGAATAAGCAAACAGTATCATATTAATATAATAGAATACCACTACAGCACTAAAAATAAATTGACTATTTATATATGCAACAACGTGATGAATCTCATAACCATTCTCTGAATCTCAAAAGTTACTATTGCACCATCATTTCCCCAGGTTTGATTCAGTCATTTAATCTCACATCAACCCCATGAGGTAGATATTTTTATCCTTCAGCTTTAATAATAGAAATAATTAACAGAGAAAAAATAATATCCAAGATTATACTTTCTCATTCAATATTTATTGAACATATACTATTTGTTACTAGGCAGTAAATTATGTCCCAAGAACATAATGTCAGCCAAAAAAGACGCAAGATTTAAACTCAGTCCTTCCACACTACACAACACTGCCAGGTCCTATGACAAGCTATATGTAAAAGAAGGAATAAGACTTTGTCACTGCCTTTAAGAAGTTCAGAGACTAGCAGAGGGAACAGGCAAATAAACCAACAACCAAAATATAGCAAAAGCAATTACAATACAACACAAAGTGTTCTTATGGGTACATAAAAAGTGCTGTGTGAACCCCAAAGAGGAAATGATCCATAACTCTGTCTGGGATAGTTGAAGCCAAACTGGGAAAGGAGCTGACATTTCAGTTGGGTGATACACTAGCAGAGAGAATGTCTGAAGACATTGAGACAGATTGGAACGTGCTCAAGATTTGGAAGTCAATACACCTGGTTGGGATGCCAGCTCAGTATTCACATTTGTGAAATGTGAATAATTACTCAAAAACTTGAAGGGTTGTTGTGAGAACTGGAAAAAATACATGTAAAGAACTGAGCCCATGCAGACGAAACTCAATTTTTAGTAGCTTTTAGTTTTTGAACAAATAACTGTTATTAGTCATATTGCCAATATATGTCTCCTATTGTAGATTTGTCAACCCCCAGAAATCCTTGCTTCTCAATACAATAATATTAAGTTTCTGAGGCTAAACAGCTTAGGCCTAGATCTTAAGCCCATGGTGATTTGCTGGCTTTGACCTCCCTCCTCACTTGAACGTGACTCGAGCCCCAACGCATAACATGACACTGTACACTGAGGAGAGCTGGCTGTCCCCAATCAGAGTGGTGTATTAGAAGGCTGGAGACAAGGACACAAAAACATCAGGACTAATAGGAGTAGTAGCCACTCTGGATTGTGCCTGTCTGTGAAAAACCATTTAGAACAGCATTTATAAGCATGTACCATATCAGCTGCCCCCTCTGTGCCCAGCTTACAGCAATACTCACTGTAATCAGCATCAGATACCCCTATCTGTCTACACATTTCTGGAACGGAGGCTAACAATAAGTGTTAAAGTCGTCTGAGAGAGACAGTCTAATAAGGAAGGGCCAAAATGGCAGAACTTTCTCAAAACACACAGGCTCTTCCTGTAGTGATGGAAAGGCTCACTTGGATCCAAGATTTTAATAAAGATAATGAAATAGGCTCAGTATCCCTTCTGAAGGTGCAGCAGGTTAGTGCTTCTAAATGTTAAAGCATTTACGCAACAAATCAGAAAGTGTTTGCAAGGCTGACTGGTTGTTTACTGACATTTCTAGTCAAATTAGACTCATTTTAGTAAGAGAATGACCATGGTGTCAGAATCCATGGTGGCAACTTCCGCTAACACACAGTTTTGCATGTAAAGTTGATTGCATGACAAACTGATGCAGAGGGTGTTCACATCATTTAATCATCAGAGACGACACTGCAAATGGCTCTACAAGGAATACGACACGTCAAGAGACAGCAGGCTTGTGCTGTGCCACAAACAGGCTGTGGGGGACAGTGGGAAAATTATATAAGATCTGTAAGCCTCAAGTCCCTCACCTATCAGATGGGATAATGATGCCCTGCAGGATGTTGTGAGAATTACACATGATGTGGGCAAGTACCTGACATGGTGCCGTACACAGAAAGAACACTTAATGACTGTTTCTGCTATAATTAATGTCAGGCACTGCCATCTATAGTTTGGAGGGGCAGGACCAAGTAGAAAAATATTTGCTATGAGTTGATTGCTTTTGTTAAATGGCTTTTAGACTGATTATACAGAATGGAGTTCAGTGAGGGGGTGTGTGTGTGTGTGTGTGTGTGTGTGCGCGCGCGTAAAAGAGATACAGAATGAATACAAATGAGAATGAGAATGAGAGAATGAGGAAATGTGTACTGGGTGAGCAGAGGTTAAGCAGAGAGAAAGAAGGGAGGAGATGGGGGGAAAGTAGCTTTCAGAAGAAACATGTCTACCTTATTATTAGACCAAAATATTTGAAGGGCAAGTCTTCAATATGTTATGTTGTTTTACTTTTACTCTGCTTTTAGTCATTATTATATGCTCCGTCAGAGCCTGACACACAGCAGGCACTCAGTAAATATTTACTGAGCGCATACCTGGATCAAGCATTGTGCGCACTTGCAGGTGTGGCTATGACTAAGCACAGAAAAAGGAAACCAACAGTGGTGGTGTGGGACAAGTGTCAAGCAGTGGCCCTGACAGGCAGAAGTGCTCTTTGCCCCGGTGGCTGAGTCACCACACCACCACAGTGACACACTGCGGCAGGTTCCATTCACAACATCAATACCGACACGAGGTCATTCTTCCAACAAAGCAATGAACCCCAGAGAGAGGCTCCAAATCTTAACACAGGAAGGGTCTGCCTCTGTTTGTCACCCTCTTCCTCAGTGAGCAGATCAGGTGCATGAAATATTTTACTGTCCCATCCTGGACTGGATTTTGCCTTCATTAACCCTGTGACAACCCAAGGGGAGGTATATTTACAGTTTATAGGTGAGGAAAATGAAACTTAGAGCTTATATAACGTGCCTATGGTTAAACATCAACCAGGTTTCGAAACCAATGCCCTTTTAACCTCCTTGAAGGAGAACACGTATACAGAAAAGTGCACATATCATAGCTCCATGTATTTCCACAGCTGAGCACATGCATGTAACCAGCACCCAGATCAAGAAACAGCTGCCTTTGTGCTCCTGACCAGCCTCTTCCCCGACCACGAGTAACGACTATCCTTACTTCTAACAACTGCATGAGTTTTGCCCAGAACACTCTAAACTACAGTAATCGCTTCTTCCACCAAATTCCTCTGATTTTCTTATTGGTATCACTCATTTGGAATTTCCCAATACTCTCTTGTAGGGCCAAACAGTTGCTCTTTTACATATCTCATCTTTTTAATTATGATGAAAACCTCCTGGAGGCCAGGGTTTTGTACATTTTTAGATTCCCACACACACCTAGTATGGAGCAGCCACTATAAAGTGTATGTACTTAAGAGTTATTTTCTGGTTACTGTGTATCTCACACTGTTTCAAGCACTTTACCTAGATTATCTCCTTTGATCCTTTCAACAACCCTGTGAGGTAGGTACTGCTATTATCTCCCTCTTACAGATGACAAAACTAAAGCACAAAAAAAAGCAATTTGCCCAAGCTCACGCTGTTAGAGATGGAATCAGGGCCGGGCATGGTGGCTCATGCCTGTAATCCCAGCACTTTGGGAGGCCAAGGTAGGTGGATTGCTTGAGGTCAGGAGTTCAAGACCAGCCTGGTCAACATGGTGAAACCCCGTCTCTACAAAAAATACCAAAAATTAGCTGGGTGTGATGAAACGGGCCTGTAATCTCAGCTACTCAGGAGGTTGAGGCATGAGAATTGCTTGAGCCTGGGAGGTGGGGGTTGCAGTGAGCCGAGATCGCGCCACTGCACTCCAGCCTGGGCGACAGAGTGAGACTGCGTCGCAGAAAAAAAGGAAAGAAGGGAGAGAGGGATGGAATCAGGATTCAAACCCAGGCACTGTTACTTTAGTCTTTCTTGTTATTCTGTTCTTTTTTTGGCAAACTTTTTAAAAAGTATAAAATACACAGAAAATGACATAAATCATAAGTTTAAAGTTCAACAGCTTTTTACAAAGTGAAGATACGTAGGTAATTCACTATCTCAAAACACAGATCCCCAGAAGACCCCTTTGTACCCCCTTCCAATCACTAACTCCTCTTCCCCCAGGGTAACAATTCTTCTGATTCTTAACACCATACTGTAACTTGCTTGTTTTTGAACTTAGGTAAATGAATTCATATAGTATGTTCTCTTTATGTTCATGAGATTCATTCATTTTATTGCATGTGATGTGTTAATTTGCATTTCTGCATTGTATTCAATTGTGTGAATGTGACACAATTTATCCATGTTAGTGTCAATGAACATTTGAGAGCTAGGCTTCTATAAATGAATTCTTGTACATGCCTTTGATGCACACATGCTTGCTTTTGTCTTGGGTACCCAGGAGCAGAATTGCTCTGTCACTGGATATGCAAAGCGACTATACCAATTTACACTCCCAACCACTGTGTATATGTGTTCTGGTTGTTCTACATTTTTACCAACACTTGACACTGCCTGTTATTTTCATTTTAACTCTGACAATGGGTGTGTGGTGCGTTATATTGTGGATTTTACTGAACTTTCACTGATGAATACTGAATGTGTTTACCTTTTCATATGTTTACTGGCCATTTGGATAGCCTTCTTTGTGAAGTACCTTTTCAAAGCTTTTGTCCATTGGGTGGTCTGCTGTCTTCTTGTTGATCTGTAGAAGTTTTTTTATATATTCAGAATATGATTTCTTTGTCATTATGTATTTATTGCAAATATCTCCTCTTAAGCTGCAGCTTGCCTTGAACTTTCTTAACGGTGGCTTTTGCTTAGCAGATATTCTTAATTTACATGTGGTTTAATTCATCAACTTTTTCCTTTCTGGTTAGTCCTTTTTAGGTCTTGTTTAAGATCTATTTTTAAGGGACTTTCCTCATTAGAGATTGACTGGTGGGATTGTCAGTCAAGGCTCCCCACCTTGATGGCGTCACATGCTAACCTAAATCAATGCAAAACTTGTTGCCTGGAATTTGGCTCTTTTGGAAAATGAAAATGAATCTGAAAATGGTTGCTCATTCATGAAGATAGTGGTACTCAGCAGAAACCAGCTACAAGTGCTTGCCTGAGACCCAAGAGCTGCTCTAGCTCCAGCTTTTTCTGAGCTTGGCCTTTCTGCTTGATTGTTTAACTTCCCCCTTCAACTCTGTGAGCAGCCCCCACCCTCAACTTGTAATACACTCTCCTTTGTAATTTTTTTTAATTGCAACTAAAGAATCCTATTGATTCTTTTAAATCTCTCTCTATATATATATACATACACACTATTTTATATATATACACATATATACGTATACATGTGTGTATATATACACACATACACACACACGTATATATATACACACACACTATTTTATATATATACGTATATATGTGTGTATATATACACACACACACACACGTATATATATACACACACATACACACACATATATACTCTATTTTTTTTTTTTTAGATAGACTCTTGCTCTGTCACCCAGGCTGGAGTGCAGTGGCACGATCTCGGCTCCCTGCAACCTTCATCTCCTGGGTTCAAGTGATTCTCGTGTCTCAGACTCTGAGTAGATGGGACTACAGGCACCATATTCTCATTTTTTTTTAAGAGATGGAGTCTGTTGTACAGGACGGAGTGCAGTGGCAATTCACAGGTGTGATCATGGCACACTATAGCCTGGAACTCCTGGGCTTAAGTGATTTTCCTGCCTCAGCCTCTCAAGTAGCTGGGACTATAGGTCTATGCCACTGTGCCTGGCTGATGTTCTCTATTTTAATATATGGCACTAAGCACAGACTTAAAGTCTGATCAGTCACACTGTCCAAACAAGACATTTCACCTGCATGGAATTCAGTCCTCATCCTTTCACGACTGCAGGATGACTTCCTGACTTCCCCAGAGATGGTTCTGCCTTGACACCACATTAGGAAAAACAATGGCATTTTCATCTCATTGGCTCTTAGGGAAATAAAGAAGAGGAAATCCAGTTAAAACGGAGCATCGTCCAATAAAGCAGACAATTAAAAAATGCAATAGGACATTAACCCTTTAACAAATTAGCAAGCAAAGTCAGCTCTGCAGCTGTGCCCAAGCAGGATAATTACTATCTTTTTTTAGCTGGCACTATAGCAGCAAGCACTGATTATTTAAATGAGGAGCAAACAATAATTTGGGTGGAATATTATTTAAATAATGAGCACTCCTAAAAATCAAGTTTATCATGAATAGCAAGCATGGGGAGGTGCACACCTCTAGAAACTCTGACTGCTATAAATGGAAGGGTGTTTGGGGAATCATCTCAGTGATCACTCCCTTAGATCTTCTACATTTCATAAGATATGAGCACAGGCCAGAATTAACAAAAGAGATTTAAAAAACATACAGAAAGAAGTTACACCTTCAAGTGAGTCTGAGCTGCTGAGCCGTGCATAGATTGCACTGATGCAATTATAACATTAGGCACTTCCGGATTGCATCTTTTGGAAGCATTTCAGAATGGGCAGTGGTATCTTCAGCAGGAACTAAGCAGTGGAAAACCTTCCTTCCTTGAGGTTGATTGAGTGTAATTTTTCAAAACAGTCAAAACTCACTTGGACTCAAAGCTACTGAATAAATTTCTATAGATTTATTTTCTTTCTGAAAAAGGGACAATACAAAAGAGCATGTAAGAGCCTGGGCTTCAGAGTTTTTTAGAGAAATCTGGAATCCAATGACATTGGCTGGTGTGTGATTTTGAATAGAAAGCCTAGTTGAGCCTCAATTTTCTTATACATGAGAAAGAATTAATAGTCTACAGTTGACCCTTGAACCACACAGGTCTGAACTGCACTGGTCTGCTTATATGCAAATTTTCTTCTGCCTCTGCTACCCCAGACAAGCCCTCCTCTTCCTCAGCCTCCTCAGCGTGAAGGAGACGAGGATGATAATCCACTTACACTTAATGAACAGTAATATATTTTCTCTTTCTTATGCTTTCCTTAATAACATTTTCTTTTCTCTAGCTTACTTTACTGTAGGAATGCAGTCTGTAGTATATATAACACAAAAAATATGTGTTAATCGACATTTTATGTTATTGGTAAGACTTCCAGTCAACAGTTGGCTATTTTAGTAGTTACGTTTTGGGGGAGTCAAGTTATATGTGGATTTTCTACCGCGTAGGGGTGGCATTCCTAACTCCCGTGTTGTTCAAGGGTCAACTGCATCTGATGGGCATGGTTAATAAACAGGTAATATATTTGAAGCTGTTATATCTTTATCTTTTATTAGGAGAGAGAAGCTAAAGAAGAATGGCTTTTGTCTATTCAATATCAATGGGTTCTGAAAGGACTTCCCAAAGAGAAACGTATGTTTGAAACACTGTCATTAGACTTACCTGCTCTAGATTTATGCAATCTAACTCAGACTCAGAAATTATTATTATTATTTTTTTTTGAGACAGAGTTTTGCTCTGTCACCCAGGCTGGAGTGCAGGGACGCAATCTCAGTTCACTGCAACCTCTGTCTCCTGGGTTCAAGCAATTCTCATGCCTCAGCCTCCCAAGTAGCTGGGATTATAGATGCCCACCACCATGCCCAGCTAATTTTTGTATTTTTAGTAGAGATGGGGTTTTGACATGTTGGCCAGGCTTGTCTTAAACTCCTGACCTCAGGTGATCCACCCGCCTCAGCTTCCCAAAGTGCTGGGATTACAGGCATAAGCCATCGCGCCCAGCCTAGAAATTATTTTTAAAAGAACACGGAGCAGACAAAACCTAATCCCAGAATTCTACGTGCTAAAGGTGGGATATTTATTCAAGGGTGTCCCTCTTGGTGTCTAATAAGGCTTGGCCGCTCATGCTACAACTCGGGAGCGAAGAAGAGAGGGCAGCTTTTGGTGCAAGGGAGAATGAAAGAACTGAGGGAGGAAACAGAAATTCTCAAAAGACAACCAGGTTCACCCAGAGGACATGGTTTTACCCATAGATATATAAACACTGAAGGGTTGTGGGAGGATTAGAGACAGAAAGGCTGTTTTAAAAGGCTGTGTCTTCAATATTCTAAAGGGCAGGTCAGCTAGGGAGAACAGGCTGGGCTTCTGATAGGAGTGCTTTATTTGGTTCAGCAACTAGATTAACCTTTCCCTGGTGTTTGCCTAAAATCTTGCTTTGCCCTGCTTCTGTGAGAATGGAAATAGGTTGTCAAAATTCTAACAAAGAAAAAAAAAGTCTCATTACTTTGACCCCTGAGCCTCAGTATCCTTATCAATAAACGAGGGAAATCATACTTAACTCACAGTACTGTGCAAATTAAACAAGAGCTCATAAAAAGCATTGATTACACTGGCCTATGGCAGTTGCTTGACAGATAACAGTTATTGTTATTATTGGCTTTAGACAAACAAGGAGGTACCAAATATTAGATCTGAACTATTAAAAAAAGATAATCTATAGATAGAGAAAAAATTTAGTCTGTATAATTCTAGAGTTTGCTAAGTCTTGGTTTGAACAATAGCCATTATATCTTGAATGTATATTTATTGTCTCCAAATACTTTCTCTATACCTTCCCATTTATTTACACACACTTTAAAGTTTTACTTAGTTATGAGAATTTTTTAAATCACTTAATTATCCTTGAGAAAATCTATTAATAAATCCCTAGGTCTAACACTCTGCAAATCTGACCCTTCCTTGGAATTGCAGAGCTAGAGGATGAGGTTTCACTATGAAACTCTCTTTCTAGGCAATTCCTAGAGCCATGCATGTAGCTTGCGAATCTTACTTTGTTTTGATCATGATTATGTATCTAAGGGCACAGGGTGTGGGGAGGAGCCATCCTAAAGAGGGAAAAAACAGGAACCATTCTTTCTGTCATCACTGCCTCTTCCAAATAATAGACAAGGCATGTATTTCCTGTGGACAGTTAGGGATAACGTGCCAAAGACAAGAAGAGACTGGGCCAGAGGTGGTGGTATCTTATTTGAGAATCCTCTGCACAGATGACCACTCTTATATTTCAAAACAGCAGCTCTCAAACAGTTTTATATTCATGGTCACTTTAGAAGAGTAACGGGTTAAGAGATCATATATATGCAGGACTCTGAATTAGGGCTGGGAGACCTCCCCTTCTGCCACTCAGAAAATTCATTATTTAATACCCCAGGAATCGATTTCCACATTTTAAAGTGAGGGGATTGGATTAGATGATCCTGAATTCATCCTGTCTTCAAAACCCTAAAATTCATATATATTCTCCTTCTACTTTATATAATGAAAGACAACAATGTAAGTCACCCAACTTTGGCCAGGATGAATTAAGAATATTATACTGCTTTTGATAAGACACAAATAAAAGAAATAGTAAAATAAAAATTCACATTAAAGATAAAATGTATATAAATATAGTGCCATCCTGCAGTCATTGCCAGGAGACCTGCCTGCTTGTTTTGTGATGTGCCTGCTTGTCATATACTTTTTCTCTTGCACAGAACAGTGTGAACCCTCAAAATAGGTCATTTAATTTCAACCTGTGAATAATTAAGACAATCTAGAGGTGCAGATAGATGGATCAGTGTGAGTAGCATCTCCTCTCCATTCAATGTGGTCAACATGTGAGTGGCTGGCAGCATTAGGAACAGGCAGTAAGGTTTATGTAGTACTGAGAAGTCTAACTGCCCTCCAAATAGCTGAGTATCCAGATGTTATTCATGAACTAATTGTGGCTAACATTTATTGAGGACTTACTATATGCCAGGCCCTAAAATGATGTTTTATATACATATCTCATTTAATATTCAATTTTCTCTATTTTGTGTACCAGGACACCTTGCCGCATTGCACTGATATCTCTTTTACAGCAGAGGTGGACAGGAAACCTCCTGTTTCCTCTCCCCTGTGCCCTCTTTCCAGGTCCAATGATTCACATTCCTTCCCCTCAAGCCTGAAAGTCCAGAGGGAATGGAGCGTTTAGGAAGTTTGGTATTTGACCTGTTCTTTGACTTTTCATAGGTGGTATCCTCTAAGTGCAAAGGATTTGAGGACTACTTCTCTGTCTTCTATGGTGAGTCAATGGGTGCCACTGATATCCCCCGAGTACTTGTTCCCTATTAGGCATCAGTGCACAGGGTAGGTTTGAGCTAGAATTGGAGCTAAACGGTAAGTATATGGACTTGGAGAAGATGGGACAGTAAGGCTGGGACTTAGATAACCACTTCTTGCACAATAGAGCTGAATTTATATTCTTTTTTGTATTGCACCTAGTATTATACCCAGCCACCAACAGGTTAAGAAGCAGGATAATATACCAGAAAGAGCAATGGAATAGGAGGCAGGAGAAGAGTATGGGAATAGGTCTCTACCACCCTCATTCCTGCCTAATTATCTCTGCTGTGCTCTGCTCTGCTCGCCTCTCCTCCTCACCGAGGCTCCTCCTATTCCAACAGAACCCCTGATATTGAGAAGTACCAAATGTCACAAGGGGTGTTTCTAATTTGAGAAGGGTAAAGGAGAAAATGCTGAGTATCTCTGGAAAGGTATCTATTAAATGCAGTAACACTTTAAAAAATCATATGATGAACCAGGTACTGTCAAAAAAAGATTTCTTAGATGATCTTATTTCCTTCTCACAAGAATCCTATGACAGAGACATTCTATTAACTCCACATAAAATTGAAGAAAATGAGGCACAAGGGTTAAATAACATGGCTGCTAGTAGTACAGTTAGGAAGTGGCAGAGCTGAGATTTAAGAGAGGCTTTGCCACCGAAAAGAAAGGGGTTTACTTTGTAAATAATTCTGTTGACATGTTATTTATGTCCCACAGCTCTGGAAAGAAGCAGATCCCTAGAAAACAAAGAGAATGCTTATAGGAGACTTTCTCTGGAAATGAGTCGGGGACATGAGACAGGAAAACACCATATTCATACACATTACTTATGTTTTGCATATTTTTTGTAAATGAAGGGTTGGCCAATTAATATTGCCCAATGAGACACGTGAGTCTTATGGTTTGGCTGCTTGTCAACCCAACACAATTACTTCCTGGTCTTTAGCCAGCACGGCATGTCTCTTCATCAGTAAGTGAATAAGCAGAATGGACCTGTATGTGTGCACACGCACACGCTTGTGTGTGTAGCATGTGTGCAGCATAGGTGTAAAGCCTGCGGGCACACCTTGCATTCTTGGCTAAAATCCCTTCTCCCCCATAAGAAGAGAGATTATATGATTGTCTTAGTCATTTTCCTTTCGTGAAATGGCTCTGGGACGGATAGAGTCTGCTGGGATCTAAGCTCCCGACTGGACCAGGCAAGCATAAAAAGGCAGGCTGCTAACACCCGCCGTGTCTGTGGGTGCCGGCAAGAAGGGACCTCTGACTACTATGCAGAGAACGCCTGTCTTTGGCCATTAAAGCTAAGCTCTTAGGGAGAGGAGTCAGAAAAACTTGTACTGGTCTTACCTGCCCACACTCTCTTATCTACACCTGTCCTCAAGGTAACGCAAAGAGGCTGCTTCACTTCTTGAAGGCAGACAGCTTATGCTTTCTACTGAAACTTAATTTACGTAGTAAAACTCCCCTCAACTACTTCCTCTACAAATTGCAAACACAGAAAGAATAAAAGAAGTTGTACCTTCTAATTCAGTCAACTTCCCCTCAAGTCTCCGGTACCTGGCAGATGAACTCCAATCTAAGGAATTCTCCCTCTTTCCTCCCAGCATTTACACTTAGCCTTGCTGCTTAAAATCAGATTGCCCTTCACTGTTTAAACATAACGGGTATAATGGCTAGCTCTGGTTTCATGATGCATTTGCTTTTGTATTGACCATAACTACTGGTTTGCAGGAACCTGCCAATCCTTTTGAAAATTAGTAATTTTTTGAAAGCAAAATATTTTGTGCAATGCAGACCACTTTTTGTGTGCATATAACCATCTTTTGGTAGCAAACTCTTTGTGCTATTACACAACACTGACAGTAAAGAATTCTATTTAAGAAACACATCCTTGCTTGTAAGGCTTGGCAGTCAAACAAGAAGGACCTTTACAGGCAAACTAATTAAAAGAGCAAAGCCCCCATGTTTTCATTGCTCTTCTTGTCATCGTCCTCCCGGTACTCCTCTCTTCCTACCTCTTTCTTCCTTTTTGTCTACAATTTCCATTGTATTATATACTATAATCTCCTTCCAGGGCCTGGCCTCATTTCATGGTTTCCGTCACAAAAGACTTAATCAGTCCAGTCAAGGAAAATCAAAACCTATCTAGTGATCAGATCAAAGACAAGAACCCAGGGAGTTTTGTTTTGGTTTAATTTCCAGTAGCATATTTTGGGTCTGAGGGGTAGATAATAAAGGAAGAGAAGAAAAACAGAAAGTAAATCTTAAGATCCTTGAGGACAGAGACGGTGATATAATCATCTTTAGACCCTCCATAAAGCCTGACGCAGCACCTTCTGTCGTTCAGTGACTGTTTAATGCACGACTCCTACATGCAGATACGATAGTGAACAAAACGGATTGGGTGCTTGCTTCACAAGTCTTCAGTCTCACAGTGAGAGAGAAAATTGATTAAAAAAAAAAAAAGGTCAGGCCGGGCATGGTGGCTCATGCCTGTAATCCCAACACTTTGGGACGCCGAGGCAGGTAGAACACTTAAGGTCAGGAGTTTGAGACCCGTCTGGCCAACATGGTGAAGCCCCATCTCTACTAAAAATACAAAAATTAGCCAGGTGTGGTGACGGGTGCCTGTAATCCCAGCTAACCAAGGGGCTGAGGCAGGAGAATTGCTTGAACCCAGGAGGTGGATGTTGCAGTGAGCCAAGACTGTGCCACTGCGTTCCAGCCTTGGTGACAGAGCAAGACTCCGTCTCGAAAATATATATATATATACACACACACACACACACACATCCCCCAATGAAACAGATCATTCATTACAAAGTGTGATTAAGCATGATGAAAGAAAATAACAGATTTATTAGGGAACATACACTGGGAGTCCTGATCTAGCCTGAGGTTCAAGGAAGGCTTCTCTGATGAAGCAACACTGAAGCAGAGAGGTGATGTGGTGTGTGATTAAGAGTTAGGGAGGAAGTAAGCGACAGAGCCTTCCAGTGACTTGCAAATTATAAGACTTCAATGAAGGAAAGCCTCTTCTACTTTTAAAACAATTGGAATCCTGCTTTTTCGCATGTAGGAAGAGATGTAAGACAAATCCTGGAAATCTCATCCAAGTCTTTCATTTTACATATCATGAAATTAAAATCCCCATATGAGCTGGCCAAGGCCACTTCCTGGTAGGACCAGACGTCCAGGCTTCTGGTGTCCAACCCAGTGCCCTTTTGACTACACTGCCACAAGAACGGCAGTTTCAGTGGCCACACAAACTTCAAGGCAGTGATGAGGGCCCTTGAAACTTACACAAGATGAAAGAGCTTATCCTATATTCAAATGGTCTATAGTGGGATAAGATCAAAGCTTTGAAAAATTGAATTCTGTGCTGTGTGTGAAGAAAGGCTCAATACGTCCAGGTATTTTTGATCAAGATGTATTTGTAAACCAGCAACAAAGAGTGAACCCGGCAGATTTTCCTGCCAGCATGCACAGTGAAAACAAGATGGAGATGTGATCGTGGTACTGTGGCAAAGTGATCCATCAATCCAAAGTGACAGTTAAGGCCTACTGATTCCATGCATTAACCCAATTAGCCCTAAGCTCTGATTATCACCACACCTGAGCCTTCCCTGCCACTTACAGAGATCACAAGAAACAGGCCTGAGTAATAGGCCAGGCATTTTATTACATGCTGTGAAGCCCCCTGGGAACTTAATACCATTTAAGCAACTTTCCTCTGTAGCTTCCTCATGTTCGTCTCTTTACAACACTGCTACACCAAATAAAAATAATACTTCCTTGTTTTTTTTGTTTTGTTTTTAGAGACGGGGGTATTACTCTGTTGCCCAAGGTGGAGTGAAGTGGCATGGCTCACTGCAGCTTTGAACTCTTGGGCTCTAGGACCTCCCACCTCAGCCTCCCAAAGTGTTAGGATTACAGATGTGAGCCACCATGCCTGGCCTAACACCTCCATTTTGCATTCTTGGTTAACTCTTCCTTCTCAGTAAACAACGAAGATACAGAGTTGGTTAGAAGAATGGTAAATGCAGAGGAAAACCTACATTCTGGTCCATTCTGGCATCTCCAAATTTAGAAGTGAACACAGGCAAGAGTTTTTACTATCACTCTATTTGCTAAGCAATAATAGTAAGAGAAAGTTTGTGAAATGTTGCCAGGGTTACATCTCAGAAGAGAGGCCTCGTTTAGAAGACAGAAAAAGATGCTACCGACTACAGAAGAAACCTTAATTCCTTCCTCATTCAACACCTCTTCAAGGGACAAAAGACTGGAAATGTCCCTCCAATAAAAACAATATCTCTCTCTGCCTTTCCATGATTCTTAGCCCCTGTTTTGTGCTGTCTCTTTGTCTCCAAAAAGAAGCTGCTTTATTGAAACATCATAGGAAAAACAGTTGTCCCCCCAGACAATGATGTTGCCTGCATGCAGGCATTTCCAATGTAGGCAGGCGACAATACTGGCAGAATTCTCAACCTGTTGCTATAGTAGCAGAAAGAATGTGATTCCAGCAGCTCTGCTGAGATCCATATCCAAATCCCTCCTGCTCCTGCAGAGAACATTAACCCTTCACTGTCCTTTCTCAGGGCCAGAAACACCTGGGAGGAATCCCAAATTTTTCTTATGAGCTGGGTGCTGTAGTCTTAGCATTTGCTCATTCACTCTTTCAGTACCTACTTAGGCTCTATTATGCTGGCTCCCAGGTTTTAAGTGGTAAATGGGGCAGACATGGCCCTTGGCATTGAGCAAGAAGAGAAGGAGGATATGAAATTATTGCTCAAATAACAATATATTATGTACCATCTGTGTATACAGGAGACACATGAGATTTACAGCAAAAACATCACCAGAAAGGTGACAACCTATCCAAGATAACCAGCTTATCTATGAGTTGTAGCAGACCCTATATATTCTGGGCCATTACAATTATTTGATTGTTCGCATGTGTTAATTGGAGAAAAATACCATTAGAAATGCCTGCTCCAATCATATCACGTCTCCTACAAAACACTAGTTAAAACACTGTGTTTAATTACACCAATTTTTTCACATAAAACAGAAATAGTATAATCTGTCAGGGAACCACTGCTGAACACGAGGTTATGATCCCTCATTTATAGTCACCAGGCAACAGAAATGGCAGGTGAGGGCTCAGAAAACATGTGAAAGCAGCACAGTCACAAAGACCCTGTGAGAACTTCTAAACAGTCTCCACACAGTCTATTTCTGTGGTTGGGGCAGTAATGAAGAAACTTCAGGAAATGCAATTTAGGAATGACCTATAATCCAACTTACTTTCTCTAACATTGTGGTATGGAAATCTCATATTGTTAAACACCTTCCTGCTAGATTTCATTTTTTCCCCATGGAGCACAAATAGTAGGGAGGCGGGGTTTCTTAGGAAGATCAACTCAGTAAGTAATGCTGTACTCAGTAAATAATGCTTGTTTTGGGAAACAAGGTACTATCAGCAGATTGCCAAGAAGAAGCTGAAAAAACAAGAAGACAGGTGACTAATCTCAGTTGGCCATTAAATGTCATCTCAGGAAGGTTACATAATCCTTTGTACTTCAGTTTCCTCACAGGTAAATTTGATACACCATAGTGTTAGTTAATTTGGCATTGCTACAAAGGAAGACCTGAGACTGGGTAATTTATAAAGCAAAAAGGTTTGGCCGGGCGTGGTGGCTCACGCCTGTAATCCCAGCACTTTGGGAGGCCGAGGAGGGCAGATTACAAGGTCAGGAGATCCAGACCATCCTGGCTAACACGGTGAAACCTCGTCTCTACTAAAAAAACAAAAAATTAGCTGGGCGTGGTGGTGGGCACCTGTAGTCCCAGCTACTTGGGAGGCTGAGGCAGAGGAATGGCATGAACCCGGGAGGCAGAGGTTGAAGTGAGCCAAGACTGCGCCACTGCACTCCAGCCTGGGCCACAGAGCAACACTCCATCTCAAAAAAAGAAAAAAAAAAAAGAGAAAGAAAAGAGGTTTATTTGGGCTCATGGTCGTGCAGACTGTACAAGAAGCACAGCAGCAGCATCTGCTCTGGGTGAAGCCTCAGAAGGCTTTTACTCGTGGCGGAAGGTGAAGGGGGAGGAGGCGTGTCACATGGCAAGAGAAAGAGCAAGAGAGATGCTAGGCTCTTTTAAACAACCAGCTCTTGAGTGAACATATAGAGGGAGCACACACTCCTTAACACAGAGAGGGCGCCAAGGCATTCATGAGGGATCTGCCCCCAGGACCCAAACCTCCCACCAGGCCCCACCTCCAAAATAGGGGATCACATTTCAACATGAGAATTGGAGGGGACAAATATACAAACCAAACTAGCCACACACATTGAAAGGCACAGAATGATCAATAGCAAAGCCTATAAATTGGTGGCCTAAAATAAAGTGCTTTATTCTTCTTCTTCTTAGTGACACCATAAAACATAATTTCTGCCCTGGAGAATATCTGAGAATCTCTCAATCATATGTGACAACACTGGTTTCCTGTCTCAATGAGAGAGGCTTAGGCACAAGCCTTTCACAAAAGAAATCAGCGAAAGATGTGCCCTCAGGAAGGGACAGTCTCACCCAAATCTCTTTTAACCACTTCAATGTTGGGCTTGGCTATGGGGAAAGGTCCCAGTGTTCAGAGTAGATGGCAACTCATACCTTTTCACCTGAGAAAAAGGGGATGACAATAAAGGGATAACATGTGATCTAAAGTAATGGCACTACCCACATAATACCCCTGCTGGAACTGGGAAGTGGATAACCAGACACAATAACCCATAATCTTTACATTTTAGCGGATACAGTGGGAATGGAAACAGAGGCATTCTATAGGAATTCCAGTGCCATCTCTGCAGCTATCCAGTTTGAGATATCTTCAGCAGTTTCCTTCTCTTTTTTTATTTATTTTTTTTATTTTGGGGTTATGTTTTTGAGGCAGAGTCTCGCTCTGTTGCCCAGGCTAGAGTGTAGTGGTGCAACCTCAGCTCACTGCAACCTCCACCTCCTGGGTTCAAGCGATTCTCCTGCCTTAGCCTCCCGAGTAGCTAGGATTACAGGCGTGCACCACCATGCCTGGTTAATTTTTGTATTTTCAGTAGAGACGGGGTTTCACCATGTTGGCCAGGCTAATCTCGAACTCCTGGCCTCAAGTGATCTGTCAGGATCGGTCACTCAAAGTTCTGGGATTACAGGCGTGAGCCACCAGACACGGCAGGAGTTTCTTTCCCTTCAAAATTCCATTAGACAGATTATAGCAGCTAAGAGTCCCCTGCTTACTTCCACATCACGAGGAGCAGAAGATGGCTCCAGAGGATGCATACTTCTCTGCCTCTGGGTTATTCTAGGGTCCAGCTAGGACTTCAGGAGCCTTCCAAAGCAGGAAAAAATGCAACTCCCTCCTCATACGCCATTTTCCCACTGGGGAAGAGTATTTTAATGGCTCTATTTCTTCACTCTTCTCCATATCCATGCCCTTTGCAACAAGTATTTGAAGGTTCTCACACTAAAAAAGTGAGAAAGGCCAGACCTGGTAGCTCACACTTCTAATTTCAGCACTTTGAAAGGCCGAGGCGGGCAGATCACTTGAGGTCAGAAGTTTGAGACCAGCCTGGTCAACATGGTGAAACCCCATCTCTAGTGAAAATACAAAAATTAGTTGGGTGTGGTGGTCGGTGCGTGTAATCCCAGCTACTTGGGGGTCTGAGGCACAGTAATCACTCGAACCAGGGAGATGGAACCTGAGACCGCGCCACTACACTCCATCCTGGGTGACAGAGTGAGACTCTATCTCAAAAAATATAATACAAAATTAAAGCAAATTAAAAAGTGAAATACATTTCCCTACCCTTTGACACTGTGCTTGGTCATGTGATTTTCCTTGACCAACAGGATGCTAACAGATTAATGACATTATCAGAAGCTTAAAATGAGCTTGCACACTGTGGCTTGTACCCCCGTCTCTGCCATCTCCATGAGAATAATATGCTAAAGCTAGCAGTTGGTGCCAAGGGAAGGATGAGAGATATGTGGTAGAAAGCTACCCGCCTCTGAGCCCAGCCTAGAATCAGCCGATTGCCCCCGTCAAACTACAGACACAGGGGTTAGGAAATGCACATTGTTGTATAAAACAGATTTCCTAGTTGTTTGTAATGTAGCATTACTGTAAGCACCAACTGGTACATACACCATAGTAAAATTTCACCTGAAATTTATAGTTAAAATACTGCTTGCTTTGTTTTCTTTATACATTATAAGTAATTTATACCTGATTTTTTTTTTTATTAGACTCTAAGATCCTCAAAGCAAGGTCCTATTACATTCCCAGTGTCCAGGATTTATTCATGAGTCTGCATCGTGTTCTAAACCCCAGGCAGATACAATGGTAAACAATATACATCCTAGCCATCAATCTGCAACTGTAGATTTTTCCCATCTAGCATCTGGGTTAGTTTGCTTTTGGCCACAGGTGATCATAAAGTTTACTTTTGCAGCTAGAAGTATATCAGGTCAGTAATGAACTCTGAACCACCTGAGTGTTATTTGCTTAAGTATAGATGAACTGGAATCACTGCATCTTTCAGTAATGGAAGGGACTGACAAGACCATTGAATTACTGGGTTTTAATCCTGTCCAATTGCCAGAGCTTTAAAAATTACAGGTTCCGAATCTTCATCTATAAATCTTTGATTGAATCCTCTAGTACAAGGCCTAGGCATCTGTGTTAAAAATGTCTCAGAGTAATGCTGACAATCGCAAGAATTGAGGGCCCACCACCCCCATTTAGAAGAACCCCTCCATCCAATGATTGAATGTCTTCTACTGAGTTGAACTAAGGGTTTATAACGATATTAATAAACCCCACAAGGGGACCATGTCCAGGGAACTACATGTATCAGTTGGCTATGTTAGTATAACAAACCATTCCAAAACTCAGTAGCTTAAAACAATAAGCATTTATTATTGCTTATGAGTCTACGGATCTGGATGGATTTGTCTGATCTCTGCTGGGCACACTGAAGTGTCTGACGTTAGCTGGCTGGTCTAGAATTGCCTCACTCACATGGCCAGTGTAAGGTCACTGTCACCTGCGGTGATGGGGTCTCTGGGCCACAGCAAGCAAAACCATGAATGTCTGTCTACATTCCAAGAGAAGCCAGATTCTAGGAGAGCAAGCAGAAGTGTGTGAGTGAGCCTCTTAAGACCGTGGCTTGGGACCTGGGCTTAGAACTGACATACCCACACACCTTCACTTCTACGAATTCTGTTGGCCAAAGTAAGTAATAAGGCTAAGCCCACATTCAGGGGCTAGAGAAAGAGACTCCACCCCTTGATAAGAGGAGCTACAAAGTCCTTTCTCAAGGAAATAGATTTAAAGAGAAGAATAATTGTGACCATTTTTATAATTAATCCATGACACAGCATAACATGGGAGAGAAATAGCACTTCCAGCCAAATGTGATTTCTAAGTGAGGGCTGAAGTTTTCACCCCATCTCAAAAATTACGAAGTCCACAGGTTAAAGCTTCATCTTACATTCATTATTTCTACTCCCGCCTGCACACACACACATCTTACTAAATCCTCAAGATCTCAGTCTGGAACTAAAGTGAAAGCAATCTATTTACTCTCAGCACTATTTTGTATTATCCTTTGGGGTTACGAAGATGGGATAACATGCTCCTCTTATGAGGATGTGTTCAGGACAGGTCTCTGTGATGTCTCTTCCTGGCTTAGGATGTGCCTACAGATGAAATGTGACAATGATCATCAGAGCCACACCCTCTAAAGGACCCCAGAGCATTAGCATGAGGAGCACCAAAGCATAAGGAAAAATGTTACAGGAAAAGATAACACACAAGACCAGCAAATAACCCCAAGGAGCAGGAAACTGGAGCTCCTTGAAGACTACAGGCTGATGCTAATTAGATTTTACTCACCAGCTGTTTTCTAGGCCCTCTTCACTCTACCGCCCTTCTTTACTCACCCTTGCCAGACTGTGATCACTTAGAAAATGCACTAACACTGCAGGGCCTGAATCCACAACTACTTTCCCTGATCCAAGCTCCAAGATGCATGCAGCCTGTCTAGGATGTCGCAGCAGTTATTCTAGCATCTCTACAGCTAAGGTGCTGCTTTCTATTTTTCAGAAAAATCACCATGACCTTCTGGATAGCTCCACTCAAATTCTTTAAATGTTTACGTGTGGGCCAGGCATGGTGGCTCATGCCTGGCCACCATGC
Source organism: Chlorocebus sabaeus (assembly GCF_047675955.1). Classification (NCBI taxonomy): domain Eukaryota; kingdom Metazoa; phylum Chordata; class Mammalia; order Primates; family Cercopithecidae; genus Chlorocebus; species Chlorocebus sabaeus. The sequence goes on from NC_132927.1 coordinate 57,645,093, forward strand.
ACTTTGGGAGGCCAAGGCAAAGGATCACTTGAGCCCAGGAGTTCAAGACCAGCCTAGGCAACAAAGTGAGAGCCTGTTTCTACTTTATAATAATTTTTAAAAAAAGAATTCAAGAAACCAGAAAACACAGGATGGTAGAGTGGTGGCCACAGCTGGGTATTGTCTGAAGGCTTTTTGGAGGTGACTCAGCAACTGGTAAGGAGAAAGTACATGTTGCTCAAAGGCAGGGCTATCTCAAGTCCATAGTTAGGTGCCTCTTTATAGACACAGTTTTTAATCTGCTTGGTAGGATCACTGCTTAAAGGACTAAGCAACAGGAGTAGATGAAAAACACAATGAAATAAAAAGAAATGCTAAATTCACCATACAGTTGCCTTAGAAAAGCCAAATTCAAGCAGATACTGCATTCAATGTGCTTCATGAAGAAACTCCAGGAAGTTCTAAAAACATACCAAACAGGCCACGAATGGAAGTGTATGACAGGTGCACTTGAATGTGTTCAGAGTTCTGAGCTAAGGATTCTGGGAGCAACCAACCCAAAGATCCATTCCTTATCCATGAGGAACATCTGAGGCCCCCATCCCATCCCATGGAACCTGGACCATACAGCGGATCAAGGCCTTTTGAGTTGGGTCAAATGAAGGTTGCCAGGTGGAGGTTAGGGGGAGGGGGTTAAGTGAAAATGCTATATAAACTGCATGTTTTTGCTTTTCGTAAGTAGTTGTGGTTTTCCTGTTCAGCCTGCTGCGACTGGACCGTCCCTCTACGTAAGTCACCCCTAATAAAAACCTGTCATGTTTGCTGGCCCTGGGTCTCTTCTTCCACCTCTTGAATTGGTGCCATCCCTACTGAAGTTAACAGGGGCCTGGCACTACATGGAGGAAATGTTGCCAACACTCTTCTAACCTGTATTCTATTCCTGAGCACTGATTCTGGGAGAGAAGCACATTTGGGGTGGTGATGGTTTTGTACCGTAATGTGTAGTATCCAATGTACAAATGCCTATGAGAGTCAGGATGGCTATCAGTACCGTTAACTGCATGGGCGACTTAGAGTGGCTTCTATTTGTTTTTTAATCATAACTGAAAAGTCATAAATTGGAACCAGCAGTTTCTAGGCAAAATCATCATCATGGCTCCGACCCCCCCACTTCTTGCTCACTTGGCCTCCAAATAAGTGGCATTCTTGGATTGTCTTCTAATGAGCTGGCTGATGGGGCTGCAAGCAATCTATGCTTTCGATTAATCAGCCAAGGGGAAACTAGAGTCGCAAAAAAACAAACTCCTGGCATTATCACCGCAGGAACACTGGGCATGACAATGATGGAGTATTGCTGATTTACCTCCAGCAAAAGACACACTGCACTTTCCTGGAACTTAGAAGAGGGGCATTCACCCTAAGAGAGAACTTTTCACCCTACCTGTGGCCCTCCCCACTCATACCCTCACTCACAGCTGACTTCATAGACTTCTTATATGCCAGAAAGTTCAGATGTGCCATGTTGGTACACTGTGCTTCAGGGCGATTCGCTGCAGCTCTAGAAACCTAGACATGTTAAGCATAGGCTGCTCCGTACAGGGAATCCTGAAGTTGCCTGCACAGAGTTGCCTAAAACAAACCTGTGCTGCATATTCACAGTCATCTGGCACAGGTCAAACCTTCACAGGTGTCATGGCAGTACCTCTGCTTTGGGCAATTTCTATTGCATTTCCCATACCACTCTCCTGTAAAACCCCTTAGCTCAGCATCCTCACACTCTGATATAAACACGATGTAATTCCTCAAATTAACTTTACATGTAGCCTCGTCTTTCCTACATTTTTATGAATATCTTGCCGGCATTAAGTTTGGGCTAGGCCAGGAACCAGAGGCAGCAACTTTATTCCTTCACATGTCAGTGCAATCAACGGCTTGTGTTTAGAATAAATATTTGAGACACAGAAGCCTGTTAACAATACAGTGCTTGATTACTTCGAATTACTCTCTCACCCACAGCAACTGAGGGAGAGGGCCTTGGCACCAGCTCCCTGCACAAAACCTGCTTCCCAGCCTCCACCATTTGCCTCCCGACCATTCTCTCAAAGAATTCTCGACACACTATACAAAGATCTCAGTTTTCTCCCTTAAATGTCACCCAAATTCCACATTGAACACAGACTTTTTTCTTCCTATAGCACGACAGATTTAATTCAATACCTTCATATTCACAAATATTTAATGGGACTTACCTTGTAACTGTTTTCCTCAAAACCCACCTTGCATCTTTCGTTCAACACTTAACTCCTTTAAATAAAGGGCCTTTTTTGTTTGTTTGAGACAAAACATCATCTTGGTCTATTACAAAGCTATAGTGACACTTAAGCTTCATTTCCATTAGTCAGAGATGCCTATCTACTAAAATGTCCACAATCCTTCACACTTTTTCTTCCTCAAAACCTATTTGGTAAGCAATATGGTGTTTTGTTTTGTTTTGTTTTTCTACAGTGCCAAAAGGGTACGCTGTACTAACTAGAGGTAATTAGTATGTTAAGTTTTCTTCTAAGGCCAGGCTATCGGGTTACAGCTTTCTAATAAACCCTCCTGCGAAAAGATATTTCTTTGTCTTGGGACCACCGAGAACTAACCAAACAAAACACCTTCAATTGTCTCAGAAACTCTGCCATCTAAACACAATCAAAAAGAAAAGCCAACACCAAAGCAAATAAAATGAATGAAGTGTTCCTGCTGCGGGCAGCCCTTACCATTGGGAGCGGAGGCCCCCTCCGGACCCTCGGCGGGGTTCTGGCTCCTCCTGGGCTGGGGTGAGGGTGGTGAGGGGTCCAGGCGGTGGGTGTGGGTGGAGGTATGCTCCGAGCATGCTTGAACAGGACTCACTGCCGTCTGCCTGCCTGTCTGCCACTCGGTCCTCTTGTCTGGGTGGGAAGGGCCAAGATGAAAAAAAAATGTGCAGGTTACTCACTGGCCTTCTCGGGCAGGCAGACACACCCAGGAGGAGGGAGAGGCCAGGCGCAGACAGGAGACTCTTCAGAGGCTGAGCCTGAGATCTCCCTTCTGATTTCCTTTTGTGATTACTTCCTGAACTTTAAGCTCAGTCTGCATGGGCATGGGTACTTAGAGAGGCAAATAACGCTTGGGTAATTAGATTCTAAGGGCTTAGTGCAAAGGTTACTTCGAAAGGCAGTGCTTCAGCACACATCCTTTCGCATTTCACTCTGAAATTTGTGTCCTCTGAGTTGGAGTGTTAACACTGGCATAGGAAATGAGAGTGAAGGGTTACTCTGGGGCAGGGGTCTGGAAGAGCCTGGAGCAAGCAAACCTGGATGTGATTTAAACAATGAGTTTCTGGAGTCTCACTTTTAGATTGAATTTTAGAGAAACAGGATTCTCAACAGTCTCCCAGTGCCTATGGACTTTGCCTTGTCCAAGAGGCACATTCTTGAAGTAGGTGTCTATAAACCAAGATGTTAGAAATGGATTCACATTGTAAATGCAAGAATTTGTTATTTGATAGCCTGACCTCTGATTAATCCTGAAATGAAGCCTTTCACAAATGGATACTAATTTGTTGGTTTGGGAGGAAGCATGGGTGTTCATAAACAAAGGCATGGCAGTAATACAGCCTAGCAAGATGGAGCAGAGGGTGAAGGAGCAGGCACTTGCCTCAATTAACCCTGAAAACGCACTTCCAAAGGAGGATAACTGGTCCTCTTTCACATGCGAGCACACTGAGACCCAGAGGTTAGGGAACTTGGCTCATGCTGGGCCAGCTAGTGAATGGGAGACCCTGGATTTGGACCCAGGTTTGCCTGAACCCAAGACCTGGTATCCTCCCACCACACAGCCAGGAATGCCTTTCACCACTCCAGCACTCACCCTTCCCCCACCTGCAGCTGACCTAAGGCTAGATACCTTTCCTTAAACTTTTATAACTTTTCCAAAACTTATATGCCATGAAACGTAATTCTGTGGGTTTTTAATAAGTGCAATAAAAGTGGAAAAATGTACTATGTAGGTTTCTCTACTGTCGCTTCTCATAGCCTTTTGTACGTTAATATATACACTGTGACTCTCCAAGTTCTGGACCTACAGTGTGTCACGTTCCCCTTTCCAAAGGGAAGGGAATCTTCTGAGTTTGGGAAACAGTATTATAGAGATGTGTTGTTCTTTTCTCCTCTTTTTTTTTTTTTTTTGAACTTATAAAAAAATTCATTATAAAAAACTTCAAACAGTATATAAGGGCATAAAATAAAAAGTAAAAAATTCTCTGTTGTTCTTAACAATCAGTCCCATTCCCTAGAGGTAACCACTGTTAGCAATTTCTTAGGTATCTGGTTCAGAAATGTTTATGTATATAAAGCATATATGACTAGCCTCTTAAAAACAACATAACTGGGATTAAAGGATACCGTGATGTGTTATTTGGCACTTAAAAAAAAACTTAATGATACGTTTGAGATTTTCCATATCAGCATATAGAATTGCTTGCGCAAGTTAGAGTCAAGAAAAGTAAGAGTTAGGTCTAAAATATTGGATTACCACTTTAGAGAAGCGTCCACAACATGGGCCACAGTACGCACAGAGGGGCAGACTGAGAAGGGAGAAAGAAGGGGGACTCACACCCCTTTAAACATGATTACAGTTGAATAGATACTACACGTTTTACTCTATGGGTTTAAAAAAAAAGGTGACAGAGAAACGAATTTCTTCCCTCTGCCAGCTCTGTCACCCCAATGTATTAAATGAATAAAGCCTGACCCTCGACAACCCCAGCAATCAGTTGCTACTATTATCCTCATTTTACAGATGGAGAGAGCCATCTCAGAGTATGTACCCAGCACATAAGAAGGGCAAAATAAATGCCTGACATTTTATTAATGAAGCAAACATGACACTGGCCACCCTGATTTTTGCCACACTGTGTTCCTAAAAAGCCACACTATAAAGTGGATCCTATTGTCCCTTAGGAACAATGTTGTAATTGCAGGTTGTGTTCCAAGACTTCACGTTGTTTTCCTATAAATTTAAGACACAATCAACAAACTCTTGTAAAAACAGAGATACAACAATAAATCTCATAATCGTGTAAAATAGTAAAATGATGTTCCATGACTCAGATTTTGTGAGATTGGCTCATACAACCCCTCCTTTTTACCGATGATGGAAAGAACATCCAGAAGATTGTGTGGATCTTCTCTAAAAGTATATATCTTGTTACACTGTGTCAGTAATGAAACAATTTTAAAATGTGCCCACATTTGAAACCTGTATTACACAAGGAACTCCATCATACTCTACAGTGTACATACAAACATGCTGTATCACAAATTTGACACAATATTAATATACAAGTTAGAACAGGCATTACTCATTTAACTAGAAACAGCTGACCCTGCCTGTCTCTTTAGAATTAAAAGGTCATTTGAGGAATGATTTGACTGACTCATTTCTTAGAAAAACTGTCAAGAGATAATGTGAATCAATACTTTCCTATTTTCTCAGTATATTTTTCTGTATAAACCAGAGGCTTTCAACAGCATTCCATGGGTTTTATCCCTGCTAACACAGTTGCAGAAGTGTCTTCATAGCTTGAGATATTACTCGGGACCTTAGCTTGATTTGGGATGTAGAGCTTTGACCTGATCCTCCTGTACTCCTGCCAATTCTTTCTTTTTTATTCCTCCCCACCCATTGTCCTAAGTAAGGAAGCCAACTTGGCAAAACCCCATCTCTACTAAAAATACAAAAATTAACCAGGCATGGTGGCACGCGCCTGTAATCCCAGCTACTTGGGAGGCTGAGGCACGAGAATTGCTTGAACCTGAGAGGCGGAGGCTGCAGTGAGCCGAGATTGCGCCACTACACTCCAGCCTGAGCAACAGAACGAGACTCCATCTCAGAATAAAATAAAATGTGAATTATAATGATTTAATATTATCCAGTATCCAGATAGTATCAAATTCCTCTAAATCTATCAAATATATTTTTTTATACTTTGTTCAAGTCAATACTGCAATTGGTTCATAGGTGTTGTCATTTTATCTAAACATTCTTTTTCCATCTTTATTTTTTCCTTGCAATTTATTTGTTGAAGAACCTGGTTCTTTGCCAGAAAATGTCCCACAATCTACATTTTGATCATGGTATGATTTAACATGTCCCTCTCCCTTTGGAATTTATGGTTAGATTTTAGAAGCTTGATCACATTTAGATTTGATTTTTGGACAGACTAGCTAGTTGAAAGGCAGTCTTATGTGCTTCCATCAAGAGGCAACTGGCGTTTGATACGTTCTGGTATTTGTGCACTTAGCAGCCACCGAAAATCAATGGCTTGGTATTATTTCCTAGGGACTGAAAAATGATTTTCTTCCATTTCTTCCTCATGTATTAACTGGGATGCTATTAATACTAAGGTTTATACTTATCTAAAATGAAAGCATACATTTCCCATTTCTATTTTGGCCATGATATGTTACATAACATATATTTTTTCAACCTACATATTTCATTAAAATCTATTTTACTGAGAAGATTATTTGTTTTAATAAATAACTACTCAGATTTCTGTAAAACAACAACAACTGGAAAACACCATTCAGAAACCTTCAAAGAGTGGTGAAGGACTGGTCCACAGCACACCACTCAAGTTCAAACCTAATTTTACCACTTGTGAGCTCTAAGACTTAAGTCAACGCTTTTCATCTTCTTACCCTGTTTTTTTCATCTGTAACATGGAGATAATAAAGCCTACATTATAGTTTTCATGAGAATTCATGAGAAAGTATGCAAAGAGTATGTTTCAGTGTCTGACAAATAGTAGATACTCAGTAAGTTGTAATCACTACTAGTTTCATCATTGCTTTCCCCCACACCAAGCACAGTGCCTGGTAAACTGCAGCTGCTCAATCAATATCAAGTGAACAACTTCAGGGATGACTGGCTTTACTTTGTCTCAAGCTGATGGTGGCTTTAATAAGCTCAAGATACTGGGAATATAGAAGTGAACAAAACAAAATCTCCATTCATGTACTCACATTTAATTGGTTGTAGGAATGGAAAAAGGCATGATTTGCTCCCAGGTTCATTTATCCCAGTCAGCTATTTTGAAAATAAGTACTACTGGTAAGCCACGGTTGAGGAACAGAATCAACTCAACTATATCTACAGAGAGGTAAGAAGACATCAATTTTCTCCAAAAGAAAGATGTACCAGCATTGCTATCACCTTGACTTGGTCTGAGGTGCTTTGAGGGTTCACTCGGTGTACTGAGTTAAACTGTGTCCATTGAAAAACAGGCTGATGTCTGCTACAGTTCGGATGTTTGTCCTCTCCAAATCTCATACTGAAATTGGATCCCCAGCGCTGAAGGGGGGTGGCTAATGGGGGATGTATGGGTAATGGGGCGGATGCCTCATGAATAGATCAATGCCCTCCAGGGGGCAAGTGAGTTTTCATTCTATTAGTTCCCACGAGAGCTGTCTGTCAAGAAAAGCCCGGCACCTCCCCTCTCACTCTCTCACAGCCTCTCTCCCCATGTGACTTCTGCGCATGCCAGCTTCCCTTGTGCTTCGAACCATGAGTGGAAGCAGCCTGAGGCCCTCCACAGATGCAGATGCCAGCACCATGCTTCTTATACAACCTGAAGAACCATGAGCCAAATAGCTTTTTCTTTATAAATTAACACAAAATGGACTATGATGTCAAAGTCCTACTTCCCAGAACCTATGAATGTGACTTCATTTGGAAATAGGGTGTTTACAGATGTAATCAAGTTAAGACGAGGTCATATTGGATTAGGGTGAACCCTAAATCCAGCCACTGGTGTCGTTATAAGAAGAGACATAAAGACACAGGGGAAAACGTCATGGGAAGATGGAGACAGAGACTGGAGTTACACTGCCACAAGCCAAGGAAAGCCAAGGACTGCCAGCAACTGGGAGAAAACCCACTGGCATGTTGACTTTGGATTTGTAGCCTCCAAGACTGTGAGAGAATACATTTCTGTTGTTTTCAGTCATCCAGTTTGTGGTAATTTGTGACAGCAGCCCTAGGAAACTAGAACATACAGTGAACTCAGACCAAAAGTATGGATCAACCAGCCTACGTATGGCTTAAACCCTTTAGTGGGAAAGACAGAGAAGGGGTGGGGGAAATCCTAGACAGGAGAACCTGAGTCAGCTTTAATTTGTCTTAGACCAGCTGGGCCCACAGCCGACTCTTCAAAGCTGCACAAGTACCAACAGGTAAGCCTGCTTTACCTGAAAATCAGGTGGGCAGAAACCACAGGACTTGCTGGCGCTGATATGTTAGGAATGAAAATACCCTTTGTAAGGTAAGGGTAGTCTTCCTCCACAGGAGGGAGAGGGGGAATATTAACACCATCCCGTGGTGGGGGAGAAGTACTTTATCCTAGGTATCCACCTGTCTATCCTGTCGTATCTCAGGGAGGCTCTATGGCCTAATAAAAACATCTACACACTCTGACGTGGGATGCTCCTTAGCACTCCCCTGGTTATTCAACCACGCCAAGCCTCAGCATACCACCACCTCCTCTCGGCACCGTGAGAATAATTCAATGCAATAAGGCAGTGGAGAACCTGGCATGTGAGAGGTGCTGGTCTGGCACCCTTTACAAAGCCATATCTGGATACTTGTGATGGTAAACAGTCGTGGTGGCCACTCACAAACACTCCCTTTGTGTGTTATGGTCTTTGATATGGTCTTTGGTCTTTGACTGAGTTATGGTCTTTGATAAATGAACTGTGTAAGGGCTTTGGGATTTAGAGATGGTGTCTTTTTTCTTTCTTAAAATTTCATTTACATGATGGTAGTGTTTTATAATAAAATGTCTTAAAATTCTGATCTAATATTTTTAAACAGAAGTGGGAAAAGCTGTCACATATTTATTAAAAATGGTTTTTTTACAACATGGCTCAATTGTTCAGCAAGGCACAGCTGTATCTTGCCAAAGCACCAAGAGAGCCGGTGTCCACCCTCAAATTTCCCCTCACCCACACTGCACTCCAACACTGTCAGTAGCACATGATTTAGCACTTAATTGGTGGCTAATTATTCCAGGTGTGTTAGTTTTATTTTCCTAGCTTAGCTCCCTCAGGGCAAAAATTACCTCCTTTCACACCATCTATTAGCACCTACTCAGAAGTCCTGCATGACCAAGGATTAGCTGGCCTTACAGACAGGACTATGCAATAGACTTCTCTCTACCTTTCTGGAGAACGAGCCATAATAAGCTGCTTAGTGATTAAGTTAGAGAAAGGAACGAAGCAGAAGAGACTATGACTAAGAGCTGTGCTCACATTTGGGGTCTGCTAAATAATTTCCCATTGGTCCACTCTGAAATGGCACCACCAAAGCCATGGGGCAAAACATGCAGGTGGTACTCAGCGATCCAGCTATGGGTCAAAAGCACCTGAGAAACCGGTGTATATGTGTGCAGGCTTGTGTGTGCACATGCAGCGGCATGTGTACATACCTCAAGGCTAAAGCAATTCAAGCTTTTCTCTTCCTGAGATAAAAAACCAGCCTTTCTCAGTGACTGCTAGACTGTATTATTTCTTTATGACTGCCACAGATGCTTTGGGTACTTGCTGGAAGCGAGAAAGAGACTTTAGCCCCATGTGTCTTTGGAAACCGTGGATAAAAGAATTATGCGCCAGACACTGCGCTGACTTCTTTACATTTGTTCTTTTAATTATTCCACTCAGAGGTTCTAGGGGGTTGGACCAACCCCATTTCACTGGCTGGAAAACTGCCTAGAAAAGGCAGAGCCAGGACTGGATCTGATGTGTCAGTGACTCCAGCACAGATTTCTGCATGACCACAGTTCAATACTATTGGGAGGGAGGGTACAGAGCCGCGAACCAGTATCAGGTGAAGTTGTTAGACCCTAGACATTTTCCTCCCATACCCTCATCCGCTGCCCACCAATAGAAACAATGAACTTCCACTGGAGACCCTCAAATTGCTTCACAAAGAAGGCCTCTAGGCCTAAATCCAGCCATGGATAGAGGGGGGAAAAGAGAGACCCATACTGAAGCCGTTGGACTTGGGTTAAAAGCTGCATTGTCCCTCCTCTCCATGCAGAGCAGCTAATTGAGGTTAGAGCCATAGAAACCAAACAAAAGGCTCTGAGGGGCCCACACATCCTAGCCTAACTGCTGCCAACCACTGTGGGAAGGGCCAGAGGAAGCCCTGCTCGCCCTCATTCCTCAACAGTTTAATGAAGATTTGGTCTGTCATCTTCCCAGGGAACAAATTCCTGCGTGACTGTCTGAGAGAAACTGATTTTTATTCTCAAACAAAACAGTGGATTCTCCTTTAAAGCCAGAAGTCGGCAATAAAATGGGCCATAAACATATTTACGGGGTTATAACCCCCTTAGACTAGGCACTTGGATTTCTCTCCCAGCCCCTGGGCCTGCCAAAACCAAATTCCTGGAGAAGTTCCTGGGCATCATGGCTGGGGAGCGGTGGGAAGGTCTGCAGAGGCTGGGGGCCTCCCTGAGCCGCTGCCACAGATGGGCACTTTTCGGGCCAGATCGTCCATGGTCTCTGAAAGTTATGAGGCTATTCGTGCAACACCATCTATCAGCAAATGAGGATATCCGGCTTGCTTTGTACGTTTGGGATGATTCTGAAAAAAGTCACACTCTCATTTCAAAATGTCTAAGATTTTATCACATAAATGACACACAAAAAAGCAAAACTTTTTATGCATCATAAAGCAAGGATTACCTTTGAGCCGGCAAAGAAAAACCCAACCATTTTCTTTTTAGACTTATTTTACTTCTACTCTTTAAAAACCTCTCTTTTGGGGATAGAAATTCCTGGAAGAAGGCATCATTACTCAGATATTAAAAATATCTTACCGTATGTTCCCCACATGGGCTTGAGTATACTAAACCTACCTCAGTGCCTTGAACTTACTGTCATCTACAACTTTTTGCCATTTCCGTAGAATTACGTTGACAAGCAGACTATGTGGGACTGAGGACTTTAGCACTTCTCAAACAGGGAAGAAGTTGTCATATGAAAAAAAAGTTAGATTTGTTCTTTATGGATTCAAGACATTGTCATAATAACTATAATAATTACAATAATAATAATAAATTGTTGGAAGAGCTGACATCTATCCATTAAGCATATTTATTATATCAGTCATTATTTTAAGAGCTTTTTTTTTTCCACATGAAAGTTTTTAGTTTATTAATCTTCCTGTGAAAAATCCACAATGGCTATAGATAACATCATTGCAATGCCTTTACCACTTCAGCTGTGATCCAATCTCCAGCTCACTGCTAGACACTTCATTTCTTTTTGGCGACACCAACATTGGCCTTTGCAGTCCCCCTGACTTTCCTCATTCTGTTCTTGTGTTCCTCTCGTTGCTTTCTTGAGGTCTTTTTCTTCTCATACAGACCATGTCTTGCAAGGCCATGTTTGGATTCATATTTCTTTGCACAATCCAAGAAATCATAAATCATGCCAAAGCCAGTTGTCTTGCCACCACCAAAATGAGTTCTGAATCCAGGTACAAAGATGGCATCCAGTGTGGTCTTGTACATTTTTGCCAGTTTTTCCCGAATTTCTGTCTCAGGTATGGTACTGTTGCCTTCCTGGGGTGAAGGACATCAATGATCATTTGTTTCCTCTGAAGTCATCGGTTGGTCATGAACTTTCTAGTTCAGATAGTTACCATGTCATTCATGATGGCGGTCTATCCTCAGACAGTCAGGGAGTCTATTCTAAGAGCTTTAAATACATTTTTTTTTTCATTCAATCTTTTCAACAACCCTATGAAATCGTTACTGTTATGGCTCTCATTTTGCTGATGAAGAAAACAAAGCTCAGAAAAGTTAAGTGTTTAGTACTGACTCAAACGGCTAGTAAGTAGGGAAGCCAGTATTCCAATCAGGCAGTTTGTTGCCACAGGACTAGTTCTTAACCGTAACATTGCATGAACATGGAATGAGCTTCCTCTCTAGAGAGCAAGTCCTTCAAGACGAGAGGCAGCCACTATGGTAAAAGAACTTGAGCTTCACTTGGGATATTGGCAAGTTACCCCATCATGTCCCTGGTGATGCCGAGTTCATATTCCATTATATTAAACTACTTGGTATCAACATGATTTTCTAGTTTTGAATAGTTCTATAGTTATATTTTTCACTTGCGTCAGGAAGTTAGTGTGCCATTTAAGAAGCAGAAGGGAGATCAGCTTGTCATGGCAGGTGGCATTCAGATTTCTAAAGAAAACATTTAGATTTGTACACCTGTTCGGAAACCGCCTCTATTTCTTCTTAGAGGCAGGTGGTTAAATACATGCCCTTATCAAGGTTTCTGCTCTAAAGCCAAGAGGCTCATCCCTGAGGCAGATGCTACACAGCACCTGCAGCTTGCCCTACTCTTAAGCAAACCCAATGAGAATGGATGTCAGGTTCAAGCATGGCAATAAGGCCAGAAGTGATTCTGATGCTGAAAGGCCAGGTAAGATTCCATTAAACCAGCCTTCTCTAAGTCACTGGGCCACCTCCAGGGCACTGGTAATTGGCCAGATCTAATACCCACCTCTTCTCTGCCAGAAGTGAGGTGCAAGAAGCACCTATAAAGAAGTGAAATATTAGATTTGTGGAAAGACTGTTCATTTTGTCTCCCTCAACTACTTTTTCCCTTTGCTTCATTTACTATTAGGATACAATTCAAGTTCCATCACATACAATGGAGCTTACTTACAACACAAAGGAAGTGGGTAATGCATTTGGTTCATCATCCAGCCTTGAATCATTAAGAGGAAAGTTGACCAATCTTCTAGAACCTCTAAAACAGTGACAGCAAGCCCCTTTTATTATTCTGAGGGCAAAGAACTAGAATTGTAGGCCTCACACAAGCTCTTCATATCTTTCTCTCTTTCTACTTCCAGTTCCTCTTAGCCAACTGTCTCCAAAATGCCCTTTCTGGGCACATGGAAAGAAAGAGGGACATGTCCTTTTGTAGGGTATGAAGCACATTGGCTGTTGTTACTTCTCCAAGTGAAGCTGAGCAGAAAACTACTGGCAAGTCTAAGGCAGAAATGGGGCAGAAAGAAGACTGGAAAACAGCAAGACAAGGAAAGAGAAATGTCCTATCATAGTCTGGGGTACCATAACAGGGAGCTGGCTGCTCTTTGGACCAATGACTTGCTACCAATTTTATTTATTTAGCAACAGAGTCTCATCACCCAGGCTGGAGTGCAGTGGTGTGATTTCGATTCACTGCAACCTGCATCTCCCAGGCTCAAGCAATCCTCCCACCTCAGCCTCCCAAGTAGCTGAGACTACAGCCACATATCACCACGCCTGGCTAATTTTTTGATGTTCTTGTTGTTGTTATTATTGTTGTTTTTTGGGTGGAGACAGGGTTTGGCCATATTGCCCAGGCTGGTCTCAAACTCCTGGGCTCAAGTGATCTGCCTGCTTCAGCCTCCCAAAATGCTGGAATCACAGGTGTGAACCACCACACCTGGCCTACCAATTTTAAACATAAGAGTTGGCACTAAAAATGGTGACCCATTCTTTATATAAAGACTGGCCAGTGACAGTATCAAAGACACTATTCGAGAACTATGTGGTAATGGCAAGAAAAGAAAAAAAGATAAGAAAGAACTAGAAGAAAGAAGAAAACGTAGAGAGAAGGAGTCTCAATGTATCTTAATCATGACCCTTTCAAAAGTGACCAAGTATATCCTTCCCCACCACAAACACTTCCTGTCATTTCCATCTAATGAAATGTGCAGGGATGGTCTGAAGAGATGCATTCAACAGGAAAGGAAGCTGTTGGGTAAGAATATCCAGGGTGTCACCTCTCAAGAGTCATTGTTTTTCTTTTGGTTCTGGGGACATAGCTGGACTGTCAGATACGCTGCCACAGGAAAAGGCATGCACCTACAAGGGAGACAGAGGAAAGGGCTGAAGGGAGAGACAAAGACGGAAGCTGAAAGAAGACCCAGATTTCAGAGTATCTCTATGGGTTCTATAAGTTTAATAAATAATATTCTTGGATTTACTATGGAGTCAGTCCTGCCAAAACCTACACTTGGACTTGAAACCTAATTGAAGAAAAGTCATTCAAAAATATCAAAATGAGTGAAAGCACAACCAAAAAAATTATTTTAAGAGTAAGAATTAATGGAGCATATTTAGAAGAAAGAGAATTTAGGAACGAGAGAGAGAGAGAGAGACAGCTACACACACAATATTAAGAGTAGGTATCTGAAAAGGTAACAAAAACAATTCAAGACTTTTTGTTTTTTGTAGAGCTCAGCAGCACAAAGGTTGAGTGTCTGGTAGGGGCTGCTCAGGAGTGAGAAATGACCGAAGGGGTATGGCGGAAGGTCAATGATCAGAATTCTAAGGCTATTCGTATAAGGACTAAAGAAAAAACTGCCCTTGGTGTTGAGGCTGAGTCAGAAGGCAAGTGAAGCCAGGGGACTACAAAGAAAGACATTTCAGGTGAAAAGGAGATCCAAAGTTTGGCACGCCGTAGAAAAGCTGCTGAGACTGGGTAATTCCAATTACACCTGCCATCTATGTAACAGTCACAATTTGTAAGTTAACTTACCACTGCATACCTCATTTCATTCCTCAATAAGCTCTGCGAAGTGGTTAGGTAGGGCGGGTATCCTTGTTACCACATTCCAGGAAGAAACTAAGGCTTAGTGGGGTCGGGTGATTTCCCAGGTGTTATGGCTGCTAAGTGGGAGAGTGAGGACTCCTAGTGAGCTCTTCTGACTTCTACTCCAGTGCTTACTCCACTATACCATCACTCAGGAGTACCAGAAATATCACTAAGGGGAAGGTGGATTTGGAAAATACTTAAGTGAAGGGCCAAAGTCAGCAATGTAAAGCACATGACCTGCATGGAGGGTGGTAGAAGTGGACCCTGCTGGTCTGTGGAAAAATGTGGAAGGATGACAGCTCAACATGGCATGAAAGTCACCATGGGGAAAGGAGACTATGCCAGTCCTTCCAAAGTTGAGGGAATTAGGGCCACAAGGAGAAGGAGGGAAGTCAGGCGACTTTAAGGAATTATATGGAGCACAATGTACAGGTAGAAAAGGTAGGACTATCTCCTCACCATCAACAAGGATTTGAAGGATACAAGATGGCTCAGGATTGAGTGAGTGAATGAATTAGTGGGTGAATGAATGAAAGCCAAAGACGCTGGGCATAGAGGCTTTAACCTCAGATGAGTGATCAGCAGGAGCAGGGATGAGGATGACCATGGGTAGAGAAGAGGGTGGGAGCTACAGCAGTGACAGGAAAGGAGGTAGCTGTTGGGGAAGTTGCAGAACTTTTCCAAGGTTCTTAGTCTTAGTCCCAAGGTTCTAACTGTAATAATAAATTTGAGGATGTGAAAATCACTGTGAGCTTTAGAGAAGCTAAAAAGTCTGGCAAAAGTGTCTGGCAGTGCCTGGCAAATGGTGGGTGCTCAGCAACCTCGGATTAAAACAGAAGTCAAGTCACATGGACCCTGGGAAATGTGCTCTTCACTATTGACCTTTGTGTTTCAATCAAATATTTACTGTATACTATTATGGGTAACATGTGGGAAGTGATCTAATAATGAATCAGACATTGATATTGCTCTTACCCTCCAGGCACATCTGATACAGATTACAGTGTAATGTGGTAGTAAATTCACCTGTTCAGCAGATAATTATTGAGCATCTACTATGTGCCAGGCACCGGTGATATGCCAAGGACAACAGAAAGTCCCTGTGCACATCGAGTTCATGTGGGCACAGAGGACAATCCAAATCAGACAAATCATTTCAAGTGGGGTTAACTGCAATGGAGAAAGACAAAGGAGAGTAAAGAGGTAAAGAAGAAAGAGGGCACAGGAGACCCTATTTTACTCATGGGATGGCTGGGAAGACCTATAGGAGGAGGTGACAATTGAGCAGAGACATGAACGGAGTGAGGGAGTGAGCCGTACGAAGATCTTGAAGAACGACCTTCTAGACAGAGGGAACAGCAAGAGAAAAAGCCTAAGACAACAGAAAGTATGAACATGAGAATGCAGGAAGTGGTGACTGACATGGTGCAGCTGCTGAGATAGCAAAGAAGTCAGTCCTACTTTGCGGTGTCGCTTTATGTATGGGGGTGTCACATTATGATATAATAGGAAATATAAATTAGGTACAGTGGTATGTGCCTGCAATGCCAGCTATTAGGGAGGCTGAGGTGAGAGGATCACTTGAGCCTAGGAGTTCAAGAACAGTCTGGGCAATATGGTGAAACTCCAGCATAAATAAAAAAAGAAAATAAGATTTAAAAAAAGAAGATAAAAAGAAAAAGAAAAATATGTTTGGTTTCTACCCCAGGTTCCTAAGACAGAACTCCTAAATCTCTTGTAGATACAGGTGATACGAGAATCTTCTGTTCTAATACTTGGTTGTTGACCCCGATTCTTGACACAGACATCTTAAGTTCCCTGGAATTTCTTGGGTGAGAGGAGCATCTTTTGTCCTAATAAGGCAACTCTTGGTGGACTTTTGAACAATGTCAGGATAGGAGCTGGTTGCCAGGGGAACCAACCATGTGATTAAAGGATTGGAACTTACAGCCTCCTCCCCAACCTAGGAAGCAGAGAGGAGCTGAAGGTTGTGTTGATCCCCAATCAATGGCAAATGATGTAATCAATCATGCCTATGTGATAAAGCCTCCACGGAAAACCAAAAGGACAGGGTTCAGGGAGCTTCCAGGTAGGTGGACACACGTGAGTGTCAGAGAGGGTGTGGACGCTCTTTCCACATGTCTTGCTCTGCATGTCTCTTCTGTCTGGCTGTTATCCTTTAAATAAATAACCAGTAAATATAAGTACAGTGTTTCTCTGAGTTCTGCGAGCTGCTCTAGCAAATTAAATTTAAAGAGGCAGTCATCAGAATCCCAGATTTATAGCTGAAGCAACTGGTATCTTAAGTGGGGGATAGTCTGTGGACTGAGACCTCAACCTGTAGGGTCTGACACTATGTCCTGATAGATAATGTCAGAACTGAGTTAAATTATAGAGCATTTCACTGGTGTCTGCCGGAGAACTGGTTGTTAGCAGGAAGCAATCCTCACATATTTCGGTGACCAGAGGTGAAACATTCTGTATTGAGGTTAAGAGTGAGAGAAACACTTTGTTTTTTCGATCCTTAATGGGAGGTATAATAAGGAATCAAGGGAAACTTCCCGGAGGTGCTGCCAATTGAGCTGAACCTGGACAGAAATGCAGCATTTGGTTCCACAACAAAGGAACACTGTAAACCAAGGCCCAAAGGAGGAAAGCAAAGAGTGTGTGTAGGGAGCAAAGAAGAGTTTGGTTTGGATGAAGAGGACATTTGATAGAGGGAAGTGGTGGCCAATCAGGCAGGAAAGGTGGAGGGAAGAAAGGGCAGGAGGAAAGAAAGGGCAGAAGGAAAGGAAACCTTAATTTTTGAAAATGTATTATCTACTAGGCACCTAGCTAGGTTCTTTGTCTTATTTCATTTAATAAACACAGCTACCCTAAAACATCCCCATTGTAATAGATGGCAAACTGAGGCTAGGAAAGTTTAAACCCCAGAGTGAGTTATGGATGTCAGCCTAAAGAAGTCAGGGTTTGGCCTGGCGCGGTGGCTCACGCCTGTAATCCTAGCACTTTGGGAGGTCGAGGTGAGGGGATCACGAGGTCAGGAGATCAAGACCATCCTGGCTAACACGGTGAAACCCAGCCTCTACCAAAAACACAAAAATATTAGCCGGGCGTGGTGGCGGGCACCTGTAGTCCCAGCTACTCGGGAGGCTGAGGCAGAAGAATGGTGTGAACCCAGGAGGCAGAGCTTGCAGTGAGCCGAGATTGAGCCACTGCACTCCAGCCTAGGTGACAGAGCAAGATGCCATCTCAAAAAAAAGTCAGGTTTTAGGCAAAGGCAATCACTGAAGGTTTGTAAATGCAGGAGGGACACAGGCAGAACAGTACTGCTCTGGGATTAACCTGGCACACAAGGTGGATGGCAGCTCAGGGGTAAGCGACCAGCAAAGACAGTGCAGATCTCCAACCATTACTGTGGGGAAGAACCATCTTACTTCTTTCACATTCCCAAGGCCCTGAGGTACAGTACTAGGTCGATATCAGGTAGCCAGCACTTTTTTAACAGACTACCCAATTTAAAGTTCAGAGCCAAGAACAGCATAGTTCCTGTTCAATCTAATCTTCCTTTTCTTGTGACTAGGGTCATGTACGAGCCAAAGAAGGCCAGGCTAAATTTTTAGCTTTTTCAGACTGTAAGGTAAAGTATCAAGAAGGAGTGACTTACTTGCTCCTCAAACACTAAAAAGTTGCACTTGATTTTTTAAAAAATAAAATAAAACAGAGCATTCCGCTGTAACACTATGATGGAATACTACCCATCAAAAGAAAATAATTGATTACTAGTACACATAACAATATAGATGACTCTCAAAATAAGCTGAGTACAAGAAGCCAGGCAAATTAGAGAACCTACTCTATGATTCCATGTACACAAAATTCTTGAAAATGCAAACTAATTTGTAGTGACAGAAAGCAGAGTAGTGGGTGCTTAGGGGTCGGGTGGGGGACAGAGAGAGAGGAAGTGATTATAAATGCACACGAGGAACTACTGGGGTTGGTGGATACATTCATTATCTTGATTATGGTGATGACTTCACAGGTGGGTACATGTGTCAAAACTCATCAAACTCCACTCTTGAAAGCTGGAGAAAAACACAATGGCTCTATAGATCTTAAATAGGGCCCCTAAAATCAGGGGAGACAAGCATTAAAGATTTCCTTAGCTTTTGGGACACAGATGTCTTGTGAAGATTCATGTTCTTTCAGGACGCAGAACTGGACCACATTTTCCAGCCCCGCTAGCAGTAAGCTGTGGCCAGGCCCCGAGATCTGGCCAATAGATTGTGCACTTCCACGTTCCACCCACCACCTAGATGACTCTGAGGACACAGAGTAGCCTGGGTTCCTGAACTCTGGAGCACGGCACACGGACACCAACTCGCACTAACGGTGGCTTGAATGAAAAATGAACTATACTGAGTCACTGAAATCTTGGTCTTTTACAGCAGTTAGCCTCCTGGACAAGGACATTATATAAATAATCTACATACTATTACTATATATAAATATATAATATATAGAATATTATATAACATATTAATCACGAATGGAATATTTTACATAATACATGTTAATATATTAATAATTGGTATATTAATATTCTGAATACTAATATTAATACCAGTAGAACAGTGGGCAAATCATTGAAACTTAAAAAGTCCTAGTCTCATCCTCTGTAAAAAGGAACGGCATTTTTCTGCTTACCTCACAGGCTATAATAAAGGATGAATAAAATCATGTATGTGAAAGCTTTTTGAAAACAGATGTACTTTTCACATACAAGATAATGATCATAACTGCTATTACAAATGTCTGTATCTGATATCCTCAGGCCAAGTTCACAGTTTCACTTCCAGTGAGCACCAGATGACTTTTGTTCCAAGTCAGAAAGACCTCACTCTTAGCTCCAGCAACTCTTCTACTTTATATGACCTGAAAAGCATTCACCAGGATGGTGCTTGTTGACACAAGAAGGGAGAGGGTTTGGCGGATATGTTTAATTGTAAATTCATAGAAAAGGGATACATTTTGCAAACTAAAACTAAGATCAGCTATGCTTCTTGCGTTATATTTCCTCATTTTATAAGTTTTTGTTTTGTTTTGTTTTGTTTCCAAAAGTCTGGCCCCGAATCCTATTTCTGGGAGGTCACAAGGGAAGCAAGGCAAGACTGACGTATTGCTAACCTAAATCATCACTGCTGGAAAAAGGGTCTCAAAGCGCATTTGAACACTAGCAATTGAGAAGGCACGATGGGAGAAAGGGGGCGTGAATGGGGCACATACCCACTCACCCAGAGCTCCAATTAACTCCTGGGATTCCTTCCAGATTCTTCTAGATAGTGCTAGTCCACCTACTATAACAAAAGTTCTGCCAATACTATATTTTAAACAGGTGAAGTTTTCCATGAATGTCACTTTTTCCTTTTGGAATCCATAACCCTAAACTAAATTATGCCACAGTTACAGATTATCTCAGAATCTTCATGTCGTAACATTACAAAGATTTGTTTTTCCTATTTATACCCATCAAGGGTCAGATGCAGCTCTGTTCCTCATCTTGATTCCAGGGCTCAGGCTGAAAGAACAGATCCTGTCTACAGCATCTGACTCACCCCTGGCATTCACAGGTACTGATCTAGGAGTTCAGATGCTGGCTCACATAATACATGTCTAAGCATTTAAAAGTATAAACCATGCTAGACTGTTAAAGTATGTGTTATACTCCTTGACCAATATTATGTTCATAACAACCCAGAAAGCCATAATGGAGTTTTTTTGTTTTTTTTTTTTTTTGAGATGGAGTTTCACTCTTGTTGCCCAGACTGCAGTGCAATGGCACAATCTCGGCTCACTGCAACCTCCGCCTCCCAGGTTCAAGTGATTCTCCTGCCTCAGCCTCCTGAGTAGCTGGGATTGCAGGCACCCACAACCACGCCCAGCTAATTTTTATATTTTTAGTAGAGATGGGCTTTCACCATGTTGGCCAGGCTGGTCTTGAGCACCTGACCTCAAGTGATCCATCCACCTCAGCCTCCCAAAGCGCTGGGATTACAGGAGTGAGCAACTGTGCCCATCCCATGATGGACTTTTGACTTCTGACTCCTTGGAGCTCCACACAGAAATGTCACAGTGCAGGGCAAGGTAGCCCCTGGCCTGGGGCCTGCTCCCTTCCCTTTCCCTGCTCCCCGCACTGCTCCAGCCTGCACTGTGAAGGCCCTGTGTGCTGTGTGGGGCCCTCCTGATCAAGACATCTGAGCTCTATTCCCAGTCCCCATAAGTCTAGGGGTACACAAGAGCAGCATGGTCCACGCTTAGGTGCACAGATCTTGGAAGAGGCCATAGAAGAGAGTCAGGGGCTGTCTAGGTAGAGGATCCTGGAGTCCTGGGTACATGAACCATGGTCTAGAAGGTGGGGCATGGGGACAAGTGAAGCCAGAGAGCACCAGAACAGAGTCCAAGCCAGGATCTGAGGGGCAACCTGTGAGACAGTAATGAGTGGGTTTGACAGAGGAAAAAGAGTGGTGGTGGAAGTACAGAGAAATCTGCACTGGAAATGTCACTTCCACCTGCTTTCCACTGGCCCCAACACAAGTCAAGTGGCAATGCCCATGTCAGTGAGGCAGGAGAGCCATCCTGTTGTAAGTGGGGACTACATCCCAGGGAGGGTAGGGCATGCTTCCTCCAGGAATATCATCTTCTTTCCTTAGATACCAGTACCGAGCGTTTAGGAGAAAACACATACGTTGAAAATAAAGGTTAACAGCTCACAACAGGTAGCTTTCTAAATATGGTGAAATGACACAGTGCCTTGCAAATAGTAGACACTGAGGGAAACGGGGAGAACTGGATTGAAATATGCCAAAGTGGAAAACGCCCCCCAATCCCAGCATCCTCTGTGGGAAAAGGACAATAATTTGGCAAAAGAGAAAGCAGTAAAGTCTCCTGGGATACATTCTGGATCAAACTAATAATGTGTTGCTTACGGCAACCAATTTGTACAAACAAATCAGTCCTGGGGAGGAGGAGAGGGGAGGCAACTCATACAAGTAAACCTGGCAGCATCTCCCTTCTCCCACCCTACCCTCCCTCCCATCTCTTCTCACGAAAGCTTTTCTTCCTGATTCCAGTTCTGCAGCAAAATGCCATAGACACAAGCACTTCACAAAGCATGTCGGGTTAGCCCACCCTTCAGTCAATGAGAACTGAAAGAATAAAAGAAACCGCATTTATGAAAACTAGCCAAGGATATCAAATGAAACTTTTTCTAGTTAGATGTAGCTGTTTTTCCACAACTTAAAAAAAATTTCTTCCCATTCGCTAAGTCTTAGCTTTAAAATATAAGGAATTCTGAAAAGTACATTATATTGTTATACTCATAAAAGCTACTCCTTGTCATATTCCAGGCATTTTACGTACCTGGTCTCACTTAAACTTCAGAACAAAACTGCAGTTCAATATTGTCATCATTATTATTATTATTTCCATTCTACAGTTGAGGAAACTAAAGGTTACTGAGGTTAAATGATTTGCCCAATATCACAGAGAGCAGGGAAGTGTTACAGCTGATGTTTAACCCTGGTCTGTCAAACTCTGAACACTACAGCTTTCCATTATACTATACCTACGTCCTATAAAGAATAAGGAACTAGCATTATGCTGGTGAGAAATTAACCACTAGCTCATAGTTCTTTCATACCAAAAAGACAGAAATATTTGAAAGACTAGCCCTCCCCAAAGCAAACAAGCCAGCCCCAGCCCCTGAGCAAATAGGCCAGCCTCTAAACATATCTGTCATAAAAGAAATTTTAAAATAGTCCCAGTAATATATTTAATTTTATTTCTAAATAGAAATATTTTCATTCTATTTTTTTCTGATTTTCACAGTAATGTATACTTATTACAAATAATTCAAATTATATAGAAATAAATGCAGTAAGGAATAAAAGTCCTATATCCTCTAGATAACCACTATTAGCAGTTTGGGATCTACCCTATCAAACTTTTTCCTATTTAGAAATATACATATACACACACACTAACATAGCAAAATTAAATAGAGGCCCATATAGCAAAATGATTACACAATATATTCTGTAACCTACCTTTTCAATTAACAATGTAATTGGGCTATTTTCCATGACTGCATAGTATTCCACTGTATGTATGTAACATACATTATTTGATATTTGGTTAGATATCTGGGCTTTGTTTTTGCTAATATAAACACTGTAGTACTGTACACACAGCCACATGTCTAATTATTTCCTTGGGATAAACTAATAGTTAAAGAATATGACATTTAAACTGACACTGACTCCAAGAATGCCCTCCAAAAAGGTCTTCCCACAATTCTCACATGCAAATTCCCAATTCTCCACTCTCAATACTAGATATTTTCAAGCATTTTAACTTTACCAAGTCAAAAGACATTATCGTTTAATCCACACAGCTGATTATTGGGATTAAATGATGTTTTTCGTATCACTTCTTTGCAGTTTTTCTTTTACGAACTAATGTAGTATTGACTTTTGAATTGGCGTGTAAGCCAATGAGAGCAGTGGGATAAACTAACCCCTTGGTGAACCACCAAGTCATTCTGTAGGTAAGCAGGTGAAAAGGCTGACAGAGAGACTTATTAAGCATAAACAACTCTTTCCTCCTTATTACATCTGTGGGAAGTAAGCTATAAATGTTGGATCCAAAATCCAGCTCCTATAGCTTGTGGCAATGCATATAATGGCTCCAGAAATACTACATAGGTTGGGCTTACAGTATCAAATTGGTTAGCTTGGGCAGGGTTGGCAGGAAACTTCTGGATTGTAGTTACACAGTATTATGGGCTGAATTGTGTCCCACAAAATACATGTTGAATTCCTGGCCCTGGTACCTTAGAATTGTGACTGTATCATACAGAGGTATTTAAGATGAAATGAAGTCATTGTGGTGGGCCCTAATCCAATATGACTGTCTTTACAAGAAGAGGACTTTAGGATACAGGCACCACAAAGCGGAGACCACATGAAGATACAGGGAGAAAACTGGCCGTCTCTTAGCGAAGGAGTGGCCTCAGAAGAAACCAACCCTACTGACACCTTGGTCTTGGACTTCCAGGCACAGAATTGTGAGAAAATAAATTTCTGTAATCCCAGCACTTTGGGAACCTGAGGTAGGAGGATGGCTTGGGCCCAGAAGTTTGAGACCAGCCTGGGTAACATGGTGAAACCCTCCTGGGTAACATGGTGAAACCCTGTCTCTACAAAAAATGCAGAAAAATTAGCCAAGCATGGTGGCACATCCCTGTAGTCCCGAGCTACATGGGAAGCTGAGATGGGAGGATTGTTTGAGCCCACGAGGCAGAGGTTGCAGTGAACCAAGATCGTGCTCCTGCACTCTAGCCTGGGTAACAGAGCCAGAATTTGTCTCAAAAAAAAAAAAAAAAATCTGTTGTTTAGGCCACTTAGTCTGTGGTACTTTGTTATGGCAGCCCTAGGAGACTAATACATATAGGACTCCACACAAGCCGAAGGAAAAGTCAACTATCAATTTCACAGAAGAAAAGACCAATGAGCATCCTTGGTACTGCCACTGGAAAGGGCTGACATCTTGTTGATAGCCCCGTTTGCAACACTTGTCTGAGTTTCTAGATGCATCACAAAGTGGTGATGTGATTTGTTTTTGAGTCTCATGGCAGATGTGCTCAGCAGCAGTAAGTTCTATCAAAGAAAGCTGCTCTTTTCTAGTAGCTCGGTCTCCAGAACTTTTTATGATGTTTCGTCCCTTTGACCCAATGTAAAGTTGTGAAGTCATTCTCTCCTTTGAAGCAAATATGAAAAATTAATTCTCATTTTTTGGGAAAACTTATCTTAGTATCACATCAAAGAGGAGCTTTTTTTCCAGAACCTGAGTAATTTGAGAATAGAAGGAAGAGGAACCCTGAGGCAGTGAGGTGGGTGCAAACGGATCTCTAATATGAAGAAGAACGTCAGCACAACTTCAATGAGAAGATGGGCTACAGGTCACTATAAAAGAGACCTCAAGGAATTACAAAGACCCAGGCCTTTCCCCAAAGGACTTTGGGACCAGAGAAAAAGACGTATGATCTAAAACACATTAGCTTGGACATTAGGACGCAGGCACCACAAGGGAGGCAAGAGACTTTCTACAGCCACATCTCATTACAGTGTCAAATTTGTTGTTAAGAAAAAAAGAAGTGGATTTAAATTGCACTTCAGACCAAGTGAACCTAACATATATTTACAGAACATTTATCTAACAGTTCAGAATACAAATTATTCTCATCAGCACATGTAACATTCTCTAGGACAGGCCATATGTTAGACCACAAAAATAAGTTCAACACATTTTTGAAAACTAAAATAATATCGAGTATCTTCTCAGACTATAGTGGAATGAAACTAGAAATAAATAATAAGAGAAACATTGGAAACAAAGCAAATACGTGGAAATTAGACATGCTCCTAAACAACCATGGGGTCAATAAGAAATTTAAGAAGTGAAAACATTTGTTGAAACAAATTGAAATGGAAACACAACTACGGGCTAAAACCTATGGGCTAAAAGCAGTGCTAAGGGGGAAACAATAAACACATACATCAAAAAATTAGATGACTTCAAATAAACAACTTAACAATGCATCTCAAGGAACTAGAAAAACAAGAACAAACCGAACTCAAAATTAGGTGACGGAAAGAAATAAGAAAAGATTAGAGCATAGCTAAACAAAATAGAACCAAAAAATAAAACAAACAAACAAAAACAAAGAATCAACAAAACAAAACTGGCTTTTTGAAAAGATAAAGAAAATTGATAAACCTTTAGCTAGATTAACCAAGGGAAAGAAGTCCCCAATAAACAAAATCTGAAACAAAAAAGGATACGTTAAAACTAATAACACACAAATAAAGAAGATCATCAGAGATTATTATGAACATCTATATGTAAACAAATTGGAAAACCTAGAGAAAATAGATAAATTCCTGGACACACATAAAACCTACCAATATTGAACAAGGAAGAAATAGAAAATCTGAATAGACCAATAACAAGTAATGAAATTGAATCAGCAACAAGTCTCTTAACAAAGCCCAGGGCCAGATGGCTTTACACTGAATTCTACCAAACTTATAAAGAAGAATTAACATCAATTCTTCTCAAACTATTACAAAAAATTGAAGAGTAGAGAATTCTTCCTAACTCATTTTATAAGGCCAGCATTACCCTGATACCAAACTGGACAAGAAGACTGTAAAACACACACACACACACACACACACAAACTACAGGCCAGTATCCCTGATAAACACAGATGCAAAGATTCTCAACAAACAACTAGCAAACTGAATCCAAAAACACTAAAACAGTGAGACCACCCCCACCCATCTCTATAAAATACAAAAACATCCTGGGCATGGTGGCACATGCCCGTAGTTCCAGCTACTTTGGAGGCTGAGGCAGGAGGATTGCTTGAACCCAGGAGTTTGAAACGGTAGTAAGCTATGATAATGCCATTGCAACAACAGAGTGGGACCCTGTCACTTACAAAAAAAAAAAGATAATAAAGTAAGAGTAATCCCAGGGATTCAAGGACGGTTCAACATGTGCAAATCAACAAAGATGATACATCACATCCACAGAATGAAGGAAAAAACATAAAATCATCTCAATAGGTAAAGAAAGAGCATTTGGTAAAATTCAACATTCCTTGATGATAAAAACTCTCAACAAATAAGACATAGTATGAACAGCTCTCAACATAATAAAGGCCATATGTGACAAACTCACAGCTAAGAATGAAGAAAAGCAGAAAGCCTTTCCTGTAAGAACTGGAACAAGACAAAAATGCCCACTTTCACCACTCCTATTCATCATAGTACTGGAAGTCCTAGCCAGAGTAATCAGGCAAGAGAAAGACATAAAAAGCATTCAAATTTGAAAAGAGGAAATAAACTGTTCCTCTTTACAGATGATATGATCTTATATAGAAAAACTTAAAAACTCCACTGAAAAACTCTGAGAACCAATAAATTGGGCAAATTGGCAGGATACAAAATCAGCACACAAAAATCAGTAGCATTTCTACACACCAATAATGAATTAGCTGAGAAAGAAATAAAGCAATCCTATTTACAATAACTACAAAATTAATCCCAGGAATAAATGTAATCAAAGAGGTGAAAGACTTCTACAAGGAAAACTACAAACCCTTGATTAAAGAAACTGAAGAGGACACCAAAAAAATCGAAAGACATCCCATGCCTATGGATCAGAATAACTAACATTGTTAAAATGAGCATACTATCCAAAGTAATCTATAGAGTCAATGTAGTTCCTATCAAAACGCCAATGACATTCTTCTCAAAAACAGAAAAAACAATCCTAAAATTCGTATGAATCCACAAAGGAGCTCTAATATCCAAAGTGATACTGAGCAAAAAGAATCATCTGAAGGTATCATACTACCTTAACTTCAAAATATTCTTCAAAGTTATAGTAACTAAGCAGCATGGTAATGGTATAAAAACAGACCCATAAGGCCAATGGAAAGAGCGAAGAAATAAATCCATATATTTACAGCCAGTTGATTTTCAACAAAGGTGTTAAGAACATATATTGGGGAAAGGACACCTTCTTCAAAAATTGTGCTGTGAAAAGTGGATATCTACATGCAGACGAATGAAACTAGATCCCTATCTCTATCCATATACAAAAATCAACTCAAAATAAATTAGACTTAAACCTAACACCCGAAACTACAAAATGACTAGAAAAAAGTAGCAGAAACACTCCAGGGCATTGGTCTGGGCAAAGATTTTATAGCTAAGACCTCAAAAGCATAGGCAACCAAAACAAAAATAGACAAATGGGACTATGTCAAACTAAAAAGCTTGTGCACAGTAAAGGAAATAATAATAGTGCAAAGCGTCAATCTATTGAATGGGAAAAAACATTTTCAAACTATTCATCTGAAAAGGGACTAACATTCAGCATATATAAGGAAATCAAACAACTTAAATGCAGAAAACCAAATTTCCCATTAAAAAGTGGGCAAAGGATCAAACAGACACTTTTCAAAAGAAGACACACAAATGGCCAACAGGCATAAGAAAAAAATGCTAAATATCACAAATCATCAGGGAAATGCAAATCAAAGCCACAATGAGACATCTTACCCCCATCAGTATGATATTATCAAGAAGACAAAAGATAACAAATGCTGGCCAGCAAAGTGAGAAAGGGGCAATACTGCTGGTGGGAATATAAATTAGTAGCCATTAATGAAAACAGTGCGGAGATTTCTCAAAAAGCTAAAAATAAAACTACTATATGATCCAGCAATACCATTACTGGGCATTTATCCAAAGGAAAGGGTATCTGTACATCAAAGGTGTATCAGCACCCCCATGTTTATTGTATCACTATTTACAATAGCCAAGATATGGAATCAACCTAAGTGTCCATCAATGGATGAATAGATAAAGGAAATGTGGCATACATATACAATGGAATATTATTCAGCCAAAAAAGAATGAAACACTGTCATTTGCAGCAACATGGATGGAACTGGAGGACATTATGTTAAGTGAAATAAGATAGGCACAGAAAGTATGTTAAGTGAAATAAGATAGGCACAGAAAGACAAACGGGCAAGTTCTCACTCATTTGTGGGAGCCAAAAAAGTTGATCTCATGGAGGTAGTGAGTAGAATCATAGCTATCAGAGACTTGAAAGGGTATGTAGAGAGGTTGGTTAATGGGTACAAGCATACAGTTAGAAGGAACAAGTTCTGTTTGGTAGGATGACTATAGTTAACAATAATATACTGTATATTTGAAAATAGCTAGAGAGAATACGTGAAATGCTCCCAACACAAAGAAGTGATAAAGGTGACAGATACCCTAAATACCCTAACTTGATTATCATACACTGTACGCATGCATTAAAATATCACACATACCCCATACATATGTACAAACATTATGCATCAATAAAAAAAATTGTAAGAGAAAGAAAAAATGTTTTCTAGGCTCTGAGGGCCTCCATCTCCATTGGCTCCACTGCTTTTAACTTTCTGCATGACTGAATTGAATCCTTAAGAAAGGCAGTCCATTGTTTAATTCAAAGGAAGAAAAGAGAAAAAGCTTTCAGAGAGGAATGAAATGAAAAATAATCAGTTGTGCCCAGCCAATCTCTTAAGTTTTTAAACAATTCACAGAATGGGTGGGCGGCAAGGAATTACAAGGCCTGGCTCTGCTCCTAATACTTCTAGGCCTTGGCTTTCTTACCCGTAAAATGTGGAAATTCGACTAAATAATCTCGTAAGTTTCTTCTAACTTTAAAGGTCTGAGATGCTTAAAGAAATCAAAACTCATTATGAATCTAAAATCAAAAAGAAGACTTATTTCCAGAGGCTTTAGGGTTACTAAAGTAATAATAAACACTGGCCGGGGTACTTTGTACCAGCTACCATGGCTTTACCACTTAATGTCCATTGATACTTTGTTGAGCGCATGTTAACATTTTATCTTTAAAAAGCATAGCTCATAAATCTTTTTGAAGCCCTGACTTTGCACAAGAGATTCAGTGAGCAATTTCTAATGTCATTTAAATCAGTGGTGTTAAATTACTCATCTGGGAAACTACTTAAAGCTAGAGACACCATCTTTCATGGGTGAATCTGATGATTATTTGAAATGCTATTTACATTTAAAATATTCAGTAAAAAAGTTCAGAATTATGACCAGAGGAACTACTTTCCATTTTTCTCAATTCTCTTTCTAGACTCAAGTGCTTGAGACTAAGGTATTTTGAGGTAAGCTCTTTTTTTTTTTTTTTTTTTTTTCTGGCGGGAAGCAAGGGACAATGCTGATACAATGTGGGAAAAATGGGAAATGTAGCTTTACAAAATTCACGGGACACCTCCCTAATTCCAAGCATTATGCTGAAAACCAGACTGTGAGGACAATCCAGAAATGAAAACATCACTACTGCCCTGGAGGACTGAAGCGTTTGTTAGGGAGATAACATCTATGCCAAGAGCTCTCCTAAAATAAGAGGTGACAGGAACTGTGACACGGAGCAAAACTCATGAGAGAACCTGCTTGGGATAGCTTACTTTGAATTTTTTCTTTAGGACCGTACTTGGCACAAAGTAAGAACTGTGTGAGAGAAAACGTTATTTTAATTTGATCTTATATAATCAGTAGGTCTTTGTCATGTGGACAAAAATGGAGTTATTAAGGTGAAAGCAGCAGTAGACGCACAAAGATGCAAATTTTGAAGGATAATGGGGGAAAGAGTTTGATACAGATTCTGTCCATTCAAAATGCTAAATCCCTTTTAAATCTGTTCAGTTTTCTTCTAACCTAGTCCAGGTCCCCAGTCCAGGCCACCATCTCTCTTGCCTGGATACTGCCCTGACCTCTAGCTGGTATGAGGTTCCAGCCTAGTGGCTGGAACATAGTAGTTCCTCATTTCTTGAATAAATGAATAGTTGGCATTAGATACTAGATTCACAGAGTCTGTGCTTCATTGTATAAGCATCAGAGGTGTATAAGCAAAGCAGGATTCTTGGCTGTTTTGTGCTATCGACCGTTTGTCAGTCTCCTAAAGCCTAGGATGCCTTCTCAAGACAGTGTGTTAAATACATGAACAAATACATACGACTTAAAAAGAAAGTATATATTAAAATACTTATTTAATATTAAAAACCAACTTCATGAGTTTCTGATATAACAATATCAGCACTTCTTTATTAACATATTAATACTATTATAATTAATGGTAGTATTACCATGATAACAACCATAATAATGCTACCATTACTATGGCTAATACTACTACTAATACAACCATTAATACAGCCAAGAACTACCATGATTTCCAAGTGGCAACGGTAAAAGATAAAGGCTATCTTAAGATATCTATCACAACTATAATGTGCTATGGAGGCATCTATGCTTTCTATTGGTGACTAAGTGGAAGGTACTGCTAATGTTACTGGGGTTTGTTGCCTACATCCATAATTGAGGGACATGATCATCTCATTAACCTCCCTAGGGGCTGAAGACCATAAAGATGTAAATCATCCAAGTTCATGGGCCCTCTGGATTCTAAGTGGTTCCATGTCTAGTTTGAATCACCTGATTGGAACTGAAAAAACACAGCATCTTAAACTCTGCCCTATAGCATTGGGAACAGAGGAGTGACCCTTCCCGAGGGCCCAGCCACAGGAGGGACAGAGCTGCATAGTGCTGACAAGCCTGGGTGTCAGTCTTAATTTTAGCACTTGACTAAAGTGTGACTCTGGGCATTGGTGTCCTCATCTGTTAAAGAAGGATCATAATACTAAAAAGAACATCACAGAAGATAATCAATAAAAAGCCTTACAGTTGTCACCTCCTCTTCAGTATAAACACATTAGCAGTTCTGAAAGGGACTTGCAACCATCTCTGGTTGGAGACCACAAGTTTTTTATTAAGAGTTTCCGAAATATCTCATTTACACCACCCTTTTGGAACACAGCATCTTAAACTCTGTTGCTCTTTCTTAGATTTTGCTCCACACAGATGGTTCAGTAACCACAAGAATATATTTCAATATCATGGAAAAGCTTTCCCCAAGTCACCATACTTTCAGTCTTTGAGGTGAATAAATAGGGAAGAAAAATATGGTTATTTTGATCAAAGAATGTATAGAAGAGTAATATTCTGAAATATGTAAACTTAGAGAGCATTCTTCCACTGCAGCTCCACACATCTACATGTATTAATTTTTAAAAAATTAAAAGATGACAGTAAAATTCAAATAAGAACAGGAAAAAAATGGAGATTATTGGATAATAGTTTAACATTTGAAAAAATGGGGAAAAGTTTTATTTCCACACTAGTCACATCCATATGTTCTCTTTTAATTCTTACCAGTCATGAAAATACATTTCAGTGAGCAAATACATTTAAGCCTAGCTAATTGGAGAAAAGGTTTGGAAATGAAGGTCTTCTAGCTCTATATCAGAAAATTGAATTTAGGACACTAACAAGATGACAGAATGGGAGGTCCCCGCTTCTCTACCCCCGACAAAGAGTTCAGCTAGCAACTATCCACAGACAGGAACACCTAGGTGAAACCCCGCAAATTGGAACAAATCTCAGTCACCTACATGGTCCACAGGATGGAATGAAAACCTCATGGAAAGGGTAAGAGAAATAGACTCACTTTAACCACTTCACTCCTCCATCCGGGCCAAAGAGAGGATTCTCCTTGGGACCACGTTTTCTACAGAGGAAAAAGAGAATCAGAGGCAGACACCCAGCTTCCCTAGGATACTCAAACACTTCCCAGGAAGCCCATGGTCATTTCAACCTCCACCAAGACCTATGTCCAGAAGGAAACCATACATCTAAAACACCACGGGTCAGGTAGAAACAAAGCAAGAAGGCAGAGCCCATAGCAACCAGGATGTAGACCTTGGTGGTAGCTCTGTGTACTTGCCAGTGGTGGCTCCCTATCAGAGTTACTAGCTAACAGCATAGCCCACCCACAAAGCTGATCTGCCATACCTAAGAGTTTGAACAGTTCTCAGCCCAGCCTCAGAGCCCACCCCAAGGCCCCACATGGCAAGGAGGCAAACCTCAACTATGTATTTACACTGAGAAAAGCAGAGGAAAACAAAGCAGCTTGTCCTATCTTTCCTGATCAGAAACTCTACCTGATCTCTGGGCTTCTCCTGCAACCCTGTCTAGCTGCTAAACTCAAAGAGTGGTATCACCTGGCCAGGGAATGCACCCTGTGGCCTGGCCCAATCTGAGCTGACTACAGGGTCCATCCAGCAGCTCAGCCTGACTGCAGAGGTCAGCCAGTGGTCTCACCAGATACCGGAGCCCAGCCAACTACCCCATCCAAATGCAAGACAAAGGCAGCAGCCCAGCCATCTAGAGTATCTGAAAGCAAGTTCTTCCCAGGGTCCTTACCAGCTGTCCTATCAGAATCACTAAACAGTGAAGGCCTACCTCTGCAAAAGAACACCTGTAACAGCCAGAAAAGCTGGCTGCATCCTCAAATACACAGATATCAATGCAAGAACACAAGGATTACAAAGACTTAGGAAATCATGACACCTCCAAAAGAAACTAACAAAGTTCCAATGATCGGCCCAAAAGAAAGGGAGATCTATGAAACGACAGATAAAAAATTCAGAATAATCCTCTCTAAAAAGTTCAGTAAATGACAAGAATATATAGATAAATATGAAATAAAATTTGGAAAATAATACATGAATGAGAATTTTGACAAAGAAATAGAAACAACAACAAAAAATAGAAATCCTAGAGATAAAGAACACAATTACTGAAGTGAAAAATGCAACAGAGGCTTGGCATGGTGGCTCACACCTGTAATCCCAGTACTTTGGGAGGCCAAGGTGGGCATATCATGAGGTCAGGAGTTCAAGGCCAGCCTGGCCAACATGGTGAAGTCCTGTCTCTAATAAAAATACAAAAATTAGCTGGGCATGGTGGCATGTTCCTGTAATCCCAGCTACTTGGGAGGCTGAAGCAGGAGAATTGCTTGAACCAGGACCCAGGAGGCGGAGGTTGCAGTGAGCAGAGATCACGCCACTGCACTCCAGCCTAGGCTACAGAGTGAGACTCTGTCTCAGGAAAAAAAAAAAAAAAAAAATGCAATAGAACACTTCAACAGCAGGCTTGACTAAATGGAAGAAAGAATGAGTGAACTCAAAGACAGAACATTCGAAATTATCCATTCAGAAGAGAAAAAAAAAAAAAGAATGCAAAAGAATGAAGAAAGCCTACAGGACTTATGGATGAGGCACCATCAAGACACCTAACCTTCACACGATAGAAATTCAAGAAGGAGAAGAAAGAAAAGGAGCCAGAAAGCATAGTTGAAAATTTCTCTAACCTGAGGAAAGATGACAACATCCAGGTACAGGAAGTGCAGAAGTCTCCAATAAAATTCAACCCAAAGAGGAGTTCACAAAGACACATAATCAAATGATCAAAAATTAAAGACAAATAAAAAATTATGAGAGCACCAAGAGGTAAGAAATACATCACATACAAAGGGGTCCCAATACAACTATAATCAATTTCTCAGCAGAAACTCTGTAGGCCTGAAGAGAGTGGGATGATATATTCAAAGTGCTGAAGCAAAAAAGAAACCTGCCAACCAAGAATGCTTTGCTCAACAAAGCTGTCTCTGAAATGAGGGAAAAATAAAAAATTTTCCAGACAAACAAAAGCTAAGGAGTTCATTGCCAGTACTCCCACCTTAGAGGTACTGATAAGTGAAGTTTTTAAAAGTTGAAGCAAAAAGCTGCTGCTAAGTAGTAAATAATGTAAAAATTATGAAAGCACAAGACCCAATGGTATAAGTAAAGCAGAGTTATATTCAGAATACTCTAAATGTATTATAATGATGATGTCTAAGGCAATTTTATCCCTAGCATTAAGGGTTAAAAGACAAAACTATTAATAACAATTATAGCTAAAATAAATCGTCAAAGGATACCCATTACAAAATAATATAAATGCTGACATTAAAACCATAAGGTGTGGGGGGAGGGAGGAGTAAACATGTAGAGTTGTTATATACAATCAAAGTTATCATAAATTTGAAATAGGCAGTCTGAAGTACAAGATGTTCTATGTAAGCCTCTTGGTGATCACAAAGCAAAAATCTTTAGTAGAAGAGCAAAACAAAAGTACAAAAGATCAAAGCATACCACTACAGAAAACCATAAAATCACAAATGAAGTCAGAAGAAAGATAGGAAAATAACCTACAAAACAACCAGAAGGCAATTAATAAAATGTCACAGTAAGTTTTTACCTATCTATACTTACCTTGAATGTAAATTGATTAAATTACTCAATAAAAAGACACAGAGTGACAGAATGGATGAAAAAACAAGACCCAACTATATGCTGGGTCACCTCCCTTTTAAAGACACACATAGACTGAAAGTAAAGGAATGGAAAAAGATATTCCACACAAATGGAAACCAAAAGAGTGCTGGGATAGCTATACTTATATCAGGCAAAATAGACCTTATGTCAAAAACTGTAAGAAGAGACAAAGAAGGACATTATATAATGATCAAGGGGTCAATTCATCAAAAGAATACAATGATTATAAATACATATGCACCCAATATTGAAGCACCTAAATACATAAAACAAATATTAAAAGATTGAAGGGAAAGACATATTGCAATACAATAATCATATAGGACTTCAATACTCTATGTTCAATAATGGGCAGATCAACAGGACAGAAAAGTAGTAAGGAAACATTGGACTTGAACAACACTTTAGACCAAATGGACCTAGCAAACACACACAGAACATTCCATCCAACAGCAACAGAACGTACATTCTTCTCAAGCACATCCAGAACATTATCCAGTATAGATCATATGGTGGGTCACAAGACAAGTCTTTTTAAATTAAAGAAGACTGAAATCATATCAAGAGTGTTTTCTGACCACAATGTAAACAAATAGAAATCAATCACATGGAGAAGTTCAGAAAATTCACAAATATATAGAAATTAAACAACATGACTCGAACAACCAATGGATCAAAGAAGAAACTAAAAGAATTTAAACATATCTTGAGACAAACAAAAACAGAAATACAATGTACCACAACTTATGGGAGTGGTAAAGGTAGTTCTAAGAGAAAAGTTTATTGCAATGAACGCCTACATCAAAAAAATAAGGAATATCGCAAGTAGTAATTTAATGTACACCTCAAGAAAATAGAGAAAGCTGAACAAACTAAGCCTGATGTCAACAGAAAAAAGAAATAATAAAGATCAAAGCAGAAATACATGAAGTAGAGACCAGAAAAATACAAAAGATTAATGAAACTAAGAGTTGATTTTTTGAAAAGATAACATGGACGAACTTTTAGCTAGACTAAGAAAAAATGGAAGACACAAGTAAATAAAATGAGAAGGGAAAGGGGAGACATTACAACTGATCACAGAAATACAAAGGATATTAAGGGAATATTATAAGTACATGCCAAAAAGCAGGATAACCTGGAAGAAATGGATAAATTGCCTAACAAATGTAATCTACCAAGACTGAATCACAAGGAAATACAAAATCTGAGCAGACCAATAACCAATAAGGAGACAGAACCAGTGATTTAAAAAAAAAAATTTTAAAAAAACTTCCATCAAAGAAAAGTTCCAGGGCCCAATAGCTTTACTGCTGAAGTCTGCCATTAGCCAGGTGTGGTGGTGCACACCTGCTGTCCCAGCACATGGGGGGCTGAGGGCAGTGGATCGCTCAATCCTGGGAGGTTGAGGCTGCAGTGAGCCGTCTTCATGCCACTATACTCCAACCTTGGCAACAGAGCAACATCTTGTCTTAAAAAAATTGTTTTTAAATAAAGAACAATGCCAATCCTCACAAACTCTTAAAAAAAATTAAAGAGAAAACACTTCCAAACTCTTTTAAGAGGCCAGTATAGCTCTTCTTATAAGCCAAACAAGGACATTGCAAGAAAAGGAAACTATAGCAAAGGATCCTTCATGAACATAAATTCCAAAATCCTCAATAAAATACTGGCAAACTAAATTTAATAGCACATTAAAATTCAAAATTAAAATTCACCTATAATCAAGTGGGATTTATCCCTGGGATGCAAAGGTGTTTCAATATATGCAAATCAATAAATGTGATAATCACATTAACAAAACAAAAGATTAAAAACATATGATCATCTCATTAGATGCAGCAAAAACATTTGACAAAATTCAACATTCTTTAATAATAAAAAAATAACAAATTAGGTATGAAAGGAATGTACCTTAACACAGTAAAGGCCATATGTGATAAACACACAGCTAACATTATATTTAACAGTGAAAAACTGAAACTCTTTTCCCTAAGTCCTAGAACAAGACAAGGATGCCCATTCTTGCCACTTCTATTCCACATAGTATTGAAAATCCTTAGAGAAATTAGGCAAGAGAAAGAAATAAAAGGCATCCAATTAGAAAAGGAGGAAATGAAATTGTCACTGTTTGTTGATAACATAATCTTACATATAGAAAACACTTAAGATTCCACCATAAACTGTTATAACTAATAAATATACATAATAAAGTTGCAGGACACAAAATCAACACACAAAAATCAGTACTTTTTCTATACACCAACAAATGTTCTGAAAACGAAATCAAGAGAACAATCCTATTTACAACATCTACAAAAAAGGAATAAATTTAACCAAAGAGGTGAAAACTATAAGACACTGATGAAATAAATTTAAGAAGATACAAATAAATGGAAAGATATCCTGTGCTCATGGATTAGAAGAATTAATATTGTTAAAATGATGATACCACTCAAAGCAATCTACAGAATCAGTGCAATCCCTATCAAAATTCCAACGTCATTTTTCATTGAAATAGAAAACAATCCTAAAATTCCACATTGACTTAAAAACAAAACGAAACAAACACCAAATAGCCAAAGCTGTCATAAGCAAAAACAACAAACTTGGAGGTATCACACTACGTGACTTGAAACTATACTACAAGGATATAGAAATTAAAAGAGCATGATACTAGCATAAAAATAGACTCATTAACCAATGGAACAGAACAGAAAGCCCAGAAATGAAGCCACACATGTACAATCATTTGATTTTTGACAAAGGTGCCAACACCTTAGGAAAAGAATCATCTCTTCAATAAATAGTGTTGGTAAAACTGGATATCCACATGCAGAATAAAATTAGACCCTTATCTCACACCATATACAGAATCAACTCAAAATGGATTAAAGGCTTAAACATAAGACCTGAAACTGTAACACTATTAGAAGAAAACATAAGGGAAAAACTAGACAATATTGGTCTAGGCAATGATTTTTTACATTTGACCCCAAAGGCACAGGCAACAAAATAAAAAAGACAAATGGGATTAAATCAAAATAAGTTTTTTTTACAACAAAGGAAACAACAGAGGGAAGAGACAAACTATGAATTTGGAGAAAATATTTGCAAACCACACATCTGATAAGGGATTAATATCCAAGATACATAAGAAACTCAAACAACTCTACAGAAAGAAAACAAATCATCTGATTTAAAAATAGGCAAAGGACCTGAAAGACATTTCTCAAAAGAAGACATACAAAAGGCTAACATACAAATATAAATATATAGACATATAAAATATGCAACATCAATAACCATTAGGGAAATGCAAGTTAAAACCACCATGAGATATCACCTCACACCTGTCAGAACGGCATTATCAAAAAGATTAAATATCAGTAGTGTTGGTGAGGATGTGGAGAAAAGGGAACCCTTGTATAATGTTGGTGGGAATGTAATTTAGTACAGCCATTACGAAAAAGGCTCCTCATAAAACTAAAAATGGAATTACAACATGATCCAGCAATCCCAGTTCTGGGTTACTCAAAAGATTTGAAATCAGTATGTCAAAGGGATGTCTGCATGCCCATGCTCACTACAGCACTATTAAACAATACACAAGTTATGGAATCAACCTAAGTGTCCATCAGTGGATGAATGGATGAAGAAAATGTGGAATATATACACAATGAAATACTATTTAGCCTTTAAAAAGAAAAATATTTTGTAATTTACAACAACATGGATGGACGTGAATAACATTATACTAAGTGAAATAAGCCAGGCACAGAAAAATAAGTACTACATGTTCTCCCTTATATGTGGAATGTAGAACAACCAAACTTAAAGAAGCAGAAAGTAGAATGGTGGTTACCAGAGCCTGGGGGGATGCAGGGAATGGGTAGATGCTGGTCAAATGGTACAAAGCCTCAATTAGACAGTAGTAATAAGGTTTTTATTTCTTGAAAATGTATTACACAGTGTGATGAATACAGTGACAAATACTGTATTCTAGACTGGCAAATTGCTAAGAGAATAAATTTCAAGTCTTCTCACCACAAAAAATAATAAGTATTTAAAGTGATAGATATGTTAACTGATTTAATTGTTCCACATTGTATTAAAAAATCATAACATAACTTTGTACCCCATCAATACATATAATTTGTCTACTTACAATTTTAAAATTTTAAATTTAAAAAAGGATTAATGTATTCCACAAAGATCCACTGTGTAATTTCAATGTGCCAGGCAACATGCTGGGGATATACGATGGAGATGGTTCCTGCTTCCACAAAGGTCTCGGTCCAGCAGAGGACTCCTAAACAAAGAACTGCAGTCCAGTGAAATAAGCCCATGAGGGGGGTTTGTATATTGCTCCTGGGAAATGCAGCGGAGGCAGCACTGCATCTGGGGAAGGCTCTCTATAATTGCTCCTTCCAGCAAGCGACTGTGTTCACAAACACCAGCCTCCCACAGTACACCAGGCACAGGGCAGGATGAGCCCAGGAGAGACTTGAGTTGAATCCCAACTACTTTTCTATTTGTGTGACTTTTGACAAATCATTTAACCTCTTGAGCTGTTGGTTCTGAACTCATAAAATGGGGCAGTAATATGTACTTTTAAATTGTGAAGATTAAATGAGATAATATATATATAAAGTATATAGGACATTCCTGGCACACAGTAGAAACAATTACACATAGAAACAATTTTAAAAATTATATATAAAAATCCTTTTAATGGTAAAAAAAAGCTGTTTGCAGATTATCACTTCCTCATGGGAAAATATCACATAGCTTACTTTTCTCTGTATTCTCAGTAACTGATAAATGGTAAGAACTCAATATATGTGTTTCTGAGAAACTTTTGAACCTCCTGGAAAAAGCTTCAAACAAAGCAATCATTAGAGTTTTTTGGTTTTAATAAGGATTAAAATCTAAAATGCACAACAAATGAAGACAAAAATACATGAGAACAGAAATGAGGCCAAATGTGTATTTGTTAATGAAAGAGTGAAAAGATGTGATTTGTTTTAAAAAACTGCTCTGCTGTTCTTCCATTTTAAGGAAGGAAAATATTGTTCAGGAAGAAGATGAGTATCTCTGACTTTTGTAGCTAGGAGAAAGAATTTTAAAAATTAGTTAACTTGTTTTTGTTTTCCAAGCAAAATATATTCAAGGTTAAAAAATATCATAAAATAGAGATGTGCCTTAAGAACGACAAAAATCTCCTGTAATCCCATCAAGCACAATGGTAATTACTGTTTACCTGTGAATCTGGGCTCCACTCTGGTTTGGAGCTCTATGAGCTGCAGCAGGATGACAGCAAAACAGGCAACAGAGAAACACGTTATATCTTGTACAGAGACATGCAGCCCAGGTGACGCTCTTAATAAATAATGACAAGAGAACCTTTCTGAGCGTCTAAAAAGTAGTTGTCACAAAAATCTGAGGTTCCGTAGGCCACAACTCTCTACTCACTTCGGGAAATCACTTTGGGACACCCTTTGGGAAATGCTGGAGTCTAAAATCCAAATGGAATACAAACACTTGTTTCTGAGAAAAAAACGGAGTTCAAAATCTCTAGGGATATCCTACTGCTCTGGCAGAAGTCCACTGTGATCCGTTAAATGCAAATGAATCAAGAACATCTGGTCTAAATTTGTTTTAAAGCCTATGGGGGTTTAAATACAAAGAAAGTTTGGCAAAATACAGTTTTGAGCCTGCTGAATCTAGAATTTTATATTTTTTAAAAAGGTCAAGAGGTTTAGCAGAGCAAGAGACAAAGTAAGGCTAACTTTATAAAGTTAACTAATACAGGTAGTTTGTCAAAATATTTCTTTCTGGTTTCTCTAGCTCTCTAAAACTTTAGCAGTGTTAGGAAACACAGCTAAAATGGCCTGTACTTCCAAGTCAGGTTTGCCAATTTATGTATGTTTGTGTTTCTGAACACCACTATCTGACCAAGGAGGCAGTAGAGGTTAATGAAAAGCTAAACGTATATATATATGTGTGTGTGTGTATACATTACATGTATATAAATATAAATTATACATCTACATACATATAACTTCAGGAATTTTCAAAGTCTTTAATAAGCTAATACATGTTATAAATCTCCAACAAAGGGGGCACAGCATGACCTAACATGCTGGCCCCAGCATCTGGATCTTTTTGGCCTTCTGCATGGGACATACTTGGGGAAACACTGGACTCTTAAGTTCAAGTGGGATACAAATGTCAGGGATGCAGACGATTTTAGCCACCTGTATGGCAAATCCACCTGATAGCAATAACATAAGCACAGCCTGAGAAGGACCCCGTATGGCAGACGCACATGAATGTGCGTGTTGAGCTAAGGAATCCTGGCGTAGCCAACTTGGGGATTTGTTCCTTGTCTATGAGGAACATCTGAGCCCCCAGCCCATCCCAAGGAACACAGGGTATATAGTGGATCAAGGTCCCAAGTTCTGGGTTGAATAAACGTTGCCAGCTGGAGGTTGTTAGCGAAATGGTGCTAACTGAAAATGCTATATAAACTGCATGCTTTTTGCAAGTGGTTGCTGTTCTGTTCAGTCTCCCGCCACTGGACTCTTTCCTGTATGTAAGCCTCCAGTAAAGGCCCATGTCTTGTTTGCTGGCCCTGGGTCTCTTCTTCAGCCTCTTGAACCTGGTGCCACCCCCACTAGAGTTGACAGGGGTTTGGCACACCACCACCTGCAAACTCAAGCTATCCATTCAAGGATATATATATATATATTTTTTTTTTTTTTTTTTTTTTTTTTTGAGACGGAGTCTCGCTCTGTCGCCCAGGCTGGAGTGCAGTGGCCGATCTCAGCTCACTGCAAGCTCCGCCTCCCGGGTTTACGCCATTCTCCTGCCTCAGCCTCCCGAGTAGCTGGGACTACAGGCGCCCGCCACCGCGCCCGGCTAGTTTTTTGTATTTTTTAGTAGAGACGGGGTTTCACCATGTTAGCCAGGATGGTCTCGATCTCCTGACCTCGTGATCCGCCCGTCTCGGCCTCCCAAAGTGCTAGGATTACAGGCTTGAGCCACCGCGCCCGGCCCATTCAAGGATATATTAAACAATTATTAAACACCTGCTAGGTGCTTCATCCAGTCTTAACATTCCTCAGTTTACACATATCTGAGCATTCTAATCCTACACTTAAATCTATACTTTTCTTATGCGTAAAAGAGAACTTGGACAGGTGCAGTGGCTCATGCCTATAATCCCAGCACTTTGGGAGGCCAAGGTGGGCAGATCACCTGAGGTTAGGAGTTCAAGACCAACCTGGCCAATATAGTGAAACCCCATCTCTACTAAAAATACAAAAATTAGCCAGACATGGTGGCACGTATCTGTGGTCCCAGGTACTCAGGAGGCTGAGATGGAAGGATCGCTTGAACCCAGAAGGTGGAGGTTGCAGTAAGCCGAGACCATGCCACTACACTCTAGCCTGGGTGACAGAGTGAGACTCTGTCTCAAAATTAAAAAAAATAATAAAAATAAAAAAGAACCCAACCAAAGCCTACTACTTAAGAGCAGCTTGTGTGCAAGCATTTACGTGTTTTCTCTTCCCTGGTTGGAATGAACTTAAAAGGCACAAGGTTTGCTTTTATTCCCTCAACCCTCTTACTGTTCACCAAGCCATGTGAACCCAGTGGCATTACAGAGCTACCCTGACTGGGGAAAATGGCAGGGTGTGCCCACCTTGTCTAGACAAAGGAGACCCCTGTGGAGATGAGAGGTAAGAGCGGAGTGAAATGTTGTTTGGGGTCTTCTCCTGCCATCTGCTCTTGAGAGTAGACCTCAGAGCTAACATCAACACTACTCTCCAGCTCTGCCCCCCGCACCCTGTGATTTAACCAAGCTGAGGGGATTTGTTTGCCTTCCTACTAATTATCCCCTTGGTGAGAAAATGAGAAGAAAGTGTAGGCTGATCACAGAGTCTTCCCCTCCACGATTACGCTGGGAATTACATGGCCCTGCGGGGCTGCCACATCCATGCAGAAGTCTGCCGCAGTGACGGGGAGGAGGCTGTCGCTCTGCTCTCGGCCGCCCACTACCAAGCAAGGGGGCCAAGGCAAATAGGCTGGGCCCAGAGCACCGTAATCCCTCTCCAAACAAGAGGTGACTCACAGAACATGAGGTGCCCAGTGCTTACCCTGACACACCGTGCTCTCACCAGGAAGAGCCCGGCTCAGCTGACGGAGCGCCAGATGAGGCTGCAATTCCAAGGAGCTCTTCACCCTCTATCACCCTCTGCAATGCTAAAGGGCACGGGAGGAGGGGACAATGACAAACATCTCCCCAAGGCAGTTCCTCCCAAGGTTCCCCAAGCACAGAAACCAGTCATACCGAACTCCCCACAGCATCTCTGTATTTACCGCTTGCTACTGAGAAATGCAAAGCCCTTCTCAGATCTCATTCCACATGCTATAGTCTGGGTAACAGCTCTCTTTGGGGGTAACAGAGGAGTGGACAGTCATTATCCTTATGTCCCATATCAAATGGAAATGAGGCAAAGAGATATTAAATTAAGAATTTTTTATTCCTACAGCACTTTGCACTGTACAAAACACATTCATACATTCATATATACCCTGTCACCCTGACTGAGCAGGATCGCTCAGTTCCATTTTACAAATAAGTAAGTAAAGCTCTGAAGAAATGACTTACCTGGAGGACAGACTGATGGGAATCTGCGCCATAACCCCAGGGGGATTCAGTTTCCCCAACCAGAACCACCCAGCCTCAAAGCAGGGCACTCCTAGAGGTTGGCACTGCCACAAGCCTGGTGCCAGGCAGAAGGCAGGGCATCACCTGGCTGGAGGAGCTCTCAATAGCTCAACTGAAAGCATTTTTTTCTTCCTTTTTTTTTTTTTTTTTTTTTTTTTTTGAGACCAAGTCTCACTCTGTCACCCAGGCTGGAGTTCGGTGGCGCGATCTCGGCTCACTGCAGCCTCCGCCTCCCGGGTTCAAGCGATTCTCCTGCCTCAGCTTCCCAAGGAGCTGCAATTACAGGCACACCACCACGCCCAGCTAATTTTTGTATTTTTAGTAGAGATGGGGTTTCACCATGTTGGTTAAGCTGGTCTCAAACTCCTAGCTTCAAGTGATCCACCCACCTCAGCCTCCCAAAGTGCTTGGAATACAGGCACGAGCCACCACGCCTGGACAACTGAAAGCATTTTTAAATTCCCTGCTACTGGAGTAAATGGAGAAATGTCACAGGTTGAAAAAT
This sequence comes from Chlorocebus sabaeus, assembly GCF_047675955.1. Taxonomy (NCBI): domain Eukaryota; kingdom Metazoa; phylum Chordata; class Mammalia; order Primates; family Cercopithecidae; genus Chlorocebus; species Chlorocebus sabaeus. The sequence goes on from NC_132927.1 coordinate 57,688,946, forward strand.
ACTTGTTCATTCTCCTAAACTTTGTCTTTCCTTGTCCTCCTTCTATTCTGGGACCCAGGACGAGTCAAAGACTTTTCAAAGCCAGAACTCTACCCTATTTGCACACGTCAGGATGTTCAGGAAGAGCCTCATGGGTTACCACAGCTCAGGATGCATCCAGACACTGTCTCCACGGCCTGCGGAGCTGCTCTCTGAGGACTCACTTCACTGCCTCTCCTTTCCCAGGCTCATGGAGATATACCACCTGTCACCTCTGGGCCTGGAGGGCAGATGGAGGTGAGATGTGAAGGAAGACTGTGTCATCAAAGCAGATGGAAGCATTCCCTAGCACCTGGGCCATCCTGGGTCCTAGCTTGATTACTAAAGAATAGGGAGATTTCAAAGTAAAATGTCCAGCAACTTGTTTACAGAACATAATACTGTGGGCACACAACAGTTATCTGTAAGCATGCATATCTGTTAAGGACATATGAACTTTATCCTCAAGCTCTGCCTGCTACACATCTTGTTTTAAATCCCTTGTATATATGCTCGTATGCATCCTCTATCCACATCTGTACAGAAAGTCTGGGGGGTAACATAGCAAATAAATTAACTACGGTGACTTGAGGCACTGCCAGGTTTGGGAACTGGCTGGAAAAGGGTTTAGAAGTTTCACTGAAATTCAGGTCATCCATTTCTCAGCGGTGTTCTCTTAACAAGTTGCTTTACCTTTCTCAGACTCAGTGTCAACTAGGAAATGGGGAGAATGACACCAGCCTCGCAGGACTGCTGTGAAAGCCAGAGATCATACACCTCATACGCTGGCACACAGCAGACACTCAGTAAATGCTATCTATAACTATTATTACTGTAAAAGAGGATGGGGCTGGGTGTGGTGGCTCACACCTGTAATCCTAGCACTTTGAGAGGCCAAGGCAGGCGGATCACCTGAGGTCAGGAGTTTGAGATCAGCCTGACCAACATGGCGAAATGGTGTCTCTACTAAAAATACAAAAATTAGCCAGGCGTGGTGGCACACACCTGTAATCCCAGCTACTCGGGAGGCTGAGGCAGGAAAATCACTTGAACCTGGGAGGCAAGACGTTGCAGTGAGCCGAGATTGCACCATGAGACTCCAGCCTGGGTGACAGAGTGAGACTCTGCCTCAAACAAACAAAAAACAGGATGGTTACCAAAAAGCCATGCCTCTACCCTCCCTGTAGCCATGGAAACTGCCTCTTGTTGAATAAGAGCATCCCTCCTCATTCTCCAGTCCCAGATTTGCCTTTGAGTCTCTGGTATAAACTCTGGTGTAGGGACCAGTTAGTTCCTCATGAGGACCACGTGTGCTGGCTATTCCAACATACCTGTTCCCCACTTGCAACCTCAGATCCATTCTATCTGCTCTGGTGACTGACCTCTATGGGCTGCTTCCCCAGGGCTTCATGCCCTTTGGCCTCAGGCTAGGATCTGCCAGTTGGAAACACCAGCACCAGATCTGGGAATTTATTCTTCCCTATCTCCCTGCTTGGTCAAATCTCTACAGTGGCTTTGTCCTTTCTGTCACCATAGCTCCTGTTGGGCAGCCCCTCTTCTATGATTTCAGCACTTGCTTCCTCTGTAGGTGGTCTCTTCATTAAGCTCTCTCCAGATAAACATTTTTAGGGCACCATCTGCTTCCTGCCAGGACCCTAACCAAAACAGGGGAGGTTTTCTTGATGCAAACTATAACACTGTTAGAACGACTTTAGAACAAGGAGATGTTAAAAATAATGATAAGCTGTGGAGGCAGACTAATAATGTCTAGTTCAGGCTAGGGCTCTGATTTTCATTATTTGAACCTCCAAGAATTAAAGCAACTTTCATCTAATAAGAAAGTCGAGAAGACAATAAAAAACAGCCTGAGCCTAGAGATCTTGTCTTTGCCTTCAGTGAGGGGCCTGTTTTGCAACTCTCCGAAGCAACAAGAACCTTGCAGCAGGAAAGAGAACTTGTTTCATCCCTGATGGACAACTTACTCTGTGTCAAATGTCATGTAAGCTATTCTACATAAACCATCTCGTTTGGAGCTGATAACAACTTGGTGAGGTATACCCATTTTTCAGAAGAGGAAATAGAGTCATAAAGATAGTAAGGACCCTGTTCGAGGTCACACAGCTGGTCAGTGCAGAATCAGGGTTTGAACCTGAGAAGTCTAGCTCTGGAGTCTGGGTAGCCTGAACCAACGCTTAGGTGCCTCCTCCCTGGAAAGGGGGCCGAGAGCAATGAAAAGTGAAGCAGGGAGGCAAGCTCAGCCTCTCCTCCTAACAGCCTCAGCTGCTGAAGGTGTGCTCGCATCCATGAGATGCCCCCACTGTGGAAATGGGGCCGTGGAGGCATATTTCAGCCACCGACCAGGATCATCAGCCACAGAGACAAACCAGAAGTGAAGAAGTGTCTGTGAAAACAAAACACTATAAAGAACCACAGCTTCTGAAGACAAAGCGGGTCCATGATAAACTAGGATTCTCTGCAACATTATCTAATACCAAACCAAATCCTGCCTGAACCCCTCAGTCTGCAAGACAGATCCCTCTTTATACTTGTAAAATTCAATGGCACATAGCATGAGGGCAAACATCCAAAGCTTAAAAATGACCTAGAAACTCTGAACAACATTGAGAAGGAAGAACAAATGTTGTCAACACACTGGGTAATTCCATCCACAGAGAAACGAGCAGTAACTTCATCACTTTCAGAAGAAACCAATCTCTTGGGCCAAATAACCAAAACACCAAGAACATCTTTCCAATGCCAAGAATCTTTCCAATGCCATTTCCAAACCTTGCCTGTAATTCAGCACTTGTTAACAGACCCATATTCCACCTGCAAAGAAAGCCAGCATTCCATCTTATGCCTACTGGAAAGTTTAATAAATGAGGTATAGTGCATTGCCGATTGACGTATCACCCAACCAAGGTACAAGAGAATAAACACTTAACTACAAAATGATTTGTAGTCTGGACACAGTGGCTGAGTCTTCATTCTCATTCTGTTTCACATAACATTTGCTTTTTTCTGCTTAAATCTACCTCCCTCTTATTGAAAACGCAAGATGCGTGGGTAGTAGGATGAAAGATTCAGCCTTGTGCATATTTACACATAGTTCAGTAATCCCAGGAGAAAATAAATTGGTATTTATACCAAACAGTCAGAAAACAACATATTAAGATACACTGTCAAATGTTACCCAGTATGAATGATCTGCCAACCAAGGATCCAATTTGTGTATACATCTTCCCCAATGCAATTTCTAGCCACTTTGGGTTCTAGTTTTTTGACTGGATAACAACACCTGAACTCATTCTGCAAAGGAAGCCAGCTGCAGTGATTTTTTAAAGGACTTTAAAAGTGGGCTTGGGTACACCAACAGTGATTTGCAAAGCCCTCTGGCTTAGAGCTCCATCTTACCAGTCGAGTCAGCCCCAGAAGCCTGACCACTCGTCTGCTCCTCAGCATTGATGAGCTGCAGGTCTGTATACGAACATCCAAAGCTAGGACTGCTGGTGTCTTCAGAATGGGTGGTCCAGCTGCTCTCAGAAGTCAGAGGGCATCTCCCCAGGGAGTCAAAGGAAGGGCATGTCCAGCAGGGTATGGTCAATGGTAGGGCTGGGGAGAGACCAAAAACCAAAAGCATACAGTATAAATAGTTGTACTTTGTCTTTAGTGCTTATCTTACTTTGACGTGGCTCACATCCTATGAAATCTCAACAGTCATACAAGGCAAGGAAGCCTTGTATGGAGAGTATCACTCATGACACAGACAGAGAAAACTGATTGACTGAGACCCCATGGTGAATCAGTATCAAAACAAGTATGAAAAGTAAGGTCCCAGTTGAGCGCGGCGGCTCACGCCTGTAATCCCAGCACTTTGGAGGCTGAGGTGGGTGGATCAAGCGGTCAGGAGATCAAGATTATCCTGTCTAACACGGTGAAACCCCATCTCTACTAAAAATACAAAATATTAGCCGGGCGTGGTGGCGGGCGCCTGTAGTCCAGCTACTCGGGAGGCTGAGGCAGGAGAATGGCGTGAACCCGGGAGGTGGAGCTTGCAGTGAGCCGAGATCACCCTACTGCACTCCAGCCTGGGCGGCAGAGCGAGACTCCGTCTTGAAAAAAAAAAAAAAAAAAAGGAAAGACAGAAAAGTAAGGTCCCAGGACTCTCCAATCAAAGAAAATCTCACCAAAGGAACACAAGTTACTTCAGGGTCTAATTTTACTTCTTAACTTACATTTCAGCTTCTTTCAAGCCAAAACTACAGGAATCTTGCAGTTTCACCCTTACTGTTACATTTCCTCCATTTGTAGTGGCGCAAAAAAACTCACCAATTCACACTGAAACATTAGAGCCAGTTAAGGTTAAAGGATAAAGAGGAGACACATAACTATATATGAACATGTATGTGGCATGCCCCTGCTTGCTTTGAGTTGATTGTAACTGGAGATTCTGCTGTCACGTATACAAATGGAAATTTGCTGAGGCTGCCAACCTGCATGCAATACAATGAAAAATACCTTTAAGGGGAAAATGGACAAAGCTCGGTTTTATCCCCTTAGCCTTGAGAACCAAATCAGACTTTATAAACTACTTAAGAAAGGTTTTTAAAAATCTTTCAAATTTGAAACTTTCAAATTCTCCTAATTTGTCTTTAGTTAATTTCCTATCACACGCTGTCTCCACGGTGCTGCATAAAAATCATATCATTATGGCCAGGCACGGTGGCTCACACCTGTAATCCCAGCACTTTGGAAAGCCGAGGCGGGTGGATCACCTGAGGTCAGGAGTTCAAGACCAGCCTGCCAACATGGCGAAACACCGTCTCTACTAAAAAAAATACAAAAATTAGCTGGGCATAGTGACGGGTGCCTATAATCCCGGCTACTTGGGAGGGTGACGCACAAGAATCGCTTGAACCCGGGAGGTGGGCGTTGCAGTGAGATTGCGCCATTGCACTCCAGCCTGGGCAACAAGAGAGAAACTATTGCAAAAAATAAAAAATAAAAACAAAAAAAGAATCATATCATTGCAAATGTACCAACAGGTACTGAAACAAGTGCTGAAAATAGCCTAGATAAGACAGGAAGAATGAAAACAAGAGAAACTACCATGTATTGAGTACCTATCAAATGTCAGGTATTTTACAAATGTCTTGTTTCATCCGTCTATCCCGAGAGATAGGCAGTAGTCTTATTTTAACTCAACGACATTAAGAAACTTGCCCAAGATGATAAAGTCAGTTCTCCTGCCAGGAAAACTAAACAAGTAGAAAAAGAAAAATTGAGATTTAAGAGAGAAGAAAGAATAAACATCAATGCTTGCAATAGTATAAATATAAAACTTTTCATTCCTTACTCTCTTAGGTATTTGTAAAGCATTTAGGTCCTTTTTCTGGAGTGTTCATCGCTCATATCCTCTTTTCTTTAAAAATGTCACCCTTTCTGCCTATTCTTGAGCTATTCTCTTCAAAGAAGCAAGGTCCCCTTCCCTGCTTTATTTCTCCTTAGTGTTATCACTGTCTAATGTACTACATGCCCATGTCTTCCATACTAGAATCCAAGCTCCCTGAGGGGGCAGGGATTTTTATCTATTATGTTCACTTCTATAACCCCATTCCTAGAATAGTACCTGGTATAAAGCAGACATTCAACAAGTATTTGTTGGTTATATCAACAGAAGCACCACGAATCATTCCATAACAGTGTATACTAAACACAGAATATTAAAATTGGACTGGTATCTATGACCCTCACCCCAAACACAGAAAAACATTAAAATACTAAAAAAGAAGACAAAATTAATTTTTTTATAAACCAACCAAAAATAAAAAGCAAAGCCAAATTTATAAAAGTTTGCTATACAATGCCAGTTCCTATAGTATGGTGGTTTAGATACTTTAAACTACTATGGAAACAAAATTAAAATATTTGTGAAATGTAATAACATTATTTAAAATACATCACAGGGTGAGCAACAAAGTAAAGAATCATCAGAGGCGGAGTGAAAGCTGCAACCCCAAAAGAGTAAACAGAGGACACAAGCTGATTTTCACTCTCAAGATTCTGAATAAACCAGACTCTTGAGTTTTCCAAACCTCTTATGAAGAAGGCAAATGATAAAGAACCTAGGGCCAACTGAAGATGGGGAACAGAAGAGCTGATGCATAAAGTGAGAATTCCTAAAAGGCTTAAAGGGTAAGTTAGAAATAACCTCCACCCCCTAGCTGGAGATAGCAAAGAAAATTGTCTAACTTAGGATTGTGTGAAGAGTAGAGGAAAAAATATCTCCTGAGAATTAATAACCACAAATTGTCTCACAAGGGGTGTGCAGCTAAAACTACTTGTGTGGTCTGAAAAACCTCCAAGTTGAGACTAGTTTAAGTATTTCCAGGTTAGTAGCCTCAGGCATCCAGGAAAAGCAAATACTATAATAATAACTTTTTTCTTTTTTTTTTTGAGACAGAGTCTTGCTTTGTTGTCCAGGCTGGAGTGCAGTGATGCAATCCCAGCTGACTGCAATCTCCACCTTCTGGGCTCAAGTGATTCTCACGCCTTAGCCTCCCAAGTAGCTGGGACTGCAGGCTCCTGCCACCATCCCTGGCAAATTTTTTTTTGTATTTTTAGTAGAAACAGGTTTCACCATGTTGGCCGGGCTGGTCTCTAATTCCTGACCTCAAGTGATCCATCCGCCTGCCTCTGCCTCCCAAAGTGTTAGGATTACAGGAGTGAGCCACCACGCCCGGCCAGTAATCCTTTCTGGAAGGAAGATACCTTCAAACCAGCCTCCTCAGACAGAATGTTCCTAAGTTGATGTGCACATAATAAATAAATAAATCACAAAATGCATAAGAAATCAAGTTACCATGAACAAGAACCAGCAAAGTGTGTGAGTGGGTGGGGTGAAAAGGCAGAATGAGATCTGCGAAGAATTTTCAGACACTAGAATTGTTGAGCAAAAAGCACAATTATGTTTAATCTGTTTAAGGAAATAAGAAAAGAAATTAAAAATATGAAAAAGGAGCATGTAGAATTGAAAAAGAATTAAATAAACTTCCAGAGAAGAAAAAATATACTACTGTAAATACAAAATTGAATGGATAACATAGACAAAAAGATGAAAATATGAAAGAGAGATTGAGACACATGGAGGGCAGCGTGAGACAGTCTCATAGATACCTAATCTGAGTTCCTAAGGAGAGGAGAAAGAAAATGGTAGAGGGGCAATATTTGAAAAAAATACTGGTTGAAAATTCCCCAGAATTTATAAAGATTTTACTTGTCAGATTAGAAATTTCAAGGCATCTCAAGCAGGGTAACTAAAAACAAATCTACAAATAGACACCAAAACTACATATGACTAAAAACAAAGAAAAGATCTTAACAGCCATCAAAGAGAAAATATACATTACCTTCAAAAGAAGAATGTTTAGACTGACTACCACCTCCTTCCATAGCAGGAGAAGCCAATGTGCACTTCAGTGTATAGACAGAAAAATAACTATATAAAGTTAGAATTACATACCCAGTGAAGTATCTTCACAGAACAAGGGAAAAAATAAAGACAATTTAGACAAACAAAAACTATAAATATCCCTAAAGTAGGAAAGAAAGGTGAAATAAATGGAATGTAAGATGTTAGAATTAAAACTATATCAGTACTTAAAAATAAACATAAATGGACTAAACAATCCAGATAAAAGAAAAAAGACTGTCAGGTTGAATCAACAAATGAAATTTAACATGGTATGTACAAAAAATATATCTAAAACATAAATGATTATCAATGATGGAAAGTACAGGGATGGGAAAGCCATATAAGACAAAATGTTAATGAAAAAAAGCTCATAGAGTTATGGATTATGGATGGACTTTGCAACAAAATAACAAAAAGCACAATTCATCAGAAATATAATAATTCTAAACTTGGATATATTTATTAACATAGCCTCAAAATTATTAATGCAAAAATTGACAGAACTGTAAGAAAGTAAGAAATGTCCAACATCATAATGGAAGATGTTAAAATACACCTCTCAGTTACTGACATGTCAAGCAAGCAAAAATATTAGCAAGCAAACGAAACTTTAAACAACAAAATGAACACGCTGATCTAATGTAATGATCATAGAACATTACACTCAACTGGTGAAGAATGCATATTTTTTATAATAACACCAAGAATTTTTATGACAAGTGATAACATGCCATCACTTGACATGAAGCAAGCTGTAATAAATTTCAAAAAATTGGTATACAGACCACAAATGCTGGTCACAATAAAATTAAGTATCTAGTTATCTAACTAGTTGGTTAACTAATATCTAGATTTTAAAAAAATGAAAAATTTAAAAATTAAGAAACAGACTTCTAAATAATTCACTGGTCAAAGAAGAAATCTTAATAAATATTAGGAAATATTTTGAGTCAAGCAATAATGAAAATACTGTATGTGAAAATTTTAAGAATATATATAAGCAATATAGTCAGCTTATATTAGAAGACAACTAAAAACTTAATACAATAAGCTCCCAACTTACTAAGATACAAAAGTAGAACAAAATAAATCAAAGAATGTTTAAAAAAGGAAAAAATACAAAAGTATAATTATTAAAAATTTTTTAAACACACAGATAAAATGTTCTTAGAGAAGACAAATAGAATTAAAAAGAGCACAAATAGCAGTAGGAACGAAAAGGGTACACAATTACAAATACTATATTTAGAAGGGATAATACAAAGGGAATTAATAAATGTCTTTATACCAGTACACAAATACAGATAAAACTACAGAAGTCCTAGTAAAATATAACTTTTCAAAACTGATTCAAGAAGAAAGTTAAAAACCTGACTTGTCCAGTAACCTTGTAATTAAGTGAACCAAGACTTAAAACCTTCTCACCAGAAAAATTTTTTTTAATCTTCCACTAACTACTCCAGAGTATACAAGAAGAAAGGCCACTCATCTACTCATTAAATTTATAAGGTTAGCATTTGCAAGGTTAGACACCAAAACCTGACAATATATGCCCAATTTATATGTACAGTCTCTAAAAGGAGAAATACAGAATAATCTCAATCATGGACACAGATAAAAGAATCCCAAACAAATTATCAAAGAGAATCTAGTGATTTATGAAAAGGAGAATTATATAATGACTAAACTGAGTTATCCAATTTCTACAAGGTTGGGACCTTTTTCTCATTATTGTCCCCCTAAGGAATCTTTTTGTATATTTTTTTGCCTAATCACTCTCTCTTGAACTCTCCTCCTCTAATACATTAAAATCAGAAAATTGACATTAATACAATTCACCAATCTTACTCAGATTTCCCCAGTTTTACATGTACTCATGTGTGTGTGTGTATCTAGTTCTATGCAATGTTATCGACGTGTAGATTCATGTATCCACCAGTCAAGATATAGAACAGTTCCATCACTGCAAGGATCTTTCATGCTGCACTTTTATAAGCATGCCTATTTCCCTCCTACCTTGCCTCCATCTCCATGCTCTGTTCCTAACCTTTGACAACCACTAATCTGCTTTTCATTTCTATAATATTGTCATTTCAAGAATGCAATATAAATGGAATCACGCATTATGTAACTTTTTAGGACTGGCTTTTATTACTCAGCATAATGCCTTTGAGCTTCATCTGAGTTGTTGCATGTACCATGAGTTCATTCCTTTTTATTGCTGAGTAGTATTCCATGGTATGCATACACCACAGTTAGTTTCCTTCTTTCCCCATCAAAGGACATCTAGGCTACTTCTGGTTCTTAGCTACTATAAATAAAGCTGCTATAAACATTTGTGTACAGGTTTTTGTATGAACATAAGTTTCCATTTCTCTGAGATAAAGTCCAAGAGTGCAATTGCTGGGTCATATGGCAATTGCATGTTTTGTTTTATAAGAAACCACCAAACTGTTTTCCAAAGTGGTTGTACCATTTTATATTCCCACCAGCAATGCAAGAATGATCCAATCTCTCAGCATCCTCACTAGCATTTAGTCTTACCACTACTTTTTATTTCAGTTATTCTAATAGTTGTGCAGTGAAAGGATCATTTTAATTTGTATTTCCCTAATGGATAATAATATTGAATATCTTTTCATGTGATTACTTACTATCTTGATATATTCTCTTTGGTGAAACACATGTTTATTTCTTTAGCTCACTTTTTTGTTTTTTTTGGAAGATGGAATTCCGCTCTTATTGCCCAGGCTGGAGTACAATGGCATGATCTCGGCTCACCGCAACCTCCACCTCCTAGTTTCAAGCAATTCTCCTGCCTCAGCCTCCCAAGTAGCTGGGATTACAAACACATGCCACCACACCCAGCTAATTCTATATTTTTAGGAGAGACGGGGTTTCACCATGTTGGTCAGGCTGGTCTTGAACTCCCGACCTCAGGTGACTGCCTACCTTGGCCTCCCAAAGTGCTGGGATTACAGGCCTGAGCCACCATGCCCGGCCTAGCCCATTTTTTTAATGGGAACTTTTTACTGTTGGGTTTTGAGATTTTTCTATATATTCTAGATACTAGTCCTTTTGTTTTTATTCTGAGACAATTTCACTCTGTTGTCCAGACTGGAGTGGAGTGATGCCATCTCAGTTCACTGCAACCTCCACTTCCCAGGTTCAAGCGATCTACCCACCTCAGCCTCCAGAGTAGCTGGAACTACAGGTGTGCACCACTATGCCTAGTTAATTTTTCATATTTTCATAGAAATAGAGTTCCACTATGTTGCCCAGGCTGGTCTCAAACTCCTGGGCTCAAGTGATCCACCTGCCTTGGCCTCCCAAAGTGCTGGGATAACAGGCATGAGCCACTGTGCCTGGCCTGATACTAGTCCTTTGTTGGCTGCGGTTTGCAAATATTTTTTCCCAGTCTGTAGCTTGTCTTTTCATCCTTTTCACCAAGTTTTTGCAAAGTAAGTTTTTGAAATGTTAATGCTACATATATATTTTATGTTTACTTTTGTACTGTATATATATATTATAGGTATTCTGTATACAACAAAAATTACAATTTATTTGCCCTACTCAAGAACCATTTTTAGCCCCCTTGGGGATAATATTACCCTGTTGAGAATACATGGGTTAATAATAGAAAATCAATTAACGTAATTCACTGCAATAACATATTAAAAGAGAAAAATCTTACCATCACAATAGATATAGAAAAAGCACTAAATAAATTTTAGTATTTATTCATGGTAGCAATTTTTAGCAAATTACAAACAGAAGGACTCCCTAAACCTAACAGAAATACCCCCCAAATCCCACAGAGAACATCACATAAAGCTAATTAACCCTTGGAGATTCCAATCAAGATGGTGATGTTCATTACCCTCACTTCTGTTCAACATCATATTTATGATCAGATCCTGCACAGTAAGGCAGGAAGTGAAAAGAAGTGAAAGAAACAAAACTGTCATTATTTGCAGATGATATTTTTGTATACGTAAAATAACCAGAAGACTTTACCAATAAATTAGCAAATTAATAATGCTAGCAAGGTATGCCTGTTAATTAAAAAATCAACATATAAAAATGAATTGTATTTCTGTAAGCCAGCAAGAAATATTTAGAAAATGAAATTTAAAACAAGAGAGTATTTATAACAGCAACAAAAAGTATGAAGCATATATAGTATCAAACCTAAGAAAAAATGTGCTAAGGCCTTAGAGGAGGCATTTCTAAAGTTTATTAACAGACCATAAAGAAGATTAAATAAATGGAGAGATATATATGTGGAGATATATATACATATGGAGACAGAGATAAATAGATAAATATTTAGAGATTGAAAGATTTAACATTGTAAAGATGTTAATTCTCCCCAAACTGGTTTATACATTTACTTCAATGTCAATTAAATTCCAGCATGGCAAAACAATCCTAAGCAAAAATAACACAGCTAGAGACATCACACTACTCTTTTCAAACTACATCACAAGGCTACAATAATTAAAACTGCGGCCGGGCACAGTGGCTCAAGCCTGTAATCCCAGCACTTTGGGAGGCCGAGACGGGCGGATCACGAGGTCAGGAGATCGAGACCATCCTGGCTAACACGGTGAAACCCCGTCTCTACTAAAAGATACAAAAAACTAGCCGGGCGAAGTGGCGGGCGCCTGTAGTGCCAGCTACTCGGGAGGCTGAGGCAGGAGAATGGCTAAACCCGGGAGGCGGAGCTTGCAGTGAGCTGAGATCCGGCCAGCCTGGGTGACAGAGCGAGACTCCGTCTCAAAAAAAAAAAAAACTGCATGGTATGGTATAAAAACAGATACATAGACGAATGAAACAGGTTAGAGAACCCAGAATAAAGCTGCACACCTACAACCATCTGATCTTCTACAAAGCCAACAATAACAAGCAACAGGGAAAGGACTTTCTAGTCAATAAATGGTGCTGAGAAAACGGGCTAGCCATTTGCAGAAGATTGAAAGTGGACTCCTACCTCTCACCATATATAAAAAATAACTCAAGATGGATTAAAGGCTTAAATGTAAAACATAAAACTATAAAAAGCCTAGAAGAAAACATAGGGAATACCATTCTGGACATTGGCCCCAGCAAAAACTTCATGACAAAGATTCCAAAAGCAATGCAGGAAAAACAAAAATTGACAAGTGGGACCTAATTAAACTAAAGAGCTTCTTCACAACAAAATAAACTATCAATGGAGTAAACAGACAATCTACAAAATGAGAAAAATATTTGCAAACTATGCATCTGACAAAGGTCTGATATCAAGAATCTATAAGAAACTTAAATAAACAAGTAAAAAACAACCCCATTAAAATGGGCAAAGGCCATGAACAGACACTTCTCAAAAGAAGACAAACATACAGCAAACAAGCATATGAAAAAATGCTCAATATCACTAATCATTAGAGGAACGCAAATCAAAACCACAATGAGATACCATCTCATCCCAGTGAGAATGGCTATTATCAAAAAGTCAAAAAATAACAGATGCTGCTGAGGTTGCAGAGAAAAGACAATGCTTACACACTGCTGGTGGGAATGTAAATTAATTCAGCCACTGTGGACAGCAGTCTGAAGATTTCTCCAAGAACTTAAAACAGAATTACCATTTGACCTAGCAATTCCATTGCTGTGTATATACCCAAAGGAAAAACGACACATGCACGCCTATGTTCCTTGCAGCACTATTCACAATACCAAAGATGCAGAATCAACCCAGATGCTCATCAATGGTGGACTGGATAAAGAAAATGTGCAACATATATACGATGGAATACTACACAGCCATAAAAAAAATGAGCTCATGTCCTTCGCAGCAACATGGATGGAGCTGGAGTTTATCATCCTAAACAAATTAACCCAGGAAAGAAAACCAAATACCACATGTTCTCACTTATAAAGGGGAGCTAAACACTGAGTAAACATGGAAATAAAGAAGAAAACAACAGCCCCTGGGGCCCACTTGAGGGTGGAGGGTGGAAGGAGAGTGAGGATTGAAAAACTACCTATTGGGCATTATGTTGATAACCTGGGTGACAAAATTATTTTCAGACCAAACCCCCACAACAGGCAATTTACTCAGGTAACAAACCTGCACATGTACCCCCCAAATCTAAAATAAATGTTGGAAAGAAAAAAAAATTACAGCAGGGCTTTCACCTATATTAACAAGCAGAATCATACTATTTAGATATGAATGAAGCTGAGTTTTGAGTAATATATTTATAAGTATTTACGTTAAAATAAACACAACAATAAAACAGTATTGGAAAAACTGGATATCTACATGAAAAAGTGAAGCCAGACCTGTACTTCAAACTGTAAAGAAAAATCAATTCTAGCTATATTGAATGTCAACGTGTGAAGGCTATATAAGAAACATTTTAGAAGACAATATAGCCAAATGCGTTCATGACTTTGGAGTAGAGAAATATTTTCTTTACCAAGACACAGAAAGCACTAATAATAAAAAAAAAATGAAAAAAATTATGTCATTAAAATAAATAACTTATTTTTGCCAAAAGACATAAGGAGAATGAAAAGACCATTCACAGGATAGGAGATACTATCTGCTACACATTGAATGCACCAGGAACTCCTAGAAATCAACAAGAAAAAGGCAGAGACACCAACAGAAATATAGCTGAATAGGGATTTCATGAAAGAAAAATCCAAATGGTACCAAAAAAGGATGCTCAAGGCCGGGAGCAGTGGCTCATGCCTGTAATTCCAGCACTTTGGGAGGCTGAGGCAGGCGGATCACAAGGTCAGGAGATCGAGACCATCCTGGCTAACACGGTGAAACCCCGTCTCTACTGAAAATACAAAAAATTAGACGGGCGTGGTGGCGGGCGCCTGTAGTCCCAGCTACTCGGGAGTCTGAGGCAGAAGAATGGTGTGAACCCAGGAGGCGGAGTTTGCAGTGAGCCGAGATAGCGCCGCTGCACTCCAGCCTGGGCGACAGAGCGAGACTCCGTCTCAAAAAAAAAAAAAAAAAAAAGGATGCTCAACCTTGTTAGTAATCTGGGAAATGCAAATTAAAACCACATGAGATACTAAGATCCTATTACCCTTCCCCCTTTCTTTCTCCACCTCCCTGATGACAAAAATAGAAAAATATAAGAATCCTAAGTGCAGCTGAGGAAGGGGAGCCACAGTGTCTTCCACGTACAGCTGCTAGGATAACTAGAAACCACTTTAGCAAATGGCTCGGTGTTATCTGATTAAGCTGAATATGAACACATCCTACAGCACGGCAATTCCCATCCTACTTTTTTATGCAAGAGAACCACCTGCACACGTTCACCAGGATACAGGTTAAAAATGTTCATAGAAAGACAAAAATAATGCTCATGGAAGTGCATTATCATCTTAGAAACAACCCAAATGAGCCAGGCATGGTGGCTCATGCCTATAATCCCAGCACTTTGGGAGGCCAAGGTGGGTGGATTATGAGGTCTGGAGTTTGCGGTCAGCCTGGACAACACAGTGAAACCCCATCTCTACTAAAAACACAACAAATTAGCTAGGTGTGGTGGCAGGCACCTGTAATCCCAGCTACTGAGGAGGCTGAGGCAGGAGAATCGCTTGAACCTGGGAGGTGGACGTTGCAGTGAGCCGAGATCGCGCCATTGCAACTTCAGCCAGGGCGACAGAGCAAGACTCCATCTCCAAAAAAAAAAAAAAAAAAAAAAAAAAAAAAAAGAAAAGAATCCAAATGTCCATCAAAAACAGAATGGATAAATGGATTGTAGTACATTACTATAATGGAATACAGAGTAATAAAAACTAAAAGAACCATAGCTACAAGTTCTTTTAGTTTTTGACATGGACAATTCCCACAAATAATGTATCAAAGGAGTAAGCCACGGAGTAATACAGTATTATTCTATATATACAAAGTTCAAAACCAGGCTAAATTATAACATTCTTGATGCATGTGTAGGTAGTAAAACTGTCAAGAAAAGTAATGTAGTTATTATCATGAAACTCAGAAGGTGGTGATACAGAGGGGAGGGAAGGGGATGTGAAGAGGGAGGAGGCTGTGATCAGTAGGGAAACACGCAGGGCCTCTGGCGATGACAATATTCCATTTATTAAACTGGGTGATGGGTTGTACTGCTGTTCTTTATAATTTAATACACATTTTTAAATGTTGTTTTGTATTTATTCAATAGGTAATAAAACTTATTAAAACCACATATCAAAAAAAGACAGATTACTCAGTAAGAAAGCTATTTCACTTAATGGTATTTGCACATCGGCTCCTTACATCTGTGAGATAAAACGCCAACGTTTCTCTTGAAACACAAACTAGGAACAGTGCATCTGGGAGAGGCAAAGCTCCTGCCTCTCACAAACTGTTCTCATTCGTTCTAATACGCTTTGTTTATTTTTCGGCTTAGAAATCTTGGATGAGTTATTTTATTCAGGTTCTTAATTGAATGTCCTCAGGCCACAAGCGTAGCTGAAAGAGAGAAAGTACTGGGTCTGGAGCTGACTATGCTCCCAAGGGCCAGACCTTTGATGTCCAGGCCAGGTAAAAACAGGATGCTGCCATCATGATACTTCATGCCACATCCATCTAGCTTGAAGGAATAAAGTGAAGGAAAGATCAATACCTGCCTCTCCTCTTTTCCTATGAGGTTAAGACCAGGGACCCTGGATCCAGACTGCCTGGTTTGCATACCAGATCCAGCCCTGTAGCCTGGAACAAGCTACTCAAATTCATTTGTTCCTCCTTTTTCTCACCTGTAAAATGGAGCTGAAGAGAATATTCCCTCCAAACCAGCCCCTGCATCCTTTCAGTTGCTCAGAACAAAACCATCAAGTCATCCTTGATTCTTCTCATAGTTGCTCCATCATAATTTTTGTTAGTCCTACCTTCAAAATACATCTGGAATCCAATCACTTTCTGCCTTCTCCAAGCTACCCCCCTGCTGCAAGCCATAATCCTCTCTTGCCTGGATGGATACAGTGGCCTCCTACCCTGTCTCCTTGCCTCTACCTCTGTCCTCTCCTCCCAATCTATTCTCAGCTACACCACTCTCAACCGCTATACCAGAGCTGCCACACAGTTTTAACAGAATTACTGTTGAAACTCAAGTTGGATCAGGCCACACCTCTGTTCAAAACCCTCCGTTAGCTTTCCATCTCACCCATAATAAAAATCAAAGTCCTCACCACGTCTGCCAAGGACCTGTGTGTCTGAGTCTCTGTAACCTTTCCTCCTCACCTCCTTCTCTTCTCCCCACATTCACTCCACTCAGGTCACACACCAAGAACGCAGCTGCCCCTCAAGGGCTATTCACTTGCTGTTTCTTCCACATGGAAGGCTCCTCCCCACTTTCTGCAAGGCTTGCTGCCCCATGTTCCCCAAGTCTTCACTCACATTTATCCCTCAACAGTCACTTCCTGGCCTTAGGGAAAATTTCACATCCTCCTCATCACAGTCCCTTCTTTTGCCTCATTTTTCTCTCCTTCCCACTTTATTACCTAACACACTTATTGTATTATTTTTATTTATTTATTTATTTATTTGGAGACAGAGTCTCGCTCTGTTGCCTAGGCTGGAGTGCAGTGGCACAATCTCTGCTCACCGCAACCTCTGCTTCCCTGGTTCAAGCAAGTCTCCTGCCTCAGCCTCTCGAGTAGCTGGGATTACAGGCGCCTGGCTAAGTTTTGTATTTTTAGTACAGAGGGGGTTTCACTATGTTAGCCAGGCTGGTCTTGAACTCCTGACCTCAAGTGATCCGTCCACCTCAGCCTCCCAAAGTGCTGGGATTACAGGCGTGAGCCATCGCACCCAGGCCCTAACACACTTACTTTATATTTACTTCTTTAGTGTGCTTCTGGTGTGAACCCCCTGTCGCCCCGCAGAATGTGGGCTCCATGGGGCAGGAGTATGTGGCTGTATCCACGGTGCTGAACATGACTTGAACGTGAGCCTAGAGTGGGAGGTCAAAATAACATGGATTATGTGAATAATAAATCTACACGTTGTTGGCTAATACAATATTTTTCTTTCTTCTTGTCCTTCGGGATCCTGGGTAGATTAAAATTTTAAATACATATATTTTGATGTCATGTCCTTTATATTTTGATGTCTAATCACTAAGGTTATAGGATTTTTTTTGATGCTGTCAATGTGCCCATCCATGCGAAGAAAATGGATCTAACTCCATTCTTTATCTGTGGCTCCTCTGCTTTTTTGTAGTTGGCAATACGAAGCAGCCACTGCTCCCAGGACGAGCTCAGAGGAGCTCTTGTTCACTCCCCAAAAGCTCCATTAGTAACAGACTGCCCAACTGTTAGGCAACCTCAACGTGGGGAGAGCAGGGACTGTGTCCAGCTCTCCCATAATTGTATTCCCAGCACCTACATTTTTTTCTGCATGAATGAACTAGTTAATTGATGCATGCTTGAGTAGTTTATTGTGTTTTGTATCCCACACCAAGGGTGACCTAGGCCACATGGCCTCTCTGGGTGAGCCTGCACATTCTCTGGAAGACGAGAATATTGGAGTTTTAATAAAATATTTTGTTTCCTTTTAGATACTCGAAAGAGCTATCTTTGAGAGCACTTCACCATCCTCCGTGGCATGATGACACTTTTAAATACAACAAAACTATTGCTTTTAAGTGTGCCTTTTAAAACAGCCCTCAGGAAAAAAATACAGGTATATTTGTGTATGTATATGTCCACGGTGTGTATACACCCATGTATGCACGTACATATGTGTGTGGAACAATGGGAAATCATAACCCGATGACAATAGCTGAAAAGAAGGGGACAGGATGGGTAAGAGGCCAGTTTCCTTGTCTATCTTGTTTAAAAAACAACAAGCTGACTTCACCAAGGGCGCCATCCTTCAAGTTCGACCTAACAGCTCATTAGCCCCACAAACGGGAGTCAGTCACTTAGTCGTTCTGCAGGAGAGTTCATGTCCATCTTTTCTCTCTCCTTTCACTAGTCCAGCAAATCCTAGGTGGGCACCTACTAAGTTCCTCAAACCATATTCTGGAATAAGGAATAAATTAGATAGACAAAGTCCTTCCCTTTATGGAGAAGGGAGATAATAAATAAGTAAACTAATGCATATTTGACCCAATTGCAGGTAGAGGCATGGGCTGTGAAGACATCTGAAGCAGAAAAAAGCTAGAGAGTGGAAGTGGAGGGTTCTGGCCCGCCCTGGAGAGGCAATGCTTGAGCAGAGTTTGGAGTGAAAATGTGGAGGAAAAGCTCTCAGGGCACAGAGAACAGCCTGGACAGCAGTGAACCGGCCTGGAACGGCGAG
Organism: Chlorocebus sabaeus; assembly: GCF_047675955.1. Classification (NCBI taxonomy): domain Eukaryota; kingdom Metazoa; phylum Chordata; class Mammalia; order Primates; family Cercopithecidae; genus Chlorocebus; species Chlorocebus sabaeus. The sequence continues at coordinate 57,707,758 of NC_132927.1, forward strand.
AGAGGCAGTGCAATTACAGCAGACGGAGCCCAGGGGAGAGGATCAGAGACGGTATCAGCCCTGAGAAGGAAAGGCTCTGCTGAAATTTATTCCTGGGTACAGCATCCTCTGAGACGGACTACACAAAGGTCATTAACTACATTTAGAAGCACAGAAGAACTGAAGGTATTAAAAAAAATAAAGCCTCTTCTGTTGCAGGGGGAATTACATATGCATGCAAAATGCAGTGGGCCTTGTCCACATATTCACCAAAAGGGTTGGGATATCTTATTCCACCCCCACCCACCACTCACCACCCCCATTAGCCAGAATGAACAACATAATAGAAATTAATGGCTGGGCTAGTCTTCTTCAGGATGAAGCCTCTCAGCTGTCACCCCTGCCTCCCTCTTAAATGGCTGACGTCATCTCTGATCCTCCCCCAAACAAGTGGGTCTTTCTCTGGTCCCAGATAATTAGTTTCCCCAGACACAATGGGAAGGCCTTAGCCCAAGCTTTTAGGGAAGACATTTGAAGCATAAGGGAATACTAGTGTTTTGCTTGGGCTATGGGACAAATGTTCTGGACATGAAAGGGTTTTTTTTTGTTGTTGTTTGTAATTATGCACATCCTGCAGTATCTGCATAATGGGTCCAATTCAGCTCTGGCCTTGCAGATAAATTACCATGTCCCTGGAGGAAGGTCAGCGTATGAGTGAACAGGAAGCTTCATGCTGACAATAGTGCCTTAATTTTTTCTTTTTTTTTTTTTTAATTTTAAGGATGAACTTTGCTCTTTTAATCCATTTATCTGCAGGCATTTGCAGACATGTTCTAAACACACCCACACTTGCAAAATGCACATACTTAAAATCAGCCTTGGCTTTGAGAGAACAGTATAAAGATTTTAGATGGTAGATGAGCTGACTGCTATATTCTTCCCGGTACCTGGTGGAATTTTAAAGCCAGAGGAAGCCTTATATGTTAGTCAAACTTTTTGTAGCTAGAGAAAGTCAGGAACACTATTGGCTAAAGGACCCAACATGAATAAGACATGAGATGGGTTTAGGTTCATTTTCAAAAAAAATTTCTTTAGAGAACTATACAAAATTTCATTTGGATTTAAATACATTCACCAGAAGGTTTTGTTTTGTTTGTTTGTTTTGTTTTTTGTTTTGTTTTTTCAACACTCTGGTTCTGCTCATGGTTTTGTAGAATATCTTATGCATCTAGTTCAGAGTTCAATAAATGAGTTTTCAGTTAAATTTCTTAACATTTTTCACCATACAACCTTAAATCATATGGCAACTTCAAACTGGAGATGTGAACAGTGTTCTTGTGCCTAATTTACGTATTTGACCTTAAAGGTTCCAATAAAAATCTTCTAAAGAGATCATTTATCAACATGGCCCAACCCAAAGGGGTCTTACGAAGTCAAAGAGGTATGAATCCATCATTTGGCCTCCACCAAATTTCAAGGGTTTTAATGTTGAATACAGTTTTCATAAAAGAGTCAAAAGGAAATGATTCTATATGCTTCCTCATTCATAGTAAAATCAGTTCCGAAGAACTGATGCTCTCTTTCCATATATATGGTTATACAAAGGATTTTGTCAGGCAGGGTGCGGTGGCTGACGCCTGTAATCCCAACACTTTGGGAGGCTGAGGTGGGTGGATCACCCACCTGAGGTCAGGAGTTCAAGACCAGCCTGGCCAACATACTAAAACCCCGTCTGTACTAAAACTACAAAAATTAGCCAGGCGTGGTGGCAGGTGCCTGTAGTCTCAGCAACTCGGGAGGCTGAGGCAGGAGAATCGCTTGAACCCAGAAGCGGAGGTTGTAGTGAGCCGAAATCGCACCACTGCACTCCAGCCTGGGTGACAAGAGGGAGACTCTGTCTCAAAAAAAAGGCTTTTGTCACTATCATTTTATTTTAATCATATTTTTCTTTCTTTTTTTTTTTTTTTTTTTTTTTTTTTGAGATGGAGTCTCACTCTGTCACCCAGGCTGGAGTGCAGTGATGCGATCTCAGCTCACTGAAACCTCCGCCTCCCGCGTTCAAGAGTTTCTCTTGCCTCAGCCTCCCAAGTAGCTGGGACTACAGGCGCCCGCCAGCACACCCTGACAATTTTTGTATTTTTAGTAGAGACGGGGTTTCACCATGTTGGCCAGGCTGGTCTCGAACTCCTGACCTTGTAATCCGCCTGCCTTGGCCTCCCAAAGTGCTGGGATTACAGGCGGGAGCCACAGCGCCCGGCCAATTTTAATCTCATGTTTCTAAAGGAGACTGCATATCTCCTTTTTACTCTGGCCAACCATGATGGCATTTATTCACTTCAAATCCTGCCCTAATTAAAGTCCAAGACAAAGTGGTTGCCTTGATGATTTAAGCATTTCTGGAGTTGTTTTTCCTACCAGCTGTTGCTCCTGGTTATCCAATCAACCTTGGTATGCTTCAATGCACAATAAAGTAAGTAGCCAGGTCACTAGGGTGAGGACTAACAACTCCTTGGCTTCTCTAAGGTTCCCAGTGCAGCTTCTAGCCATTTAAATACCATAAAAAATAGGAGATGTACCATTAGTGACAATTTCTTTGTACCTAACTCCACTGTGCCTACAGCCTTGTGGCATTTTAATTAGGGAAATAGTACATTCCAATTCCAGGCGGAAGTCCAATGCTCGCTTGGCTTTATTCTTAGGTGGCACAGTTTAAAAGATGTATTTTGTTTTTTTCTCTTCATCTGCCAGAAAAACTTCAAAGAGAGGAAGAAAGGGAATTGGGGGATGGGAAAGGAATATCCCGGATAACCTCGCTGCTCCCTCTGTGTGTGTGTGTGTGTGTGTGTGTGTGTGTGTGTGTGTGTATGTATGTGTGCTATTCTCTTTCCCAACTTCTCTCTGCAAGCCAGGATGTTCAGGTACGAAACAGCTGGCTAAGGAAGGTTTCACTTTTTCTTCTGGAAATTAAAACTAGGAACAGCACTGATCAGTTCCACTTCTCTTCCTCCTCCTCCTCCCACCACCTTTTTCTCTTATGACCTTCTCACAAAACAACATCCACAGAGGGTTTGCATGAGACAGGTACCAAGATAAACATTGTTACATCTCTCCCGACATGAAGACATCTGATCAGAAAGTATGGGCTCTTAATAGAAGTAAATGGAGTATGAAGAGTAAAACGGGAAGAAACTAAACATTACAACTATATATTATAAATAGGAAAGAGTCAGTTTGTTCCAGTGATGCTGATGTGATTGGGAAAAGGGTTAAAGCCCAAAATTAGTTTCCACTGATCCTTTTTTCTCTGGCTGAACTTTTTGTCTTGCATGCACAGAGACACACCTACATACTCCAAACTTCACCAAAGATTCCAAATTTTTGCATTTAAATACAGCACACCAAACATCTCTCTTGCCCTAATTCCATTTCATTCTTGTGTTATCCATGCTAAAAAGAGTTTGCTCAGTCTACATGAGTGAAGCTATAGCCCAAAATAGATCTAACATCTGACTGATGGAAATTAATAAACTAAGAAGAGCATTTTAGAGTAGATAAATGAGAAATTGATGGGCAAATCATTTCTCTGTGGTCAGATTAGACAAAAAGCACGGGAGGGCCATTTTGTCTAAGTTGGTCACCTAGCTGTGGGCACAATGGGCACTACTTGCCCCACAGCGAGGTGGCCAATTTAGACAAAAGTTTATCCTAGGTCAGTAGTGCCCACTTTCTCCAAGTGAGGAAAACTGAATAAAACTGAGTAAGAGCTTTGGAGAAGCCCCAGAAGTAAATGATAACTAACAAGGGAAGTTGCTTTAAATTCTGATTTTCATCATTCACAGGAAGAGACAAATGATAACCGTCATAAAATGAACCGCTCAGGCAAGTAATTCTCCCAGCATCCACTTCTTCCTTTGCTTCCTCAGAGTCAGTTCCAAATTCTCAGCTGTATGAAATAAAAAATGTAGGCCAGGCACGTTGGCTCATGCCTGTAATCCCAGCACTTTGGGAGGCCAAGGAGGGTAGATCATTTGAGGTCAGGAGTTCGTGACCAGCCTGGCCAACACAGTGAAACCCGTCTCTACTAAAAATACAAAAATTAGCCAGATGTGGTGGCACATGCCTGCAATCCCAGCTATTCGGGGGCTGAAGCAGGAGAAACACTTGAACCCAGGGAGGCTGCAGTGAGTCGAGATTACGCCACTGGACTCCAGTTGGAGAGACAGAGCGAGACTCCATTTCAAAAAAAAAAAAAAAAAAGAAAAAACTTAAAAACAAAAAGACAAGTAGTGGTTGAAAGACAACCGCAAGAGATGGTAATCACAGGAGCACAGGTTGGCTCTGGTTTCCTACTAGAGGATCCAGAAACAAGCCCAATGGATTTCGGCTCAATTCTGAGCGCTGTGCTATGTCTTTGAATATCCACACCTAGCAGAACTATACAGAGGAAGTGCTTACTAAATATCTGGTGACTCAATGAGTAAATTATAAGGAGCTGTAAAGTTTAGGGACAAAGCACAGTGACATGCACACATCTCCTTAAAAAATACCCTGCATCATGAGCCGAGATGGCGCCACTGCACTCCAAAGCCTGGGCAACAGAGCAAGACTCCATCTTAAAAAAAAAAAAAAAAAACAAGTCCTCCATCATTACAGATGCTCCCCTAATTCAGACTGACTCATTCTCAGCCTTATGCAAAAGGTTCCATTTTAAGATTTTAGAGACTTAGTACATTAGTTTTCTATGGCTGCTGTAACAAATTACCACAAACTTGGTATCTTAAAACAACAGTAATTTATTCTCTCATAGTTCTGGAGGCCAGAGTCTAGGATGAGAATCACTGTGCTAAAATCAAGATGTCAGCAGAACTGCACTCCCCACAGAGGCTTTAGGGAAGCATCTGTTTCTTGTCTCTTGCAGCTTCTGGTGGCTGCCAGCATTCCTTGGCTGTGGCTTCGTCACAACATCTTTAAGATCAGCATTTTCAAATTTCTGTTTCATCTCCACATTGCCTTCTCTTCTGTGTAAGCAAAATCGCCCTCTGCCACACGCATGTAATTGCAGTTAAGGCCCACACATAATCCAGGATTATCTCCCCATCTCAAAATCCTTAATCTCATCTACAAAGACCCTTTTCCCAAACACCATCATATTTAGAGGTTCCAGGGAGGACAACCTGATGTCTTTGGGAGCCATTACTCAGCTTAGTATTGCCAAAACAACAGAGCAGGCAGCAGTGATTGCAGCAAGTCTCACACTGTCTCTACTTGCTGCAAACATCTGTGTTATTTCTGCATAATGCCTGCAGTTACATAGGTGGTATTATTGCAATACACAGCACATGTACTTAAACATTTTAGATTCAAATTAAAATCTGAGCTGCACAACAGCCTCCAGAATGGAATGACTGCGTAACTTGGGGAATGTCTACATTATCCATTATGTGGGGGCAGGAGGCAGGGGCTAACGCCTAGTCTCTCCTGTGTGACTGGCTTTAGCTCTGCCAATTACTCTATCCTTATTGTTAAACACAATCTATGGGAGGAAACCCAAGAGGGAATTAGCTTATGTGGGAGAGGCTACTTTGGGTAATAGGAATGTACCCTGCAGCTTTTCATTCAGTTTAGGTTCACTGATGGGTCAAGTTGGGTATTGGCAGAAAATTTGGAACTGGATCCTTGGGTTTATTACCATTTTCTTTACCACTCTAATGCTGTGCACCATCCCCTATGCTCCTTGGGTTTCTAGGTTAGAAACACTTCTTGAGGTGGGGCCGGCCCTACACATGGTTTATTTCTGCTTCTTGCCTACAGACTGGGCATCAAGTCTGCTGGGAACCCATCCTACAGGACCCTCCTAAGGTAGAGAACTCCATCTCCACAGGGTTGACTTGAATTTTCACACATATGAACAGATGGAATTAGTCATACTTGAGCAGTTTTCAAAATTATGCTTTCATGCATTTGAACACTGTCATTTCTTGATTTATTCTCTGGTAATATTAATAAATCTTAAATTCTTAGGACAATGTAGGGCTGAGATTGGGTTAAGGCAAGTGACACACTTGCCTCGGATGTAAAATTTAAGGGGGTGCCAAAAAACTCAGTCATGAAAACAACATTTTAACGCAGTATATTAAAAATATCAAATCAAAATCAAAGCAGCAAACCACGGCTCACAGGTTGACTATTTCTGTAAATGAAATTTTATTAGACCCAGTGAGACAGCCAGCGGGGAGGAGGTCCCCGGAAAAACTCCAACTGGCCTGTGCACTGGGGTGGAGCCGCAGCAGTTTGTGCCACTTGCAGCGGGGAAGAGCCTGGGCCCTCCTCTTCCTGTGTGGAACCTGGGATTTGAGCTGCGGGCTGGAGGCGCTCTAGATGAATTCTGGCCTTGCTCAGAGCCCCTGTTTCCCCTCTTTTTTCCTTTTCACCCAATAAAGCCCTGCCTCACTTACCCTTCAAACCATCTACGAGCTTGAATTTTCATGGCCATGGGATGGACAAGGACCCCATCTTTAACTAAACTTTAGGAAAATTCCTGGAAAACCAGGTCCAGGATAAGGGTGGGCCAAGTGTGGCATAGTCATGCAAGTGTTAGTTGGATCTTGTCTTTAAAATACTGGTATTTTGTTCATTAAGAACTTTTTGCATTACGTGATTTTAATAATTTTAAAATAACTTTAATTTTTAAACTGAATTCTTAAAAATTAAAAAATACTTTTTTTTCAAGACAATTATTACGATTTGATATGGAGCAAAAGTGTTTCATGTATTTTTTCCCAATCTGTCACAGAGAATGTTAAAAAGACACACTCAAGAATCACAATTTTAAGAAATTCATAATTTTTACTGCCTCATCAAGGATATTGTTGGGTGAAATAGACATTTTGCTTTACTGTGAGTAGACAATGGCCAACAGTTTTATCTGTTGTTACTTTTTTACCATCAGTGCAAATGTCAAAGCAGTGAAAAGGCAAATAACATCTTAGAATTAGAATGAAAATGATTTTAACCCGAAAGACCCCTTGAAAGGGTCTTAGGAGACCCCAAGGACTATGGGCCAGATTGTGAATTGCTGCCTTAAAGGGTAAAGCTTTCACAATATATCAGAAGCATTGTCAGTCACAAGATAAGATCCTCAGTCAGATGGGGGCAACATAATTATAACTAATCTCAAAATTAATTTTGCAAAAATCAGTGAAGAGTTGAGCAAACTGACTCTCATATAAATAGTTTTGAGCAATCAGGAAATCTTTGAGGCTGAAGATAAGATGTGAAAGAATCTGAGTGCCATGAATATAATCCATGACCTGAAGGCATGGCCATTTTGGGGCAGCAAAGGGGAGAAAGAGCACCCCATCCATCACTTACCTTCCATTCCTTGCCCCCACTGCCTCCTGGGTAATGAGGGAGCAGAGAGTACTAGAACAGCAGCAGCAGCAGGAAGAGTGAGGCAAACGAAAGGAAAGCACGGGGCATCCGAAGGCTGCGCCAAGACCTTGGGGCCGGTTGGCCTGGTGCGGAAGCTCTCCTGCCATTTCCTAGCACACAACCTTGGTTGAATTCCCAAAGCACTGTCTGGCTGAGTCTCCTCCACCATATATAATATGGATTAATATAAATACCTTCCTCATACAATTGTTGTAAGGAGTACATGGGATGATGTAGTTAAGGCACTGAGCACAGAAACTGAGACAATAAGTATGCAGTAAATGTATCATATTAAGCAGAAGGAACACACATCTGTGCTCATTCACTGCCCCAGTATTCGGTAATTTTTCCCTACATGCATCAATGCTTAGCCCAGGGCCTTCTCAGAGTTAGGTGTTCAGGAAGGGAAGCCTGTCTGGGCCTGTCACTTCTTCTATGCTGCACTGAGAGTCATGACTCAACGACAATTAATGCAGAAATCTGATGTTTAGGCTGGGCACACTGGCTCACACCTGGAATCCCAGCACTTTGGGAGGCCGAGGCAGGCAGATCACCTGAGGTCAAGGAGTTCGAAACCAGCCTGGTCAACATGGCAAAACCCTGTCTCTACTAAAAATACAAAAATCAGCCGGGCTTGGTGGTAGGTGCTTGTAATCCCAACTACTCGGGAGGCTGAGACATGAGAATCACTTGAACCCCAGGGGCAGAGGTTGCAGTAAGCTGAGATTGTGCCACTGCACTCCAGCCTGGGCAACAGAGCAAGACTCCCTCTCAAAAAAAAAAAAAAAAAAGGGAAATCTGATGTTTAAATATGAAAAAATAGACATAAATGTGCAAATTATTACACAAAAATATAAATGTTTGTAACAGAATTGTTTTATATTTTCTTAAAATCATTTGTATTGGTATTGAAAACACATTGAAAAACAAAGGAATCAGCCTTAAAAATGACACTAGCAAAACATTTAACACACCAACAGAAAAATATACCAACCCCGCTTTTTGCTAGTAGGTCTCTGTGGTAGACAGAATAATGCCTCCCATTCCACCCCAAGATGTCCACATCTTGATTTCCAGAACCTGTGAATGTGTTACTTTATATGGCAAAAGAACTTTACTGATGTGATTATGTTAAGGACCTTGAGATGGGGACATTATCCTGGCAAGTCCAGTGTAAACACAGAGGTCCTTAATGCCTGGTGAGCCCAATGTAACCACAGAGGTCCTGAATGGAAGATAGAGGCAGATGTCAGGGAAAGATGTGACTTCAGAAGAAAGGCACAGAGAGATGCCACATTCCTGGCTTTAGAGACAGAGGAAGGGGCCATATGCCAAGGAATGTTGACAGACTCTGAAAGCTGGAAAGGGCCAGGAAACAGACTCTCCCCTAGAGCCTCCAGAAAGGAACGCAGCCCTGCCAACACCTTGATTTTGGCCCAGTGACACTCATGACGGACTTCTGAAATACAGAATAATAAGATGATAAACTCATGTTGTTTAAGCCACTACACTTGTGGTGACTTGTTACAGCAGCAAATAGAAAACTAATACAGTCCCAAAGCTTATCCAAATCACCTGTGGCATAGTTTGGTGCACAACAAAGAAGTAGCCAGGTCACCAGGGTGGGGACTAACAACTCCTACAGCTTTACTAAGCTCCCCAGTGCAGCTTTTGGCCATTGAAATGCCACAAAATAAGAGATTTCTCATATACAACCACCCCTACCCATAAGGATTCGGATTCAAGAGTTCTGAGGTGTGAGAATATCCATGTTTAACAAATCCTGTTGATGACATGCTTAGACATGGTCAGTGGTCCACACGTTCACACACATTCATTTCTCTTTTTTTACTTTTTGGAGACAGAGTCTCGCTCTGTCACCCAGGCTGGAGTGCAGTGGTGCGACCTCAGCTCACTGCAACCTCTGCTCCCAGGTTCAGCAATTCTCGTGCCTCAGCCTCCTGAGTAGCTGAGATTACAGAAGTGCGTGACCATGCCCAGCTAATTTTTGTACTTTTAGTAGAGACGGGGTTTCTCCATGTTAGCCAGGTGGGTCTCAAACTCCTAACCTCAAGTGAGCCATCCATCTCGGCCTCTCAAAGTGATAAAATTATAGGCGTGAGCCACCACACCCAGCAGAAACATTCATTTCTATATGTAAGGTGCTTACAATTTAGGGGCTGAGTAAATATAATTCCAATCCCTAATAGAAAAATATATATGCATTATTTTAAAGACAAGTCAACAGCCAGGGACAAGAGTAAAGGACTAGAAATGTCCTAGAACACATAAATTCTTTTGTATGCTTATGTCAACAAAAACAGATACAGAATTAAACCAGATGAGAACTCCGTCTGCTCTCCCCTGTGCGACTGGTGCTTCAGGGGCAGGGGGCAGGTGAAATGGAATCCTGGCAGCCCTACAGACCTCTCACTGAAAAGCATCCCTGCTGAGCGCATAACCAAGCTGGTACCTTCCTACCCCCTCACCTGTCTCAGCTGTTTCCTGATGAGGTGGAGATGTGCTGGCCCAGGGCGTGTCGTCTTCAAACTGAACCCAGCTGCTGATGGCCGAGGCCAGGTCAGGTGGGGGCTGCTCAGGGCTCCCAGGTGGAGAAGCTGCTTCAGAGATGAGGCCCATCTTTTCAGAGGAGTCATCCTGCTCCGAGTGCGAATGGTCTTGAGAGCCTCCATCCACCACATGGTTCTCCCCAGAGGAGCTCTCGGACTGGTCTGGGGAAGATGACAGTCCTGGGAGGTGCTCTTCCGTGGCCCCTGAAACAGATACCAGACACCACCATCATGTGAGGAAGGCCGCTCTTCAGAGCCATCTCATGGAGGCAAAAACTAAGGATGGCCATGGGGTGCCAGCACAACTCACCACTGCAGTGAGTGGGGAGAAGAAAGAGCCACACCCATCTAACTCCATGTGAAACGACTGTTTCCCCAATCATGTGTAAAGCTCAGCATGTCTCCAGTCAGTACCCTGGCAGGCAGAGACTAGGAGCCTTCTTCACTATTCTTATCCCAGCATCTATTCCAGTGCTTGGGGGTCACAAAGGAAAGTGTTTACAGAGGTCAAATAAGAAATATACCTGCGTCAAGTGGGACAAGTGAAAGGCAAAAGGGACTGGTGGAGACTGTGGCTAAACAGGAGCACTTTTGTCAGAAGACATTCAAATTCAAATTTCAAACTTTGCAGTCTACGCTATACACAGCCACAGGACACCAGGTGCAAACCCGTGTGCACTAATGACCAGTTGAATGTAACCTAGAGGCTAATCCTGTAGCCCTGTATCACTTGATTGGCCCTAGAAAATTTAACAGACTTCAAATTTTTTTTGAAAATTAAAAAAACTGGCCAGGCGTGGTGGCTCAAACCTGTAATCCCAACACTTTGGGAGGCCAAAGTGAATGGATCACCTGAGGTCAGCAGTTCGAGACCAGCCTGACCAACATGGCAAAACCCCGTCTCTACTAAAAATACAAAAATAGCTGGGCGTGGTGGCACATGCCTGTAATTCCAGCTACTTGGGAAGCTGAGGCAGGAGAGTCACTTGAACCCGGGAGGCAGAGGTTGCAGTGAGCCGAGATTACGCCACTGGACTCCAGCTTGGGCAACAAGAGTGAAACTCTGTCTCAAAACAACAACAACAAAAACTATATCCTAATTATGGTGATAGATATACAAATCTATACATGTGCTGAAATTCATCAGCTGTACAACAAAAGAAGTCAATTTTTCTTTAGAAATTTTTTAATCAAATAATTAATATAAAAATCTTTTCTCCCATCACTAGCCAACTGGTCCATCTACAAGTACTCAAAGCCTCTATAACTCTGTCAAACAGAAATACAATGTGAGCTGTATATGTAATTTTAAATTTTCTAGTAGCCACATGAAAAAAATTAATCACAGCAGGAGAAAGTATTTTAATTATCTACCTTTCAACCCAATATGTTGAAAATTTGTAATTTCAACATGTAACAAATATAAAATTAATTAGCTATTTAATTTTTTTCTTAAACTAGGTCTTTGAAATTTAGTATAGGTATTTCATGCTTACAGCACATCCCAATTCAGACTAGTCACATTTCAGGGGCTCAATAATCACATGGCCACCATATTGGAGAGCATACCTGTTGACTCACACTTCCTAGGTGTTATAAATGAAGGTGGGATGACTTCAGTAGGCACTGGTAGCTGCAGTAGAACAGAATCAACTGACATGTCTCTGCAAATATCTCCTGGATCCTACCTTGACCTTCATCCCTGAGCACAAGTTCTCTAAAGTCAATATAGTCATCCTCCTTATGATCAAGTATGACCGTACTGAGCTCCTTCCACATGCCAGGCACTGCTCTAAGCACTTTTATGTATGAATTCACTTAAGCCTCACAACAACCTGTGAGATAGGTACTGATTATCCCTACTGTACAGATAATGAAACTATGCTTGGAGAGGTTAAATAAATAATCTACCCAAAAGCGTATCATTCATTCCTGGTGCAACAGGGCTCTGAACCCAAGCACTCTGGTTTCAGAGTTGTCATTTTTAACAACTACTTTTACACAACTACATTTTAAAAAGGCTGAAAGTAAAGCACTTGGTAAATATTAGGTTTTTGTTTCTTGGGAGAAAAGAGCCAATACTTTTGGTGTTTCCAAGCTTCTTTTTAGGGCCCTAAGGTTCCAAGACGTTTCTTCAGTGTGTAAATTCTTCCACTTAGGATTCTAAGATCTCAAGAAAGAAAGAAAGAAACTGACTCTTTTTTCTATATTAAGATCCCACCCAAAGAATAATCAAGTAGAAGCCAGAACAAATAGACATGGTTGTCTGACAATCTCTTCGCTTTAGGAAATGAAGGCACTCCTTACCCTGCGAGTGGGCAGGAAAGGGTGGCTCTTCATTGAAGGAGACCCATTCTGACTGGTGGGTGGCAATCACATGGTCCAAAGTCGTCATGCTAAAAAGGCACTGGTCATCTTCACACTGCTGACCTCAGGTGAACCCCAGAATACTGTCTGGGGTGGGCTGGAGTAGGGGTATGGTAGTACGGTGGACTTCGGTCCAGGGTCTGTTCTAGGTGTCTTGCCAAGGGCAGTACTCAGAATGTAGACAGATCAGCCCCTCTTGCCGTTGGTTAATCTGCCAGGCAGAAATCTGTTTAACAAACACACAAACAAAAAATGTAAAAGGATAACCATCACATTATACTGAATCCACATAGGTCTAGAGCTTTTAGCGCTGCCCACAAGAAGGCCTGGGGTGGTTTCCAACTTGCCTTACTTCACTCTGTTCCTGTCATGCCCTCAACTTTTATACTGAAATGTCTGTCTTTAGCATCAAGGTTTCTAGGTAAGTCTTCATATCACACTTGTAAATAATTACACAAATTTCAGCAATTAGATTCTCTAATTTCCCTAATTATTGTATTTTAGAAATATTGTCATCTATAATACTATCATTGTAAAACAAATATTAAAACTTTTCAAAACGCTTTCACTTTCTTTTACCAGCTGGCAAAATAAAAGCATGTTCTTTTTCTATTAAATTAGTCCAGTCTCTTGCCTTAGGCAGGTAACTGTTTGTAAGTCCGATTTAAATTTTTGGCAGAAATGGTACCTCCAAGCATCGTTTATCAATCAAGACAAATAGAAATGAAGTGATCTTATTCATTTGTAGTAAGAGGATAGGGAATGTCTGTACTAGGGAAAAATGTGAGTTAGAGAAACATTTTCAATCTAGGCCTATTTAAATTAGTTACAATGGTCTAGCCTTTGCTCATACCGCAATTATGTTCTAGAAATACAGAAAGATGCTTAATTGACATAATTTTGTTTATGATAATAATATCTTTTTACAACCTGAACCTAGTTCTTGATCTAATAATGAATTAATAAAATCTGAATTTATCCAAAACTAATGTGCTTCCACAAAAGAGCTACTATATACCTTGAATATCAGTTCTTATTAACTGAATATACACAATATTCAGATAGTTTCTAGAACAACTTAACTCACAGCCTTCCAACTGGTGCACAATGAAAACTTTAGGAAATTTTACTATAGGTTATCATCTGCAGTAAATAATCTCTACGTGGGAAAATCAGTAGAAACATTAATAGCTTTTGCTTTTTTGTTATTTAAAATAATTAGTTTTGGCACACGATGCTTTCTAAAAACCACTAATGTTTATATAGAATTTATAATTTTCAGAAACACATTTTCATACCATACTTCACTTGATTCAATACCCATTTTGTTGAGTAGGACACGTAGTACTCTAATTCTTCTATGGATAAAAAAATTTGGGCTGAGAAAAATTAAGTGACTTACCTAACACTTTTAGTGTTTCCAGGCCCTTTTGGTACTCTAAGGTTCTTAAAATGCTTCCTCTAGGCTCCTAAGAGGAAGAGCTTACAAATCTCAGCACAGTGGCTAACTGACTTTTTTTCATAATAAGGTCTCACCCAAAGAATAAACAAGTTGAAGCCATGTGTGTTCGATGTTCCCTGTGTAAGGTCACTCCTATCACTCCAAGAAGTGATAGATCCAACCCTTGAGTCCAGGTCTTCTGCAGCCAAAACACTCTAACCCTGGGGTCACAGCCACAAAAAGGTACAACAGAATACAGTATCCATAGGCTATCACCCAACTTAAGTACTTTACAAATATCAATTACAATGGAACTGTAATGAAATGTCTGGGAAACTCCCCGTGTGAAAGTTTGCCAGCACATCCCAAGCTATATAAAGGATGGAAAGCCCAGAAGCCTCTTCTCCAAGTCCCTCTCCTAAGATCCTTGCCAATCACAAGGCCAGACATATGCAGACGGCCTGGAGAGGGCAGGTCTCCCAAACCAGATCTTACCAGAGAGCAGCGCAGGGTCCACAAGCACAAAGAGCTGATTCCCACTGGCTTCTGCCTATGATGCCTTTCTCAAGCCCTGTCAAATGTGTGTCAATGTGGTAATGGCTGCGGGCCAAGATAAGGCAGTAAAATTGAAGAGTCAGATTCCTCCTCTTTCAACGACAGCAGCATGTAAACCAGCCCCACTGCAGCCTCAAAAAAAAAAAAAACACACACACATACACACACACAAGTCCCTATGCTGACACATGCAGTGTCATCACTCAACAGGGAAAACATCCTGCCGATCCTGTGATGACGAACCCAGCAAACGTCATGGATAAGTGGGGTAGGGAAGTAAATAGGGGAGGAAGGTGAAGGTAAGGGGAAAATATTTAAAAATTTTAAACTGGAAGGTTTTAAAGATCAACAACTTCAGGTGTTATGAGAAAACTGAGGCCCAAGGAAATCAGGTGCACCAATAGAGATTGTGATCATGGGCCCAGAATTAGGTTGTTTGGATTTGAGTCCTATACAGTCTTGGAGTCCTTTACAGTCTTGGACTCATAACTCAACCTCTTTAAGCTTCAGTTTACCCTTGTACAGCAAGAATTTAAAAACTCACTCCATAATTCTAAGGATTAAATGAGATAATGTACGCCAAGTACTCAGGACTGGATGTAATAAACCCTCTGTAACAATGACAATGAAAACAGTAGATGACCTTACAGAGGGCTTACTGGGCCCCAGGCTCCATTCCAAACCCTTTATGAATGTTAGCTACCGCCAGCACTGCTGCTGCTGTTAAATGACTCGCCCAAGGTTGCATAACTTGTTCGTAGAAGTCCTGGGACTAGAATGCAGATTTCATGAAACCACTCCATTTCTGTCATGTGCAGATTCTGGTTTCAGTCATTGTTCAAGAAGTTCTAGATACTAAGTAGAGTCACTTGCTCAGCTACAGTGCCCAGAAGGCAGATTCTAAATCCTCTTCATTATAGATATAGGTGCACTCTGGCCAAGGAACCAAGACCATTCCTCAGAATGTATGAACGAAAAAAGAGCCCCAAAACTTTATCTATCTTTCCTTCACATGTTCCAGACCAGACATGGGCTGGTGACAGACAATGACTGTCTGGTGGAAAAAATTGATCACATGGAACCCCCATCATATTCTATACTATAAATCCATAAAATGTATTTTAGGTATTTGCCATAGAAGAGCCACACCAATAAGCCATAAGAAATTAGACCTTGAAAAGTGCTGTGCTAGCAGCTGGAAACCCACAGAAGAACACAATAATTGTGAGGTTAAGTTCATACTGGAATTAGTTTCTTGGTAAAAACCTCACCCCATTTTTAGAATGTGAATCATAAAATGAGGTTTAGAATCACCACGAATGAGTGGTGACTCAGTATCAGCAGGAGGATTGACCAACAGATGTTAAAAGTTTCAATGAAGTCTTGGAGTTGCCATTTCAGAGAGCTACTTCTTTCTCAGCATTGCTTATATACAAAAATTTGTAGAAGGGAGAATGCAATTGTCTGATAAGATGGGGGTCACAGAAGTAGTTTTGTCTTATGACAGTCCTCTAATTGCTTTTGTGAGACCTACATGTCTGGAAATGTACCAGTTACCCTTGAGACAGCAACCTTCAAGCAGCTCCCAACACAGATGAGGAAAAAAGGATCCAGAGAACAGAAAATGCAAGTCCAGAATAACTGCCCCAGCTAAAGGACATGCTGGGAGTGCCACAATTTAGCTGTAGGGAGATCTCTGAGAGCTGGAACCATATGGGACTGGGTGGGTTTCTGAGATCTGAAGGATGTCCTTGATTCTAGACCAACAGAGGGATCAGCGAGGGAAGCCTCTGGACAGGGGATCACCGTAAGTGACAGTAAGAATCAGAAGCAGACCTTAACGAGGTGTGTTTCTGTCTGAACAAGCCTCTGTCTGATGACAGCAGAGGTATCTACTGGGGGAATATGGAGTGAAAGGATTGATTGACCATAGAAGCTAAGAAGAGTTCAAGGGGAAATGAGAAGCTGTGGGAGGTTTAAAAGTAGAGAGTGACTCAAGAAGTGTGCTTAAGGGAGATTAGCCTTCCTCAGACAGTGCTGGACAGGAGCGTGGTGATGGAATTTTTTAGCCATCAGTACCTCTGGTGTGTTACACAAAGCTGGGGGCGAGAGTCTTCAGGAACATGTACTGTTTCTGCCCATTCTAGGGCCTGAGGGTGCAAGGAAGAACAAAACAGCATCTCTGCCCTCAAGCAGCTGTCAACTGCAGGGAGATACGACAGCAACCTAAAACAATAACCTCTGCTCTCTATCCTATTCTGGCAGTTAGTCACCAAAGGTAGGACAGCAGCAAGTAAGAGTGTTAAGAGACTTCTGAGAGCTTGAGCTATAGGTGGTCTTGAACTGTACCCTAAGCTGGAAAGGAGGGGTCTGAGCAAAAGAGCTGTGGGGCACAGGCATTTAGGAAGGGGGAGCAGGAATGGCACGTCTAGCCCACAGTGAGTTACACTCTGCTCATCTGAAGAGGGTGTCAAGTGCCCTGGAAAAGGAGCTCTAAGTTTCAGAACGAGTTTGAGCTCTGGAGCCTACCCTCTCCATTCCCACTGCCAATGCCTTAGCTCAGCCCCTCATCATCTCTCACGCAGACAGTTACAAGTCTCCTACCTGTCTTCCTGCCCTCAGTATCACCTGCTCCAACCTACTATCCAACCTATCATGCTGGAGTGATCTTCCTAAAACCTGAAAATGGTTATGCCACAGCTCTGCTTCCAGCTCCTCAAAGGCTCCTCACAGGATAAAGTGAGGTATGAGAAATGAACAAAGGATTCCTGAGAGCAGGGGTTGCATGCTACACCCTCAGCATTGAGCACAGTGCCTGGCACATGTTAGAAGCTCAACAAAAATTGTTGTTTAAATGCAGGCACTTTGTGAATCCGGCCCTGATCCACTTCTCTAATCTCATGTGTCATTCTCTCCCCTTGTGAACCCTATATTCCTGATGAACTGAGTTATTTGAAAGACTGTGTTTTTGAATATACTTTGTCCTATTTGATCACTTGTTCATATATTAATTTAATACATTATTAAATATTATCTTTAGGATACATTTTCCCTACATTTTTATTTCATGAGCTCCTGCTCACCTTCAAGTCTTAGCTCAATCATTATCTCAGGCTTGGTTCAACAAGCATTTATGTCAAGTGGCAATCACTGAATGCAAAGATAAAGAACACAAATTATTTTGCTATAAAACCTTTATAATGTGCATGCTCATTGTTTTTTGTCTGCTCAATACCCAAAATCCTTTCTTTTTTGAGAAAAAAATATTATCTTTCCATCCCTCCTGGTAATTAATCCAGGCTTTGTCAACGGCTGCTAGAATATTGAGGGAATGCTAAAAGGTACAAGGGCCTTGAACACATGCAAGAGTGGCATGGCATGCGAACAATAGAAACTTGATGCAAGCCCAGAAGCAGGCACAACCTAATTCCGTGAAAATGGTGACAAGTGTGGCATCCTAATCAGACCCATGGTGTGACTCTGGCTTTGTTCACTGCTGGCTAGGTCCTGTGGCTCCTATTTTCCAAGCCACGTTTGACAGTCATCTGGCAATCCAATGAGCTCTTTTGTACCTTTCAATAGACTTCTTTCCTGCTTATATTAGCCAAAATTAATTTCTGTTGCTTGCAATCAAGAACTCTGATCTATGGTGGTACTCCTCAACTTCCAATAAGTAAAGTACCATACTTCCCACTGGTCCTTTATCCCCCATATCTTCTGAATGCTGACACTATCTTAACCTACACTCATTTACCAAATTATAATGAAATTATTTGCTAATGTGGCTATATGAGGAAAGGGACTTGATCTTTTGCTTCTTGATGTCTTTAACTCTTAGAATAGGGTATGGCTCTTAGTAAATGTTTGTTGGGTAAAGAGCTGAATGAACGAATGAATGAATGAATGAATTTGCCTTAATATACAGTAGGTAGCCTCTTCAGCTCTTCTGAGATGTTGGCAAATGTTTTAGGAAGGTTAATTTAAACACTCTGTGTAAAATAGCTTTGGAGGAAATCTGCATATAGGGAAATATGTTCATTTCCCCTTCTCTTTGATCTAAAATTATATCATCCAATTCCAATACAGTAGACACTAGACACAGGGGCTACTGATATGTGGCTAATCCGAATGAGTTGTTCACTTAAGTGTAAAATGTACACCAGATTCTGAAGAGTATAAAAATGTATAAAATATCTAATAATTTTATACTGCTTTCATGTTAAAATGGTATCTTGGCTGTATTAGCTTAAGTAAAACATACTGTTAAAATTATTTTCACCTGACACTTTTAATGTTTTAAAATGAAACTACTAAAAAATTTAAAATCATACATAAACAGCCCATGCTATATTTCTTCCTTTTTTAACGGAGACAGGATCTCACTCTTGCTCTGGCTGGAGTACCAGGGCACTATCACGGCTCACTACAGCCTCGACCTCTACAGGCTCACATGATCCTCCCACCTCAGCCTCCTGAGTAGCTGGGTCTATAAGTGCACACCATCACACCCAGTTAATTTTTTAAAATGTTTCCATAGAGACAGGGTCTCACTATGTTGCCCAGGCTGGTCTCAAACTCCTGGGCTTAAGCAATCCACCTGCCTCAGCCTCCCAAAGTGCTGAGATTACAGGCACAAGTTACCACACCTGGCCTCATGGCATATAGACAGCATTGCTCTAAAGCAGTCCATCTTTTATTTCATTCTTGATTTTGAAGGCTACTTTTCACAAGACACAGAATTTTTCCTTCAGTATTTTGCCTTTTGGTCTGAATGTTTCTAAGGAGCAGTTGATTATATGTAATTACTCGTGCTTATATAACCTGTCTTTTTTCCTCTAATGGCTTTCAAGATTTTCTCTTTATCTTTCATTTTCAGCAACTGCATTTGGATGTAGTTTTCTGTGAACTCATTTTACTCAAAGTTAGTGGAGTTTCTTGAATCTGTTTGTCAGTTTTTTCATTAAATTTGGAAAAACTGAGTCAGTATTTCTCCAAATGTGTTTTTCTGCCCCTTTTCCATCTCTTCTGTTAGTCTGCCCTTGCGTTCACTGACTCTCTCTTCTCACCTCCATTCACCCATAAGCTTATCCTGTGAATTTTGTATCTTAGTTATTCAGCTTTTCCATTCTAGAATGTTCTTTTGTAGTTTCTATTTCTCTGCTGCGATGCCTTATATATTCACTCATTGTGACAATATTTTCCTTTAGTTCTTTCAACGTATTTATAATGGCTGCTTTAAAGACTTTGTCTGCTAAATCCAACCTTTGGACCATTTGGGATTAGTTACTATTGACTTTTTTGGTTTGTTGTTTTTTTTTTTGTTTTTTGTTTTTTGTTTTTTTTTTGCTTGACTATGGGTAATACTTTTCTAAGGTTTTTTGTTTGGCTTTTTTTTTTTTTTTTTTTTGCTTTCTTTCGTTTTTCTGCACACCTAATAATTGTTGGTGATACACCAAAGACCTTCTGGATTTGACTTTCCTCTGCAGAGTACTGATTTTTGTTCCAGCAGGCAGTTTGACCAAGAGCTGCTCACCTAGAGCTTGTATAAAGCTTCGTCTTTTACTTCATTGGATTAATTTGTTTCCCAAGGCCCTCTAATTGCCGTAGGACTCAATTTCTAAACTCTGTCTCCCCTGCAGATCTTGACAGGGTATGATGGTTAATACTGAGTGTCCACTTGATTGGACTGAAGGATGCAAAGTATTGTTCCCAGTTGTGTCTTTAAGGCTGTTGCCAAAGGAGATTAACATTTGAGTCAGTGGACTGGGAGAGGCAGACCTACTCTCAATCTAGGTGGGCACCATCTAATCAGTTGCCAGCGTGGCCAGAATAAAGCAGACAAAAGCAAGTGGAATGACCAGACTTGCTGAGTCTTCTGACCTTCATCTTTCTGACCTTCATCTTTCTCCCATGCTGGATGCTTCCTGCCCTCAAACATCAGACTCTAAGTTCTTCAGCTTTTGGACTCTTGGACTTACACCAGTGCTTTGCCAGGGGCTCCTGGGCCTTTGGCCATGGACTGAAGGCTGCACTGTCGGCTTCCCTACTTTTGAGGTTTTGGGACTCAGATTGGATTCCTTCCTCCTCAGCTCAAAGGATTGGATTCCTTCCTCCTTAGCTTGCAGACAGCCTCTTATGGGACTTCATGTTGTGATCAATACTCCTTAATAAACTCCCCTTCATATATAAATCTATCCTATTAATTCCGTCGCTTTAGAGAACCCTGACTAATACACAGGGCTTGGTTCTAGGCTTTGCTAGGGTAAGTTTAAAGTAAATCTTACTCTAGAGCATGGGCTGGCAAACTACAGCCACAGGCTAAGTCTGGCCCTCTGCCTTTTTTGGTAAATAAAGTTGTATTATTAGTATATTTACCAGCTACGCTCATTAGTTTACATATGGTCTATGGTTGCTTTTGATCTACAATAGCAGAGTTGAACAGCTGTGACAGATACTGTATGGCTCACAGGGACTAAAATAATTACTCGTCAATAATAACTACTGGCCCTTTATAGAAAAAAATGTACAGACCCACCTTGAGAACATGGTCCTTATCCCTAAGACACAGGCTTTCTATATCTTGGTTGGATGCTTGAGATGTTAATAAGACATTAATGAGCTCTTTCCACTGTAGCTGGGCTGGACCACCAATGTCCCCCACTACTGCCTGATGTCCAGTATCTTTGTCCCATTCTCAATCCTCCAGCAGCCACTCTATTAAGCTCTGTATGGTTTCAGTATGCACCTGTGCACTCTAAACTGGCCAAGGGTTCTCTGGGTACACCCAGACATACTTCTGCTCCTCTCTCCCCATCCCCATGCTCTCTGCTCCCCAACTCTCTGCCCTCTGGTGCTCTGTCCTACAGATTCCAGCTGCTTCAATTGCCCCAAACTCTGATCTCTGTTTTCTTAGCTCAGCAGGACTGCTGTGCTTGGCTTAGACTCCAGCTGACTATGCTGCAGTCAGGAAACTCTTCCTTGGAAAAGAGCCAAGGTGAGTGTCGGGCTCACCTCAGGATAGAGAATCTTGTGCTGCCTGTTGACCGAAGCCTGAAAATAGTTGCCTCATAGATGATGTTGTTTTGTGGTTGTTCGCAGCAGAATGGCTAGTTACCAATTATAACCAGAACTGGAAGTCCTCCTCTGGAACATTACTTTCTGACTCATGCTCACTTTTAAAAAGAGACTAGTTCAGACATCTAAAATACAGGTCATTTCATACTAATGTCCTGAAAATTAATTAGAAATTTTATAAATCATCTGAGAATAAAAGGAAGGGTTCACTCAGCCATATAGATTAATTCCAATGCTCCAGAGCTGGGAAAATGATTTATTAGGTTAGCTATGCTATCTAATACAAAAACATTACTTGTGCCTAGTTGGTGGTCCAAAAGGGGTTGTTAAATCTTTGGCCATCTTCCCTGTCTACCTGTTTTTCATAGATATTCAGCTAGGCGGCATCTTTGAAAATCTCCACCTCCACTTTTTTGGTTTGAGACTACTGGCAGGCCCTGACCAGCTATCTATTTGGAGTTTATGCAGAAACATCTTCAACTAGATCCTTGGTGTCTACTCCAAACCCACAAGTAAGGCCTCATTTTTCTCTTAATCAAGGACAAGCAACTAAAGATCAAATCAAAAGCTACAAAGAAAGGAAGAATGGGAAAAACAGACTACATAAATTCTATATATTTCTTTACAGCGTTCTTCTAACGCAAGATATTCAGCTACCTTATTGAGCATCTATCTACCATGCACTCAGAATTGTGCATAGCACAATGACACAAGATAATATCAAGCTTTTATACACTGATATCTGTGTCACAGTGGGCTACAGGAGCCATAGAAGCTGAATCAGAAAGCTGAAATAACCCCGCTGCTTGTTTCATAAGTTGCTAGATCAAAGAGAAGCCTGGAAGGCCCCATTACCCTGTGAGAAAGACTAAATCAGATTAAGGACTTGAACAGTGCTTCTCTTCCCTTTCCTTCTTTCACATTCTTTTCCTCGATGAGGGGCATGAATTCTCATTAAGAAAACCTGAACAGTGTGAGTTCACTGAAGAATACACACACACACACTCTTAATTAACAGGTACCTTGATGCTCCTAAAAGAGAAAATGAGTTGAGTGATCCCGGTTGTTTGCTCTTATTATTTCAACTTATAAAAAATTTCATTCTTTCATGTAAATATTTTATTTTTAAAAAACAAAAGGAAATCACCCAATCTTCTTCCAATTTCCATTGGAAACTGGGAAACAGAATGAACACCTCAGCCTCAAATCAAACATGTATGAGAAAGAAGTCCAAAAGGAACAAATGTCATATTGTGACCACAGTTAGCATCTATCTATGATTCTCCCTAAGTGAACTCCCTCTTCTTTTGTCTTATAATCACACACAGCATAACCCTAACCCTAGGTGCCTTCCCTTCTCTAAAGTCATATTACTTGTGTGTATGGGTGTGTGTATATGTGTGTATACATGCATATACATAAACACACACATGTATGTACATACATACATATATGTATATCCCGAGGTTATAATTACAAAATACTCTATTGTGTGATTTTCCTTCAAAATAATCAATCCCATGGCTCTGCTATCTAACAATTCCATGGCTCCACATTCAGAGTCAAGAATCTAAGTTACACTTGGCTTGAAAAACTGGTTAGGCATTGCCTCTGATCTTTGGTGCATTCCTGAGGCAGTGACCTTGACTGACATCCCCAGGTACCTGAGCAGTGTATTACATTAGTGAATGGCTCTGGTAGGAGGTCAGGCTTTAACGTTTGCAAAACATTTTCCAGTTCCTTGAACTCTCAGAAGATATTGACTTATTCCATCTTGGTACATTCATCTTGGTTTAACTCTCCTTCATATTTTTTTTTTTGAAATGAGAATACTAATATTTTACCTGTGTGACAGTGGGGAGCTGATGTGGATAATTTCTTATCTATATTTTACAGCCATACATAAATTAGATGCATTTTACAATTAATCTAATTTCAGAGAAGATAAAATATTTTTTAAGGCTGGGTGCAGTGGCTCATGCCTGTAATCCTAGCACTTTGGAAGGCCGAGGAGGGTGGATCATTTGAGGTCAGGATTTTCTGACCAGACTGGCCAACATGGTGAAACCTTGTCTCTACTAAAAATACGAAAATTAGTCAAGGGTGGTGGGATGCACCCAAAATTCCAGCTACTCGGAGGCTGAGGCAAGAGAATCACTTGAACCCAGGATGTGGAGGTTGCAGTGAGCCGAGATTGCGGTGCTGCACTCTAGCCTGGGCGACAGAGTGAGACTCCATCTCAAAAAATATATATATATAGATACACACACACACACACACACACACACACACACACATACACACACATATTTCTTAGAATCAATGAAATTGTCTTATTTTTTACCAGTTACCAAAAAGTACAATTAGTATATAGTTCCAGAATGGAAAGACCTTCATGGGTTATTTCAATTCATTTTTACAGTAACCCTGAGATAAGTAACGAAAATATTTCTCTCACTTGATAAAGTAACTGGCTCAGAGAGGTTCTGTGACTAGATCAAGGTCACATAGCTAACCATCTCCCAGAACTGGGACAGAATTACAGACCTCCTGACTCTATAAATTCTGTACTCCTTCCACAACAGCACATCTGCCTTCCAGAAATGAGGTATAACTGACAGTGTTCACTGCATCATCAGCATCCATTTCCTCTCATCATTCCTGGTTTAAGCCAATCACTATAATTCCTATTCCTGCTTTCCTGTCTTCACCTAGAGGTGGAAACTTCACCAAGTTCTAGCTAGTTAGACATAAATGGAGATATGGTGAGAAATATAGTTCAAAACAGTATTTTTTGCCTTGGTTTTGTTTTGCTGTCCCAATGAAGGAGACAGATGTAGTTCATGCAGCTCTGATCCTTCTCATGTTCTCTTTTTTCCCAACTTGAATATGGTCTTAATAGCTGGAGCTACAATAATCATAGGAAGGACAGGCTAAGAGAATGACAGTTATTGGTCCTAATGTCACTAAGCCACTGAACTGATATCAACAATCATTTGTTTCTCTATTTTTTATGTGAAAAATTATATTTTTGCTGAAGCTATTAGAATTAGACTTTTTGATGCATGCAGATGAATGTAACTCTAACCAAAAACAAACAAAAGAGATCAATGTGGTAGGCAGAATCCTAAAATGACCCCATTATATCTGAGCCCTAGTATTACTCTTGTGGTTATGCTATATTGCACGGCAAAACAGATTTTACAGATGTAATTAAGGTTACTACTTAATTGACCTTAAGACCGGGAGATGATCCAGGTGAGCCAAATCTAATTAATGAGCTCTTTAAATGGGGGCTTCAGTCCCGCAACCACAAGGAACTGAACTCTGCCAACAATAGGCCATAGCCTGAAGGCGACCCTGAGTTCCAGTGAGACCACCACTGGCCAACCCTTGATTTCTGCCCACGGTACCCTAAGCAGGGAACCCATTCAGACTGTGCCAGACTTCTGACCTAACAAACAGTGAAGTTTCAACACATATTTTGTGGTCCTGTGATAAACACTTACAGAAAACCAATATATAAACCAAGAAAATCTCTGATTGTCAAAGAGATTGTAAAAGAAAAAGGGAGTATAACAGTAAAAAATGGGAGAACATACTCCAGAGTTTAAAATCTTGGGAGTCTAGGCAAAGCCTTCTTTAAATAATTTCCCAATATGGGTAAGGGACTAACTTCAACTAAAATCAACCATTATCCATAATAGAGAATAAACAAAGGCAATGCAAAACAGCAGAAAATACAAAATTACACGTCACACTTTGAAAACATACTACTTGGGTATTCTCTCTCCAGGTTTAATTTCTTTTTTCCTGCCTTGTTTATTTAGACCACTGCAAAATTAGGTTGCCTTTTCAGAGACATGGGGCAAGGCTGGAAAAGTGATCATTTTTAGTGGAGAAAGTTAAGGAAAATTTTGGGGTATGCTCCCTGTCTACATCAAGAGGCCTCTACATCAGGAGGCAATTCAACAGTTTTCCGGAGCAGGAGTGATCATTACACACCAGTGATTCTTCTTAACTGTGAGGGATGTTAACATTTTAGAATGTTTTGAAGGCGGGATGAGGGGAGAGTGAGGAAAAAAGGAAGGAAAGGAAAAGTAGACTCGATTGTGGCATCTTCTCTCACACTCTTTCCTTAAATAGGATATTTATTCATTCATCCAACAAGTGGTTATTAAATACCAGCTAGATGTTCAGGGTACAAAAGTAAATGAGGGCCAGGTGCAGTGGCTCACGCCTGTAATCCCAGCAATTTGGGAAGCCAAGGCAGGTGGATCATCTGAGGTCAAGAGTTCGAGACCAGCCTAACCAACATGGTGAAACCCTGCCTCTACTAAAAATACAAAAATTAGCTAGGTGTGGTGGCACATGCCTGTAATCCCAGTTACTCTAGTGGGTGAGGCAGGAGAATCGCTTGAACTTGGGAGGCAGAGGTTGCAGTGAGCCAAGATCACACGAATGCACTCCAGCCTGGCAAGGTTTTGCAAAAGGAGCGAAACTCCGCCTCAAAAAAAAAAAAAAAAAAAAAAAAACAGAAGTAAATGAAATAGACATAGACCATGCCTTCAAGGGGCTTACATCATGAGGGAAAAGGAAGTAGGAAACAAGTCAACCAAAAACAAAAGACCTACAAATAAATAGAATGAAGACAAGGAATAACAAGGAATCTTACACATAGAGTGACAGAAGATGTCTCTGAAGAGGTGACACTTAACTATCATCTGAAAGGTAAGAAGAAGCCAAGCACTATGGGATGAAAAGTGAAGAGGATTCAAGGTAAAGGGAACCAAAGACACAAAGAGTCTGAGACGAGACAAACAAATAAACAAACCCAGAAAAAACTTGACCTGGGAATAGAGTAGGCAAGAGGCACGAGAGGTTGTAAAGGTCATGAGTTTTTAGAACTACGAGGTCTTGTGATTCAGATGAAGATGTATACCTTTCATTCCAAGCACGATGAGAAGTCACTGAAGAAGCGTAAAGAGGAGCAACAAAACTTGCTTTGCCTTTTTCGAAACTCAGCAAAGAGGAGGATGGAAAGGGAAAGACTGGACTTAAAGCGAACAATCAGGAGGCTGTCAAAACAGTTGAGAGAAGAGATGATGGTGGCCTGAAACAACCCAGGTGTCCGATGATGAATGGGATGGATAAGCAAAATGTAGTATATACATGCAATGGAACATTATTCAGCCTTAAAAAGAAAGCGAGTTTTGATACATGCTACAACATGAATGAACCTTGAGGACATCATGCTAAGTGAAATAAGCCAGTTACAAAATGACAAATACTATACGATTCCACTTATATGAAGTACTTAGAAGAGTCACATTAACAGAATAGAAAGTAGAATGGTGATTGCCAGGGGCCCGGGGAGACAGAGGAGTTAGTGTTTAACAGGTACGAAGATTCAGTTTTGCAAGATAAAAAGAGTTCTGGAGATGGATGTGGCAATAGTTGCACAACGATGTGAAAGGACATAATGCCACTGAACTCTACTCTTAAAAATGGTTAAGATGGTCCATTTTATAGTTGTAATTTAACAGAATTTTAAAAATTAAAAAAAAAATTAAATGACCACACAAGCTGAAACTATGCAAAGCGGTCTTCGCAAAGGGGAAAATATGATTGTTTTGTGACCTTTAAAACTTTCTGTCAAACATTAAAAGCTTTCTTCTTAGATGCACCACGGCTTCGGCAGCGATGGCAGCTCCAGCTGGGCGATGCTAGCACCTCCCCAGGAGACCGCTGCAGTCGGCTAGCCCCCTTCTCCATGGGTAACCATGTGTGACCGAAAGGCCGTGATCAAAAATGCGGACATGTCGGAAGAGATGCAACAGAACTCGGTGGAGTGTGCTACTCAGGCGCTGGGGAAATACAACAAACAGAAGAACATTGTGGCTCATATCAAGAAGGAATGTGACAAGATGTACAACCCCACACGACATGGCATCGTGGGGAGGAACTTCGGTAGTTACCCGACACATGAAACCAAGCACTTCATTTCTACCTGGGCAAAGTGGCCATTCTTCTGTTTAAATCTGGTTAAAAGCATGGACTGTGCCACCCACCAGTGGTCTATCCAAAAACAAGGACTGCAGCCTAAATTCCAAATACCAGAGACTGAAATTTTCAGCCTTGCTAAGGGAACACCTCGATGTTTGAACCTTTATTGTGTTTTGTACATTCTCTGTACTAATTTGTTGTGGTTATAAAACAATTAGCAAAATCGCCTACATTTGTATTTATTTTCTATTCCATACTCTGCCTCACATTGTTTTCTCTCAAAATCCATTCCTTTAAAAAATAAATCTGTTGGCCGGGTGTGATGGCTCACACCTGTAATCTCAGCACTTTGGGAAGCTGAGGCGGGCAGATCAAGTGGTCAGGTGTTCGGGACCAGCCTGACCAACATGGTAAAACTTCATCTCTATTAAAAATACAAAGAAATTAGCCCGGCGTGGTGGCATTCATCTGTAATCCCAGCTACTTGGGAGGCTGATGCAGGAGAACTGCTTGAACCCAGGAGGTGGAGGTTGCAGGACACAGAGATCACACCATTGCACTCCAGCCTGGGCAACAAGAGGGACTCCATTTCAAAAAATAAACAAATAAACAAACAAATCTGTTGCACATGTGAAAAAAAGGCTTTCTTACTGTTGTAATTTAAAACATTAGCAACATTTAATCAAACATTAAAAGCTTTCTTACTGTTGTAATTTAAACTATTAGCAACACTAAGAATAAAGTGGTTTATTTCTGTATAAAGAAAAAAAAAAGATGATGATGGCCAGAGTCTGGATGAAACAATGGAGACAAAGAGAAAGACATGTCATCTGAGATATATTTTAGAGGCAGGGTCTTCAGGACTTACTGATGAATGTCACATGGGAGGGAGGGCAAGGAATTCTGGTGGAGAACAGGATGGGTGATAGTGCCATTGACCGGGGTAGAGAGAAAGAGTTAGGATTTGGAAGTAAAGTAAGCATTTCTTTTTAAATACGATATATTTGGGATGCTCATTAGACATCCAAGAGAGATGTCAACTAGGTGCATGGACTTTTGAGTTTGAAGCTTGAGGCTCGAGACACAAATTAGGACATGATCATCAGACAGAATGGATCCAGTTATCCAGGGGGAATCTGTAGCAAAAGATAAGTAGTGGCCAATGCTCTCACATGCCAGAGCAATGTGGATGCTCACACTTAGAAAGCTCCATCCAAGCTTTAGAACCCTGTGACTCCAAATGGACAGAAAAGATGGTGGAGTCCCAGATAGGGAGTGCTGCTGTGCCCTGCTTTTCAATACAAGGGCATGCATGAGTTAGAGATCCTGGACCAAGCAGCCCACTCTCTATCTGGCCACTTGGAAACAGAAAAGTTTGAAATGAGGCTTTTCTCCATGAGATTCCTTAAATACTAGATGTGAAAAAAAAATGAAGATGTTGCCAAAGAACTCAGTAAATACAAGAACAAATATCCTCCATGATAACTCTGCCATTAGGGGAGGAGAAGGTGCCAGGAATGATATAACAAGAGCAGGAATTTCCTGACACCGCAGGCCATTTAATATTGATTAAAAGAGTAATTATTAAATGAGATATTATAAATGAGATAATGTAAATTATTGAGATAATGAGATTATTACTTCATTTAATAATGTGAGTGAGAATGCCTGGTGGACTGATGTGGGTGAGGATGCTTGCTGGACTGATGTGGGTGAGGATGCCTGCTGGACTGATGTGGGTGAGGATGCTTGCTGGGCTGCAGAGTGTTATTTAAAAGGTAAGATCTGCTTATTGTTGCCCATCAAGTGGCAGAATGTGGAAAGGGGCTAAGGGCCCTGGGAACAAAGTCAGGTGCTTTGGAGACTCTCCTAGGATCACCAATCCTTCTTCTCCATAGCTGGGTGGGGACACGAAGCCACAGAGAAAGGAAGCAGCTGGAGTGGCTCTCGCTTTGCTGACAATGATGCCCATGACCTGTCTCCTACCACCCCTGCCCTGGACCCAAGCACTGTTCATGACAATCTACTTTTGCCATCCTATAGATGAGGTACATTACCTCCTTTGTTCCTCTTATCAACCTTATGAGGTAGGTACTATTAATAACACCAGCATTTCAGAGATGACAAAAGCTGAGGCCAGAGAGGTTAAGTATCGGGCTCAAGGTCAGAGTAGTAAACAGTAGTCTGGGATTCTAACTAAAATCGTTCTGATGTCTGAGACTGTTCCCAGACAATTCACTGACTCATTCATTCAATCAACCAAGACGAATTTAGAGCCCCCAATGTGCAAAGCCCTGACCCTCTGCTAGATGTTAGGGATAAAAAAACAATCCAGATTCCAGAAAGGCCAATTAGCCAATGATCACATATTCACAAAGGACTTTAAGTATTATACCAAAAGGACTGATACGAGATGTGCCTCCTACAACCTTAAATTCATGTCCCAATATCAAGTTATTCTGCTACACAGTTCAATAAATATCTTTTGTAGCCAGGCACGGTGGCTCATGCCTGTAATCCCAGCACTTTGAGAGGCCAAGGCAGGTGGATCATGAGATCAAGAGACCGAGACCATCTTGGCCAACATGGTGAAACCCCGTCTCTACTAAAAATACACAAATTAGCTGGGTGTGGTGGTGTGCACCTGTAGTCCCAGCTACTCGGGAGGCTGAGGCAGGAGAATTGCTTGAACCCAGGAGGTGGAGGTGGCAGTGAGCCAAGATTGCACCACTGCACTCCAGCCTGGCAACAGAGTGAGACTCCATCTCAAAAAAAAAAAAAAAAAAAAAATTATACTGTAACGCCTATAGCTGCCTTGCACATAGCAGAATTATATTAATTGTGGGTTTCTATGTATATGGTTATAAATTTAAGGTTTTAATTTGGTCAAATCTGAGAAGAAAATATATCCAAAAAAATCATAATATTTTTCTAATCCTGTCTTGGAGCTTCTTCAGTTTTTAATATTCTGGGAACTCAGAAAAAGCAAGGAACATAGGTCTCTTCTCCACCACCTCTAAGAGGCCCTGAGCTTGCATGACAGCACAGGATACTAAGGAGCATGATAAAAGGTCAGGGGCAGGGTGTGAGGAGCCCAGGGCGGCTTCCTGGAAGAGGCTGTATCTAACCTGAGTCATAGGAGGATGCCTAGCATACCCTTCAGAGCACAAGCTCTTTAGGCAGTAGGCCAAGTCCCCCATTGCTAACTCTAGTCATGGAACATCTGTCTCTGAAATGCTCTAAGCCTGAGTTTCATCTAGTATTATCTACCTCAGAGATTCTGTAAGATGCTGCAGGTAAACCTTTTCATGAATAATAAGCACTCAGTCAATGCTATCTATTACCATCGTTATTTCTACCCATAAAGGTTGGGAGGAGTTAGCCTGGTCAAGAGAGAGAACAAGAACTTGCTGATTTCATTCCTGTGGTCATGGCATTCAGGAAGTGAAAGTGCAAAGGAGGAGGAGACCTTAGAAATTTGGGGAAAAAAGGGAAGCAGTGGTGTGAGCTTCAGCCTGAGACAGGAAAGAGCCTAGCTGGCTCAATGCGAGACATCGGTTGGCCTGGAAATGAGCAGTGAGAGAAGGTACCGGAGGCAGGGTCACCAGAGTGGACAACTTCAGGGCGCATTCCCATGGTCATCTATGTGAGCCATGCTCACGAAGAGTGTGTACCACACAGCCTGTGCAGTGGAAGGTGGCAACCTGCCTGTCTGGGTACTACACAGGCCCCTGAACAGAGGACACTGCTGCTATAAGTATCAGCCAAGGTGTCCTACTGCTGGTGTGGCCAAGTCATCTGGGTCATTTCAGTCAACAGGAGGCAGGACTGTGACCAGAGCTATGACCAAACTCTTTGGACCATAGGAAAACCATATCCAAGGGAGTCCAGTTGTGACATGAGAGTGGTTTTATCCTCATTTATCAGTATAGCTGCAGGCACACAAAACCTTTATGTTTAGAGCTCCTGCCAATACTCTCTATACCAAGAATAACAAGGATTAGAGGAAAACAGAGCTCCAGGCCACAAATCTCAGGCTTGGTGGGTAGCTCTACAATGAAGTCAGCTCAATGCAGATTTGTCTAGAAAAACACAGGGTTTTATTCCCCCAGGTAGATGACGCAGAGGAAAAACTATTTCCCCCTTCCTCTTTTGTAAAACTCAAACTTTCCTTCCGGGTTGAACTGCCAACTCCCCTCAACTTGTTCCTGCCACTCAAGTCTTTGGCATCCCAAAAGGACTCAGTGACACTCCATCCCTTGCATGCTTACACTTCCACAGCACTGTGTTGCACAACTCCAGGAGGTGCCATTCACACACGATGCAATATAAACCAGGTTCTCTTATCTGACGCTGCCCCAGAGCTATTCGCTCCCATGTCCTGCAACAGCGCAGGCCCTCCCACATCACCATCCACACTGTAGAAAAGCAAAGAAATGTTGAATGTTCAGGAGAAAACCTTGACTGGGCAAAAAGATGAAAGTAGAGAAAACACCTATAGCCACAGGAATCCTTGGGCTTGTTCTTTACTCAACAGAATACAAGAAACAACAGTGCTAGGAAATAGCAATTAAGCTTGGGCGATAGAATAGTACTGCCATGGTAGCTGAGGTAAGGGCAGAGAAGACCTCAACACATACTCTAAGGAAACTAAGAGTGGTCCCTTAAACTGTGCAATTAATTGGGGACAGGATAGGAAATAAGTTTTTGGGATATGTTGAGACGCAAAGACTGTGAAAATGTAGATTTGGTGCCTAGAGAAAAATCACAGGTAAAAAGTTAGATTTTAAAGTCATCCAAGAAAAAACAATGTATGAAGCCAAGGGAATGAATAGGTTATCAATAGGGGAAGTAAAAAGATATAAGAAGATGACTGACTCTTGGAGCATGCCTACATAAGGGAGAGGGGCTGGGAAGGGGGAAGTTAGACTCTCAGGTGACAGAGCCAGGCAGAGAGAGAGAGAAAAAAACCAGAGGACTCCAGGCCATGATGGCAAGAGGGAATTTTGAAAAAGAAGAAGTTTTCTCTAGTGTCAAATGCTGAGGAGAGACATAAAGGGCCTTGGTGGTCACTGGTGACTTGAGAAAGCTTGCAGAATTTAGCTTATGGAGGGATGGACCGTGCCCTTCCTGGCAGCATTTCTAGTGCTCAGTGCCATTACACAGAAGAAAAGTGTATTAGTCTGTTTTCATATAAAGATATACCCAAGACTGGGCAATTTGCAAAAGAAAAAGGTTTAATTGGACTTACAGTTCCACATGGCTGGGGAAGCCTCACAATCATGGCAGAATGGAAGGAGGAGCAAGTCACATCTTACATGGATGGCAGCAGGCAAAGAGAGAGAGCTCGTGCAGGGGAAACTCCTCTTTATAAAACCATCAGATCTCGTGAGACTTATTCCCTATCATGAGAACAGCACAGGAAAGACTTGTCCCCATGATTCAATTACCTCCCACCAAGTCCCTCCTACAACACGTGGGAATTCAAGATGAGATTTGGGTGGGGACACAGTCAAACCATATCAGAAAGCGACAAGCATTTGTGGAATGAAGTAGAACAGTTAAACTGGAAGCTTGATTGTAAGGAGTTAATAATAAACCCAGATTACAGTTGAAAGCTTAATGACTCTTAATACAGCTTTGTAAAGAAAGGCAAAAAGTTACCAGCATATACATTGTTAATCCTGATTATGTGCTTCCCTGGAGGAAGTACTTTTCTGTTTACCTGGCACAGATTGAAGCTTGCCTCAGGTAAGGGGCAAGAGGCTAGTTCCTGGGATCTTCTCTGCCACAAATTCTCTGAATGACCACAGCAACATTGCAAAACCTTTCTGCTTTTGTTTCCACAAATTTATTAATTTGGGACTGATACAAAGACTTTAAAAATATTTGGAAGATAGGATATACACTTACGTAGTCTCAAGCCCTACGTTGTTCTCACACATTTCCAATAAAACAAAATACCTGGCAGGTAAACACCACTTCCATAGAAACTTTTTATCATGCCTTCTCACCCTTTTTAGCAAGATTAAAACTGGGTCTGAGATTTTGATTCCCTAGAAAAAAGTTTCAGACCAAGAAAATACCTCTTAAAATCAAAATAAAACCTTT
Organism: Chlorocebus sabaeus; assembly: GCF_047675955.1. Classification (NCBI taxonomy): domain Eukaryota; kingdom Metazoa; phylum Chordata; class Mammalia; order Primates; family Cercopithecidae; genus Chlorocebus; species Chlorocebus sabaeus. The sequence goes on from NC_132927.1 coordinate 57,741,292, forward strand.
CTAAGCTCTACAAATTTAAAAAAAAAAAAAAACTCTAAACTTAAATTTGTTTACTATACTAGGATTAACACTCTATCATTCTTAAATTCTATTTTAAAGAGAGAATATTAAAAACTGTAACTAATATCCTGTGAGTGCTTACTCTATACAGTACTGTGTTGAGGCCTACAAATGCATTATCTTGTCCCATCTTTACAACGTCCTGATATAAACTGCTATTATTAATGACTCCTTTCCAGTTAAGGAAACTAAGGCTTGGCCTGGCCAATTTTCTCAAGGTCACACAAGCAGTAAGTGGCAAAGCTAGGATTTAAACCCAGAATGTATCACAAATATTGGTAAGGATCCATTTTCACAGCTGTATCACTGACATAAAAGTTATATATACATATATATATATGTATTTGATTTCTTAAATTGGGATTTTTAAAAACAGGAAATTATGGAACAGATGGTCAGCCTGCATAGGAACAAGTTCACAGGTTCCAAATGATGGATCTTTTTCTACCAATGCATCCATCTGCCCAATTCCCCTAAATGAGGGTGGCCAACACCACTCACTTGCACAGCCAAGGACAGTGGACACATGGCTGAGGCCTTGAACTTCCAGGCAAGCTCCACTGCATACAAGCTCTAAAGACCACCTGATGCATAGTGTCCTTCCCTCTTCCACCTCCACTGGCCCATGATTCTCTAGGGAAATACTAGCAGGTGTGAACACGTCTTAGGACAGATTCCTTAGGAGGCAGAGCCTGAGGCCAAGCTTCTACGCTAGTGTTTTACAGCAATCCCAGGGAAGCCCAAGTAAGAGAAGAGAAGAGAGGTAGGGAAAGCAAACATAAGATGGAATGGGCCTAAACTGGCCATGGCTTCACAAGAATCAGCTTGTTGCTGAGTCAGAGAGGCTGCTGGGAACTATGGTACCTCAAAACCTTCCACTGGGGGAGACGGTGCTAGGACAGGAAATGTACCTGCCAGCTCCCATCTCTCTTATTCCCCTTTGGTCAGAGTTCACACCATGCTGGCTCAACTCCCCACATTTTGGGGGTGCATCTTCTAGCTCCTTTAGCAGCACATGAGAAATCCAGATTCCACACCCTTCAATGTAGTACTTCATGAGTTCCGAAGTAGTGAAAGGACCTGCAGAAGTAGCCTCGGATGGCAGAATGATTCAGTCCTGTGGCCCCCAGATAGGCAGGGTTAAGAGGGTTTGAGATGTGCCTAAGAGGTAGCCAAGACGGTAAGTTAAAATCTGGATAAGAATCAATGCTGGTATGCAATGCCATATGCGTAGAATATAAAGAGATGATCTAATAGGTCTTGTTGGACTCTGGGTTATTTATGCTCATGGAGCTTCTGCAGGTTTTTAGAAGTCTGTCACAGAACATCACCCATTCATTCATTCATTCAATAAGCATTTATTCAGCATCTCCTATTGCTAGCGGTGTTCTTGTGAAATTCTAAGAACAGAGAGAGGACTAAGATCCAGCCCCTGCCTTGGAGAGAGAGACAGACAAATAAATAATCACAGTACGGTGTCATCAGGGCAACTTCAGGAGAATGTAGCTATGCCATGGGTGTACAGGAGTGACACCTAGCCCAATCTGGGGTCAGTGAAGAGTAACAGGGAAGGTAACAACTGGTCAAAAGATGAATAGAAATTAGTTCTGTGAGGCAGGGGTCACTGGTGGAGAAAATGGACATTCCAGGCTGGCAGGATGGCATCTGTAAGAACAAAGCATGACAATACAAGCTGGTCAATCAGAGGGTACCATTGCACTTAGCCATGCTTAACCAGTCATGTTTACATGCAAAACTATTGTTTGCTACCAAAGGGTGTATGCAACCTCCCTGATTCCTATGTCCATCCCCAGACCTTCCCCCTCCCTAACCTCATACCCGAACATCACCCATCACCGACCCCAACCCCTGCAGTGTGTGTTACAGACACGGTGGGATCTGGAGAGATGAATAAGGCATGATGTGAAGGGAGGATGAGAGGCTCAGAAATGAGGTTCATGTTCAAGGATGGCCTGAGATTCAGCATTAATGTTAGAAATAGGTTAGGGGGCAGGGATGGAATGAAGCACTGACATGGTGTGAAGATGTCTTTTTGTTACCCAACTTGGAATGTGAAGTGTAATAATGTTTTCAAGGCCTCCACTCCAAACAGCTGCATTAAAAATGTAGTATGCCCATACTGAGTTCAGAAGATGAATGAAAAGATATGTTTTCTGACCTATAAGTGATTTACTTTGACGAAGCAATGAGCCAGAAGGAGAAGACAGACAGAGGAGGCTGGAGAGCTAGGAGTCAGGTCAGACAGGGCCCCAGTAGGCATGCCAAGAAGGCTGGGTTTTGTCATAAAGGCAGTGGAGATCGATTAAACAATTTAAGCAGGGAAATAACATGACCCAATTTGTTTTTTAGAAAAAGGTTATTCTGGAAGCAATGAGGGAGATCAACTGGAGAGTGAGAAAACCAGCTAGTAATTAGAGCGATGAGGCATCGCAAGATGCGGGATAGAGAGGAAAGGAGCTCTTGTAGCCATTTAGGACGTAATGTCATCAAGATGTGGGGAGAGAATCTTTTTTGGACTCATTGAGATTGTGGAAGTAATGATGTGGTAGGTGGATGAAAAAAACCTTTGGAAAACTGAATCAATTTCTGTACCATTTGCCAAGATAAGGACTTCAGGAGAAAGAATGATTGGGAGGTAGAAGGGAGGTGATGAGTTTAGCGTTAGGCCCAGCGATTTGATGGGCCTGTGGGACAACCACATTGAGATGTTGTTTTTAGGACCGGTTAAATAGGCAGATTTAGAGCTCAGAGGAGAGATGAGTGCTAAAAACACAGACTGAGAGGCCACTGGAAGCTGGGGATTTGGACTGGGTCACTCAGAGAGAATAATAAGAGGAAAAACAAGAACCAAGGTTGGAAAGCTGGGGAAGGTCATTTGTGTTGGGCACAGGCTAAACAGCCACTTGGAGGAAGTTCCTTATAAATGTGTTATCTTGTCACTATCATGAGGGCCTGGATTATTTCAGTATTCAGCAGAAGACCAGGTGCTATGATTTGGACATGCTTTGTTTCGCCCTTCCAAGTCTCCTGTTGAAGGTTGATCTCCAATGTGGGTGGTGGGGCCTGGTGGGAGGTGTTTCGACTGTGGGGCCAGATCCCTGTGAATGGCCTGGTGCCATTCTCCCAGGAGTGAGTGAGTTCTCACTCAGTTCCCATGAGAACTGAAGTTGAAGCGAGCCTGGCACCTCCCCTTTTTTCTCGTTTCTGCTGTCCCACTATGTGATTTCTGCACACCTGGGTCCCCTTCACCTTCCATCCTGAGTGGAACCAACCTGAAGCCCTCACCAGAAGCAGACGTTGGTGTCACGCTTCTTGTACAGCCTGCAGAACTATGAGCCAAATAAACCTTTTTTCTTTGTAAATTACCCAGTCTGGGGTGTTCCTTAACAGCAACACAAACACGCTAAGACACCAGGTAAAAGAGATATTTGTGTTCATTCCAGCGAGTCAATACTATGATAATACAGAATACTAAGGGAGCTCTGAGTGGGCTTGAGAAAGGAGAGAATAGGAGGCATTAGGACAGAACTGCAGGGGTCCCAGATTTCTGGATTCCCAGTTTTCCAGCATTTGAAGAAGTGAAACCTTCATCTTTCTGCAGCATGGGCTTCAGTAGGTGCATGGGTTTCTGTAGGTCCCCCTAAGATTTCTAGATTTCCAGGCCAGGCGCAGTGACTCACGCCTGTAATCCCAGAACTTTGGCAGGCTGAGGCGGGCAGATCACGAGGTCAGGAGTTCAAGACCAGCCTGGCCAACCTGGTGAAACCCTGTCTCTACTGAAGATACAAAAAATTAGCTGGGTGTGGTGGTGCGCGCCTGTAATCCCAGCTACGCAGGAGGCAGAGGTAGGAGAATTGCTTGAACCCTGGAGGCGGAGGTTGCAGTGAGATGAGATGGTGCCACCACACTCCAGCCTGGGAAACAGGGCAAGACGGTCTCAAAAAAAAAAAAAAAATTTGTAGATTTCTAGCTTGCCAGCACTTGAAAAAGTGAAACCTTCTTCATGTTCCTGCAACATGACTTTCTATAGGTGTACCTAAGGTGCTTTGCACACTTTTCTTGATATTATCACTACATACACGAGTCACCAATCAGGAAGAGTTCTCAAGTTAGGGCCAAGACCAAGATGTACAACTCAGACTTGAAGGCCTCTCCTTGAAACTGGTTCTCAGCCTTTAAACAAAAAATTATAGCTCTCTGAATCTCCGAGTTATAATTTAAGCCAGAGACTCTCATCTCTGGAAAAATACAAGTACATGCAACATTAATTATAATTTAAGGCACTTCGCAGACACACTTCTCAAAGTCCTAGGGATCTGTGGACTCCCTGTTAAAAACTGTCACCCTAGAACAATTTATCTGGCTCAAGTTGCTTTCGGGCCTTTCAAAACAACACAAAATCATTCCAGAGGAGCCCAACAGAAGGAAGCCAGGCCCTGTGGCTTCTACTGACCCTGAACTGATAATTCCTTATTTCCGTTTTCAGCAAAGCGGAGGATATGTCCTTCCCTTTTCTGAGAATCATTCCCCTCCCTCTTCCCCCAACAAAACTGATACATGGGCATAAAACCAAGACAGCCCAGCCAAACGCTAAAATGCAGGCGGCTGCAGTGGCCTCATGGGGCAGCTGCACAGGGGCCCCAGGCTGATCGTGATGTTATCCTTGTGAACCAGGCCTCTCACAAACAAGAAACAGACGCATCCCAAGTTTGTGTCTGCTGACTGAAGGCAGGGGCGTGTGGGTGTCTCCAACTGCCAGGGACAGCCACAAGGAACCAGGACACGCTGGGTGGGCTTGGCAAAGTGTGAGAGTCGATGTCTGTTGAGTGAGGCCTGGCTGCTTTGGTAGAGTGGAGTCTGAGGTTTTGATACACGAAATGCCCTACTGACATCCCCTACGTTTAAAGTAAATTCTAAATGTGGAGAGCAGGTACGTTATGAAATGTCACAGCTTGCAGGACAAAAGAATTCTCACATTATAAAATGTGAGCAAATAAGCACCTTTCAAAGTGAAAACTCACTTATCCCCACATTGCTAGTTTACTTCCTTCTTTTAAATTTATTTTTCCTAATCAGGCGCAGTGGCTCATGCCTATAATCCCAGCACTTTGGGAGGCCAAGGCAGGTGATCACTTGACGTCAGGAGTTCAAGACCAGCCTGGGCCGGGCACGGTGGCTCAAGCCTGTAATCCCAGCACTTTGGGAGGCCGAGACGGGCGGATCATGAGGTCAGGAGATCGAGACCATCCTGGCTGACATGGTGAAACCCCGTCTCTACTAAAAAATACAAAAAACTAGCCAGGCGACATGGCGGGCGCCTGTAGTCCCAGCTACTCGGGAGGCTGAGGCAGGAGAATGGCATAAACCCAGGAGGCGGAGCTTGCAGTGAGCTGAGATCCAGCACTGCACTCCAGCCTGGGCGGCAGAGCGAGACTCCGTCTCAAAAAAAAAAAAGACCAGCCTGGCCAACATGGTGAAACCCCATCTCTAATAAAAATACAAAAATTAGCTGGGAGTGGTGGCACGCGCCTATAACCCCAGCTACTCAGGAGGCTGAGGCAGGAGAATCGCTTGAACACGGGAGGCTGAGGTTGCAGTGAGCCAAAATCACGCCAGTGCACTCCAGCCTGGGCGACAAAGCAAGACTCCGTATCAAAAAAATATATATTTTTTCGATTTCTATTTTTATTATAAACAGAATATACTCTCACTAAAAATAAATTGGAAAATATAGAAAAGTATAATCACTTCTAAAATGTATCTGATTTTTAAAAATTCCATCAGCATGCATTTCTTCAACTTCTCAGGGGCACTTCTATTATTTAAGGGTAAGGCATTTCTTGTAAGGGGAGGAGAGACTGTCACCACAGACAAATGGGACAGGATCCTTTGACCTTGTGACTTCCTGGGCTCTCATCTCAGTGGCTAAGAATTATGTATTCTATTGTTTTTTTCAAGTTGATGGAAATTTCCCACCATTTATGCCTACTCTCCTTACTTCCTCAACCTGAAAGACCAAAAGAAAAATTTAATCACTGGAAGCTCCTTTCTATTAATGTTTCTGCCTTGCTGTTTCTAAAGTTTTTTTCTTTCAGTCCTCACATCACCCACAACCATCTAGAGATGGTTTCTCAAAAACCACAGTAGGGATTAAGAAACACACCACACTGTTACATACATTTGGTCCCGACACCACTAATAGCAGTATTTCTTTTGGTAGACGTCTCACTGACAGTAACCCTTGCAAAACAGAAAAGCTACCAATTCAAAGCATATAAACCACAAATGTAAACACAGCAGACATACTAATTAGAGGATGGAGTGACAAGACTTCAGAATGTGATTCTCCACATCTCTAGGTTCTTATTTAGCTTTGAGAGTGAGAGTTTTTTAGAAATGGATTCAGAATATTATTATTTGCTGAGTGAAATAAAATGCATTAGAGGAATTTTCCAACCAAGTGTAAAACTTGGATTTAAAACAGTAGAGAAGCCTGGGCTCGGTGGCTCACACCTGTAATCCCACCACTTTGGGAGGCCGAGGAGGGGGGGGTGGATCACTTGAGGTCAGGAGTTCGAGACCAGCCTAGCCAACAAAGGGAAACTCCATCTCTACTAACAACACAAAATTAGCCGGGCATGGTGGCTCATGCCTGTAATCCCAGCTACTTGGGAGGCTTAAGGGGA